>NC_134177.1:20626655-20930405 GCF_964188355.1 Buteo buteo
GCAGAAAATCAGGCTTTTTTTCCTCCTCTCCCTCTCCTCCCACAGAATTTGAACATTATTCTCTTTTCCCCAGTGTGGTTCTTGTTCCACTGTCTGCCAGGCATGCCGCCTCCTCCAAACACATACAAAACTTGCAATGTATTTAAAAATAAATGTTTCTTATGCCCTGGCACCCATGGTTATCCAGCTCTCAGATTCATTTGGAGGGTAAGAAGTACTTGATTTTTCTTTAAAAGTTAGCAGAAAACTAGTAGTCAAGAAGATAGCTTTAAAAAGTGCCTCCCTCTAAACACCTCTCTAGGTATTTATTTTACTGATCGTATGTGCTCTCAGATACCCAGGCAAGGAAGGTCCTTCAGCATGTGCTGCTGAAATCAGTTAGATAAGCAAATTTAAAGCACAACGTGTAAGTGCTCATCTGTATTGCAGATATATCACTAAGCACTGTCACTGGGGAGTCTCGAGTACAGCCAAGGGCAGTTAGGAAGGAAGATTTTTAATTGCTACCTAAGTTCATGTTATATTACTTTCACCAGTGGTAACGGTATATAAGCCTGGAAAACTTCTGTTTAACTCTTCATTGCCGCTAGAGCTTCTTTATGCTTGCATGGTGAGAAAATGCACCCTGGTACCACAGAAGGCAATGTGAAAAACCCACATTGCTGCATTAAGTCCTCTTGTAAAGCAGAACCATGCTTTGAAATGTTAAGAGGCTTCTTCCTTGCCTGTCTTCCTCTCCTCCCCCCTTTCCCCAGCTGTTCTGCAGTGAGTGTCATCCTCCTCGCTGCATCAATTTCTAACACACGGCTGCAGGGTGATGCCACCACTAAATTCTTCTTTCTGATCAAGGGGGAAGGATTTAGGTGAGTTTTGCTCATAATATCCTAAAGGAGGAGCAAATATGAAAACTGCAAAGGTTTACAAATGCAGCTGGGTTCCTGGACATAACACCCCTATGAACCTGAAGAGCAGGAGCTGCTTGCTTTGCCAGAGTAATAGTTTGTGTGCTCTAAAGCTCTGGAGTCCTGAGTGCTACGTGTATGATAGTCAGCACTGGAGTGAGGAAACTCAATTAACAGTTGCAGAGATTGATGTCCTGTCAGCTCATGGGATTGCTGTCCTTTGTAACCATGACCCACACGGGGTGATGAGGCCTTGTAATAAAGTTCAACTGCCTACCAACACGCTGCTGTCACCCATTTTCTTACCCCAGCTGTGTTTTTTGGCAGTGGCTTCTTCTACTTTCCCTGTCTTGGGACCTTGGTCTGAACTTCTGAAATACCTTCTTGTGCCTGAATCTAGGGTTTGTATTTGTTTATTTTATAGCTGTAGGGAAACCCCCCCTGGTTTTGCAAGGGAGAGGGGACATCCCCTACAGTTGCATTGTACTGTCAAGCCTATATCTTTAATTCTTCACAAAACCATTAAAAAGAAAGCTATAGTAATTCTACTCCAGGTTAAATGCTGTCTTAAATCCAGGGAGGGAATTACAGTTGTAGATAGCTAGCAGTTTCATTGTATTTTAAGTACATTTTCTCTCACTTTGAAATCTTTCATTATATAGTGTGCAGATATTTCTATGTCTGTCCTTGTTTTCATGCCAAAACATGTATTTGGGGGCATTATTATATACGGTACTGAGACGAGGGAAGGAGTAAGGCTGTGTCATGATGCAGAAGTACTTCTGCATCCTCAACAACAGAAGTAGAATACGAGGCCTGACAGAGGCTCCATTTCTGAGCAAACTCAGTAAATTTCTCCTGGAAGAGAGGGACATGGTGATGGGGGTAAGACTAGGGCTACATGTCAAATCACACACATGCCGCCACTGGGTTTTCATCCTTGCTTGCACTGGGTTTTTCAACCTTGTTAACAGAAAGAGCACTGAGCATTATGAGTGTGTAGGATCCCAGGAAGAAATAACCCCCCTGCCCAGGAGCTTTGCTGAGGCCTAGGCTGCAGGAGGTGTCTTTGGCCAATTTACAGAGAGAGGTAAACGAATGGGAATATTTTCCAACTTGCAAAGGCTTTGCCACAGGAATCCCTCGTGGGTCTAGAGCTCTCTGGCAGCGTACAGAGAGTCTTCAATTCATATGCATATACGCGGCAGACGGCTGTGCCTGTGCATTCAAGGTATCTTTCAAAATCGCTGCTATGATATCACTTTAAACTGATGCTTTCCATACTCCTGCATCCTGACGTGGTGCGTCCTGCCTGTATAATGGAACAGGATTGTCCTGGGGAAGATTGAGACAATGGCAAATGAAAAAGCACTTTTGCTTGCATACAGCAGAATACCTATGTGGAAAGATCAGCGATTCTGCTGCAATCAACAGGGTCAGGCCTGTGTACCAGTAACATGTCAAGTGCAGGACTATGGTCTTCTGGTTTAATTTTGTTTTAAGCTTTTAAACTGTGACTCTCCATCTCCACAGCAGCTGTAGAGTAGCATAGCTCTACCGACTGCCATGGACCTCTGCTGATTCAAAGTGTTTGCACATTGTTTTGCTGAGGAAGGTGAGGGTGAGTGCCACGGAGGCACGAGGAGCACGGCGATGCTCACTGAGGACGGCAGCCCTGGAAAACAGATCTGTTTTCTGCCTGGCTCTGCTCCGCACAGTGCGGGCTGGCCTAAATAGCTTCCTTGGACAGATTTATTAGTTTCCCTCTAACCAGGGATCAAGGCATGGTGGTGCAGTGCTGATCACAGTTTGGATGAGGACCCATCTCTGCCTGCTTTTTCTTTGCAGTCACCACTCGGAGCCCATTCACCATTTCAAAGAAGAAGCAGAGACGGTCATGAAAGCCACCTTTCTTTTTTTTCTGTGTGCAAGTTGCTTATTATTATTATTATACATTTTTGTCTCTTGGATTATACATAATCAGAAATCAAAGCCAAGCAAAATCACGATGATAAATACATTGCCACAAGCAAAACATATGGAATATTTGTCTTTGTGTTCTTTTAGTTAGCCATTTTGCACAAGGTATTTCAACAGAGCAATTTATCCTCTTTGGTTACTCGGTATAACTGTATTAGCAGAGGATGAAGTAATGATCGTTAATGGCAGATAAATTACTGTTCAAGCTGGTGAATCCCACATGTTTTTGTTACCTATTAAAATTTATCAGTTGAATATTCCTCCACAGGGGACTAAGAGAGAACTGGCCCTTCAGATACAGGTAACCAACAGTTTTGTGTCTATAATCAGCAGAGGTTGTCCTCTACTTGAAATCTGATTTATTCCAAATGTCACTTCCAGATGATCCAAAGGCAAATGCTTACAGATGCCTGAGTTGAGGAGAACAGCAAGGGAAAGGGCATTACACGCATCCATCTCCTCAGGAAGTTTTGTCACATTGCCAAAACCCCAAAACATTCGAGTTGCCAAAGCCAGTTTCTCTTGCCCTCTAAATCAGTTCAGTATGCCATACAGCAAAGCAGTCTGAACAGCAGTGTCCTTGAAGGAGCTAGTACGGCTCGCTTATTTTTAATTGAAAATAATGAACCAGATGTTCAGCATATACTGGGAAACTCAAAATGCATCCTTACCGCTGCGGGGCCAGACCTGCGACTGATGGAGTGGGACCACGAGTTGCTTGGGGAGCTTTTCTCCCCTCGATCTGCTTGGTGCCTCCCTCCTCTCCCTGTGTGTTGTCCTCTGGCCCACAGCAGGGCAGGGTGTTTGTGCTCCAAACCTTTCCCTATCCCATCCCATGCCGCCTCACCGCTGACCCTAATCCCAGCACTGTGGTGACTCAGCCCTTGTGCAGGGCAGCTCCTCCTGCCTGCCTCCCTCTCCGTGCCTGACCTCACATACACTCAGATGCGCTTCACTGTTGTATTTTGGTTTATATGCTTATTTGGAGTCAGAAAAAGCATAAGCAGAAAAATAGCTGCTGTAACAAGTTACCTGACTTGTCCTTTTCCGTGTGGCTTGGCTGCTGCCCCAGCTCGCCGGAGCAGTGCTCAGCAGTCCCCAAGCCTCCCAAGCTCTGGCATCTGGTCGGCTTTCAAGTGAAGCAGAAGCCAGCCATTTACAGCAAGGAACCGGTGCTTGTGGGAGATGTTTGCATGTGGTAATGTGCTCAATGGTTCTCAGCCTAAGTATTGAAAAATGCAAAACACCCTGGAAAAACTGCTAGCCTTTGGCACTTAACTCTTTGGTGATCATGTAACAAGCAGCATAATCACTTGGTTAAAACTACACTTATTTCCTCCTTTACTGCTTACTTAAGAGCGGAGTTAAATCTGACTCCCCAGCCTTGTTTAGAAAATCTTTGTAGAGTTCTTTTCTTGTCCGCATAAGAAATACTGCTATTTACTTCACTCTTTTTACTTCATTTCAGATTTAATATCCTAGAATTTATTGATTTACTATTTGAGTCATTAGAAAGTTACCAATTTTCAGTCCTAGCAAGGATTACTCTATCAAGACACTGTTTCACATACATGCTTTCAGTCAGACTTGCTTCATTAACTGGCTGAATCATGTGTTGTATATGAGCATCGTTTGTGATAAGATGTATCTCAGGTGGCAGTAACTCCTGTTTGTAATATGAAAGTGGCCCATAGACTTGTGTCACCAAGGAAGGGTGCCAGAAAAGCTGAAAACTGGCCCTAACATCTCTACTGCTAACGTCAGACAACAAGCTAGGTGATGGCTAGGGCATTCGTGGTGTGGCTGGGGGGGCGGGCTGCCCGGGCTTGAGGCAGTGTTCCCACCAAGTGCATCACTGGGCAATGGTAGCGGGGGGACCTGGAGCACAGAGGTTATGTCAGAACTAAAACACTTGTGAGAATTTCAAGGCCCAAATACCAATATGAATTCTGGTACATAATTTTTATGCACAAACACATGTATAACAAAGTATATTACAAAAACACATCATAAATTCCACCATACATACAGGGCGTATAGACCACTAACACCTTAGTTCTAGTCTTCTGTGTGAAAATGCACAAGCTCCTCTAAACTTCAGTTGATCTTTGGTCCTTCCTCTAGCAATCAAGCATATTGTTTAATTTTTTTGGACAGTACCCACATCACTGACAGGCACTTCATAAATATACCAAAATCCATCCTGGCAGGCTTCATCTCTAATTTTACAAGATGGTTTTCTGTGTGAGACGGCTACATTTTTTCCTAACTGTTTTAACAAAAGCATCCAGCATGATTCAGGTTTATTCTCTTAGCGATTGTACATGTTGTGCATTCAAAATAACCAACTCTGTCATCTGGAGGGCTGTACGGTGCTCCTGAACAGCGGGTGAGATGCTTTAATCTGAGATTCCCATTACGAAGCTGGTGCAATCAGTCCACCTGACTTCTTAAGACCTTACATGTGGGTTTTTTCCCCTTTGTGACTAGGAATGACTCATTGACTGCAGCTTCCCTGAATTGGTCTGGAGTAGCCCTCCTTCTGTTTCTCTCGCAGGGTGATTGATGGGCCAGTACCTGCCCAGCTTTACCTCTGAGGCCAGGCGAAGGTGCGGAGCTGCTGTGCCCCCCCCACACAATCGCTCTGTGCCAGCCTTGGCACTGAAGAGCTGTTGGAAGCAACTTGTCGAAGAGGTGATGCGGTTTTGGTCAGTCTCTTGGTGCTCATAGAGCCAAAGGTTTTACTGTTGTTTTTTTTTTTTTACTGTTTGTTTTGTTTTTTTTACTGTGTTTCACTTTCCTCCCTGTGCATGCTCTCCTCTTGCAAGCTTGGAAAGCAGAAACATTCAGAAATGGCTGGAGTTGCTGGGTGAGAAGAAAACCCTATCAGCAATTGATTTGAATGGGAATAAGAGAGAGGTCTTTTACGGGAGATCAAGGCTATGGTACTTCATGTCTAACTAGCCTGTTTATCTTCTATAGTTCTTTCAGAATATTTCTTCACTTTTTTCTTCTTTTTTTTTTTAAATGGAAAATCTGGGGGTGGTTCTTTCCTTTCTGCTTGTAATCTCTGGGTTTAGTTACACCCACAAAAATGCTGAGGGAAATTGCTTAATCCCACTGAAGTCTGTCATCATCTTTCAGCTCAATATAAATTTTTGTTTGATTTTTCAGGAAATTGTTGTTTAAAGTATTTTTTAGGCCATGACAGAAGATGGTATCTGTATGTGTTATGGAAAGTTTTGTAATAAGTACAACTAACACATTGCAAAACCAATGTTCTGCACATTCAGTTTTTAGGGGTAGGTCGAGGAAATGTCCTAGAGAGTCAGGCTGAGCAGGCTCCATGTGGCACACTCGAGCTAGCACAGGTTTTACCACACTTGACTACTAAAAGTACATATCTGTGAGGGTTTTGCTTTCTGCTGTGTTACGGTTTTAGATATCAAAGATCTCACTCTTAGTGCAAAGCTCAACTTCCAGGCTTTATGGCATTGCTGCAGCCTGTTCCAAAGTGAAACTTCCTATGTTCTCCCTTGTTACTTCTTCTAAAATCACCTTTTTTTAAAAATACATGTTGTGTTCTGGGTGGTTACAGGTTTGGCAATTACCTGTCCATGCACTTGGCAAGACAAGCTCTGTAGCAGAACACAATAGATCTATAGATGTATATAGGCCCTGGCTTGCCACAGGAGTTATCAGTAAGTAGCCTTTTTTTGGCCAAAATGTCCATGACTCAGCATCCATGCATCCATCACTGATGTCTGGAAGTCTTCATCATACCTGTCAAATGTTCAAGTTTTTTCCAGCTTACAAGTTTCCTAAACTGCTGTTGTATAAACAGCCTTCTAATTAGATCTTTCTTACAAGTCTGTTAATTTATTAAAAGAGCTATCTGTACTATCTGCATGTCTTCTTCCCTTTGCCTTCCATCCTTCCAAAATATCTGCTTATAACTGTGACAGGTATTTGTGTTCAAGTCATCACCTAATCTAGAAAAATGAGATCTTCTTGTACACAGCACTTATGTCTTTACAGCTGTATTTCAGACTAATAGCTGACACTGAACTGAACTTGCTGTTGAACTCTCTATCTAGCAGCCTGAAAACATCTGGTCTCTTGTGACTGAACTGAATAAGCAGCAAAACTCAGGTTTTTGTTGTTGGGTTTTTTTTTTGTTTGCTTGTTTGTTTGTTAACAAGTTTTAGCATAAATTCTGAGAAACTTCTGTACCTCTCATGTTCCGAACATGGTCATGAACCTTCCTTGGCTATAGTGAAATACCCATGTGCTTGTGTAACAGGTTTCCCATGCTTTTTCTCAGCTGAAGCTCTAACGATAATAAGGCAACATGGTGTAGTGTACCGGGCTGGGAAGACACCTCTTGAATGGCAAGCCTGTGTCTCTTGGTGGCAGATGCTGTACAGAAAATTGCTTAAGTTGAGCTGGTTGGGAGGTTACCCTCACTATTTCCTGAGAAAAATATGTGGTTTCCGTAAAAGGTAGTGTTTCTTTTTTAAAAAAAAACAAAAATCCAACACTTGATTTGGGGAAGCAGGGGAATTCAATTCCCCATCAAGGAAATCAGGAGGAGATGTTTCCTCTGGGAAATGTTGATGAAATGTTGATACTTGTCTGCTTTTACAACAGCGGCTCTGTGCCAGCATTCTGGCTAAACCACAGTAGCTTAACGCTGTCCTGTGACTGTAACTCGCTGTGGGGTAGGTGCTCTGTCAGGAGTTCATCACACAAGTGCAGTAAGGAGCATGGGGCCTCTGAACCCAGTTTTACAGACACTTATATGAGCAGGTTCATGTGGTTGATTCCCCACAAGAAATATTTGAGCCAAGAATGTTCTGAGCTCCCACGCTTCGAGGGAGGTTGCAAAAACATGACCTTTTTTGTTCCAGTTTAGGACAGAGCCAAATGGAGTTTCAAATGGGAGAAAATAGCGATTCTTGACCTGTCACCCGTGGCCCACCTTAAGGTCTCGTAAGTCAGGCTTGATGGATAGTACAGATACACAGTGGCCCTAGAGACAGTCAAAGGCTGAGCCAAAGTATTTTGCAAGGACTGCAATAGAAATGGCCAGGGCAGATTGTTCTTCTGTCATCAGCTCTGCCTTAAAGCAAGCACTGTTATCTTAAATGAAGAGTGAATTTGAAAGATATAGCAGTTCAATACATTGGCTAAGGACAACAGCAATAGCTTTGACTTCTCCTCATGCAGTGTTCCTACCTTGCAGAGCATAACAGCAATAAGCTGTATTTAATTACCATCTGTCTGCGTGCCCCCATGAAAATGGTCTTGCCGGGAACTCTCAGCTGGCTGCAGTCCCCAGTCGAGGTGGAGAGCGTCTCCTCTGCATCGTAGGGCTGCATGGTTAGGCAATAGGGGCATGGGAGGAGTGAGAAGCAAGTGCTAAACTTTGGGCTGGAAGAGTGTAAGAACAGGAACATTACTGGCTTGCTTGGAAAGGGGTGGGATCAAGTACTGGCATCCCACCTTGTTTTCTGTGTCACGGGGCTGATGCTGGGCAGTAGGTAAAGATTGAGCTTTTCTGCCCAGTGCTAAAACCATGAAATGACTCTTTGTTGTTTTCCTGTAGTTGTTCTTGACTGTTTTTCTGTTGGCTGTGGGCATTGCGAGGATTCACTGTGGGCTTTGCAGCGCCGAGCTATTCCAAAATGACTGCGGAAGGTGTTCCCCACAGCTCGGAGGAGCTGCATAACAGCATATAATCAGATTACTGTGCCTGAGGAGGAATCATACACCTGGATGATAACAGAAAAAACTGACTTGATCCAGTGGGCAAACAGAAGGCTCCTGGCACCACCCACTCATGCCCCACTTGGAGGTTTGAAAAGAAGTGCTGAGTACAAACACCCTTTTGCACGGCAAACAAACTAAGTTTCTGTATGGAGGATTAACAAAAAGCTGAAGCCCTACTGATTTGTCTTGAAAATTCCTTAGGAAGACCAGTTGCAGCCAGATCTTAAAACTAACTTCACTTACAGCATCTTATAAAATTATGTGATAGATGAGGAACATGTGTCCCTTTCACATGTTTTATTCTGCTCTACTTTAGCTCTTTTATTTTGCAAAGCCTGACTTTTGCAGTATGTCTTAGCTTGATGTAAGGGCTCCTTCTCAAATCTACATTGTTTCCATACTAGTTAAGTGTGGAGAAAATATTGCTCAACAGAGCCTAAAAAACATGAGCATAAGAAAAGACTCATCTGGATAATTTTTGATCAATTGGGTTTTTTTCTTTCCTTTTTTTTTTTTTTTTAATTAACTGAGTTAACTGTACAAGTCCCAACTTGTACAAACTCTTGTGAAAAAATGTAGCTAGCATTAAATGTGATAGTTGGGAAACAGCCACTACAAGGCTGACGGTGGTGATGGTAAAAGCCTGGCAGAAGCCAACACCAACTTACTATTGCTATTTGTAGAGGGAGTGCTTCTCGCTCCACTAGGCAGTAAGAATCAGTTTCCCCGCTCCTTCCCGGCAGTGTCTGTCTCATGCCAGCTGTAAAGCCAGGATGCTGTGTGGCAAAAGCTAAAGCAAAAGGTACTTTTGGGGGCTCTGGTGTGCAAGGCTGAGAACAAAACACCATGACAAGATGAATCCACTGAGTCATCTGCCCTGGGAACAGCGTGCGCTGTCACCAGCTTCTGGAAATCGTTATAACTGTTAATTTCCCAGACCAATCCCTCGGAGCAGTTCGTTTGCCCCAACAGGAAGCATTTGCTGTAAATTTAGGCAGGAGTTTAATTGCTCGTATTTCCAACCAGCAGGGCCAGAGGGATGACTTGGACGACCACCTCATGGCCCCCGGGGTCTGGGTGCACGGGCAGCATAGCAGGGAAGGAGATCATCTCGCTGTTTGGGGACAGATGCTGCAGCACGGCGAGGCCATGGCAACGCTGGTCCCTGTGGCATCTCCCCGGCAGGCTGCATTTACCTGGTGTTGAGAAACGAGCAGTTCTACCCCACGCACCCCTTCTGACAACTAGCTAAAGAACTGAAACATGAAGCTGCTGGCATCAGCTTTTGGTGGGCTCCTGCTGCACCTCTGAGGGCGAGTGTCCGTCTTCGGGGCCTGAGCAGCTGACTTCAAACCAGGCTCACCCAAAGCTGTGCTACTGCCAAGAGAGCATGGATAAACTTCAAGGCTTTGTGCACCAAGGAGGTCTTTAGCAGGAAGGAAATGAAGGGAAATATAAAACTCAAGCTTTCAGGGCAGATGAAAAATCCCCCTGTGATCCAAGAGCCCAGGTTAGCTGTACTCATGCACTGAAGAGGAGGGAGGAGGAATCATTTCCTCAGGCCACCTTTTGTGCCTGTTAAATAATTAATGCCTCTCTAGATCTATGTGACTATTGTAAGCTTGAGCACCTGGAAAGCTCTAGGTTGCATGTAGGCCAAAGAAAACATGTTTTCACTATTAAAAGCACTGTCATTTTATCTTGTCAGCCTATGCATTTCTTACAGACCACGCTAATGTTTGCAAAAGTGAACTTATTTTTTCTCTGTTCTCCTCACATGAAACTATTTAGTTGGTCAAAGGTAAGAGAAATTTTCTGGAGAGCACCTGACCTCACTGGAGAGAAATGTCCATTCTGGGTACAGAAGGTAAAAAAATCTCCTTTAGTTTATTGCAACTTCCATCATCCTCTGGAATGGCAACAGCCCTGAGAGAGCACTGATGTACGACTCCAGGTGGCTGCAGATTTCTCCACCAGACCTGGCTGGTGGAGTCATCAGGACCCGATGCTGGGAATCCCCAGCAAATTTTCTGAGCTGACAATAAGGAAAACAAATTCCACTGTGGGGAGAGAACCACTCTGCTACGAGGTGACAGGAAGGAAATCTCACGCTACTGCCAATAACAGAAGGGCAGAAGCGTACTTTTTCATGATGAACTGAAGTAAGGGTGGGGCTGAGAATGAGTCTATCTTTTTTTTTCCAGTATTACTTCACAGAGCACTTGTAAAAGATATGCTCTTCCACAGAGTTTGTTTTTCCTTAACTTGAGGAATTTGAAACAGGGAAAGATGTCCCTGATCCAAGGTGCCACTAGTTAATAGAAGGATGTCCTCTCTGTAAACCTGTTCTTGTAAGGCACCAAGAAGTTGTCTTAAAAATGGGTGTAGGCTATTAGAAGCTGTGCTGCTGTCAGTGCCTGGCTTTGAGGAGTTCTGCACTTGTTCTTCACCGAAATGCTGATAACAGAGCCAGGGTTCTACTGGCAGAGTCCGTACCCCAGCTAACCTGTTAGCATTTTATGCAAGGTGAATCATTATCTTTGATTTGGGGGATTATTTTTCTCTATAGTTTAAGCATTAATACTCTATTTAATATTGGTGAATAAGTGGTAGAATAAGGAAATAACTTGGTAAATGAACCCTTTCAAACTGAGGTGTCCAAAATCAGGTATATAGGGCAGCAACTTGATTTCCAAATGCTTTGGAATGAATGTCATCCCTGTTTTTCATTAGCCTTTCTGCGTGTGACTAGTCCTTGCCATCCAAATCTGAAAGCTGTAGCTGGAGACTAGCCAGAGTGGTGGGGTGATGCAGCTGGGCCAGCCCAGCAGCCAGGCTGGGGAAGGGGAGGAAGGGCCTGCAGGGTACACAGTGATCGATGCTGGAAGGGAGGGGAAGAAACCTGAAGCCTCTCCGTGACAAGCAACATCTTGGGCAGCCTCTGCGCAGGGGTGATGCTGTCTCTCCACAGTGACCTTGGGACCTGGTAGTGGTGAGGGAGGGGAGAGTTTGGAGCAATAACTGCTAATTCACTGCAAAAGGGCTTGGCCTGTGGAAACAAACTGTTATTATTAGATTTTACTTGGTTTGAAGAAAATATTCCCATTCCATCTACGTTTCTGGCAACAGCTGGGCCATCCACAGGCTCTGCGGCAGGTTGTGTTTACCAGCATCCTCCCCTCCCCTGCCTACTCTCGCCTGTGTTTATGGCAGAAGAAGAGAGAGATGTTAAGGAGAGATCCAGCCTTTAAAAGACATGCATCTCCAAGTCTCTTACTCCCATGCCTCTGATGGGAATATTTTCTAGGCTTTTCAGGTGTACAGCTGTTGTAGCTAGCCCTTGCTACTCTAGCTGTTAATTTAGCGAGCGAAATGGAGTTGCTCACTTCCCTCAGCCCCCGGAAAGCTGGTGCAGAGGGCTCTCGGTACAGCGCTGGGGCTGGGAAGAAGCTGTCCTTCTTTTGATCGTTGTTTTTTCCTGCAGTATTTCAGCTGGGAACAGACTTGACCTGGTATCCTAAACAAAGAAGACCTGTGGTTTTCCTGCATGGTTGATGAAAAGCAAAATCTGCACAGCATCATCCCTGGGGGGGCTGGGGGGAAGAGCCGTGGTGGCGGTCAGAGGAGGGAAGCCCAGATTTCCCCATTTACTCTGAAAACGGAGCTAATGACAGGAAAGGGCAAGGTACGGGTGGGAAGCGTGTTGTGCTGCTGCACCCCAGCAAGCCCTGACGTGCTGGGGTGAGCAAGGCTTTCCAGGCGGGAGCCCAGCGTCACCCTCAGGTCTGCTCCCCGGTGGAGCCCTCCCAGCTCCCCGGCGGCCAGCTGGGAGAGCCCCAGGGGCCACCGATTTGGCAGCCTTCCCGTGCTGCTCCCCTGGGACTGCGGGCAGAGCCTGTGTCTCGGGAATGGCCGTAATGCAGAGTTATCGCAGGGCTTAGGACTTCTTGCCATGGCTCCTGCTCCCTGCTGTGCCTGCTGCTGTCAAAGAGGAATAAAAAGAGATGGTTCCTGCCCCCCAAACAGCAAACCTTTATAATTTGGGGTTTTTTTTGTGTGATTAATGGAGCTGTTCCTACATTTATTCTTACAAGGTCAAACCATTTGTTTTCATGGAGTATGCTAATATAATCTATTTTTTATCCTTTCTCAGCCATCTCTTTAAAAAAAAAAAATCCTTAGAGCTTTGTTCGGGAAAGTGTTGCAGATATACTTCTACGTGACATATTTATGCATACCATCACTGATCTGAATTCAGCTCTGCACTACAGTAATAACTGATAGGTTGTAATGTTTATAAACGTTGCTTTGAGATTTAAATTTAAGAGACAAGCATAGGAAATAGATCTTATCACAACACACTGTAACCAAATAGGGTCCCAATAAAGAGAAACAAAGAAAACAAATTTTATATTTGGGCATTAACATTCTCCCAGATGTTGGCTACCATCTGCCAGGACTTTTTAGCTCTAAAGTAAGCTGCATTTATAATACCTATAAAACTGAGATTTCTTCCCCTCTTTTCTCCCCTGCCCATGCTTTTGCAAGGGGAAGATATACACGAGAGTAACTCAGGGTGAAAATTTTCTGTTGGCGTACGTGGAGAACTACACAGCACGTTCAGGGTGACTTGACTCTGTAGGTAGGACCAAGATGAGCGCTGCGAGCACTAAGAAGTTGGATCCTCTCTAGCAATGAGTGGGAGAGCTGTGGTTCCAGCTTCCCATCACATATGCTATGGGAAGGTGAAGCTGCAGCCAGGGAGGAAGGTGCATCTCCATCGGCATTCCCGCCTCTGGGCTACCCCGACCATCAGTGCTCCTGGGAAGGACTTTTGTAGGTGAGGAGGTTTTTATCTTCCAGAGCGTTTGTATTTGGGATGCCTCTAGTTTATTCTGGCAATAAGGCTGCTAACTTTTATTATTGTTTTGAAGAGATCCACAGAGGTATTACATGTATTTATGTGCAGTTCACATGTACTACTTACGGATGCGCGGGGTCTCAATTCTGACCTTATTGCTGCGTGCTTGTTATATCAATAGGATATTTAGGTTCCCTAGAACTCAAGTTTTTACTGGAAAAAAAGTTGGTATTTACTGAAATATTGAAAAGTCTTATCTAGTTTTGTTTTCATTCTGAATCCCAGGGATTCCACACAAAGATAAGATTTATTAGCGGCTTGAATGCTCAGTTGTGTGCATTATTTCCATTGGATTGGGAGCAGATTGAAAACTGGAGAACTGGACCTTCACATGGTCCAAGAAATGAAAGGTACAACTAGCACTGGGTTATTTTTTTTCCCCTCTGAGTTATGCTGACAGCAGCCATAACATTAAGGCTGAAAAGTTTATTTACTATATAAAGGCCATATTTTCCCTTCTTATCCCAGCTTTTCTTGGCTTGCATTGCTTGGCAGTATCCCCTTAACCACTAACACCCAGAGGCGTGGTATTAAACTGGGATGAAAAATGAACATGCAGAAGGATATTGGAGATTTAAGTGGGTATGGTTCTAAGAAAATCAGTGGAAAATATGTTTACTCCAAGCATCTGTAGCACCTAATTGAAGCAGTGATGTTTTCTGTAAGAACACAGGGAATGCTTTTCTGCTTTCTCTTTGGCTTTGAATTTCACTTTGAATTGATGTGACATAATCCATGGAATTATTTTCTCACAGCTGCAATGGAAACTTTCTGCCAATAGACAAGGATGTGTTAATCGGGGTGAAAAAGCCTACATTCAGTCCAGCTTTGTTGCTTTCTGGAGTCTTTGTTAGGAACTGTTGCTTCCTCCCAGTTTATTGAAATCTAGTACACAGTAAACACTATTATTTTTGAACTATGAATGTTGCTATAAATTTGAATGGCTAGAAAAGGGTGGCAGATTGTGATCAAAAGGGAGCTGATCTACAGCTGTGTGTGAAATCATTGCCGATACTAAAAGTGACAGAGAATGAAACACATATTTATGTGCCCATAAAGGATGATTTAGTGCTCCTGGTCCTGCAGTATTGGCATCACCAAATGAGTTTCTATTAATCTAATTTACAAGAACGTAAAAGATCCCATATCACCTTTAGGGCATCTGCAAATGCTGCTGGTTGGTAGTTTGTTGTTTATTCATATTATTTTTCCCAGGCATCTCTAATTTGAAGGCTGAGTTCCCGTCCGGTGGACTTGCCAGGACCAGCGAGGGCATGCAGCCCTGCTGGGATGGGGGACCGGCGGCCACTGACCACCGGCAGTAGCTCCCAGCTGAGGGAAGGGTCCCTGAGCAGAGGTCTCCACCTGGAAGAGGCAGTGGGGTGTGAGAAGGCCCTTCGTGGGGAGGTTGCCAAAGCACTGTGCACCACTCCCTGGGCACGCCTCGCTAACGTTGTGCATGTACCGGAGTTTTAATTAAATACAGCTAAGCCCTGGTCAGCAGTTTTAGCTCATTATGGTCCGTTATTGGTCGTGTGGTTCTCCAGTGCCGTTCCAAAAGAAATAAATAAAAGGCACTGTGTGTGTTTGACAGGAACACATGGGCAAGGAATGGCCTTTTCTTTCCTGCATCCTCATCCCCCCCTTTTTTGAGGCAGAGGGGTCCTGCAGCAGTCATCTGTTCTAAAAGCTACTGTTCTAAGCATCCAGATCTTCTTGACTGTATTAATCTGTATTTATACAGGTCACTTATCTTCCCAGGGACACACACATCACAAAATGCAGGCAATAAGTGAGCCCACAAAGCACTCGCATTCCCCAGGGAGCCACAGCAGTCTCAGTCAGGTAGGGGACTCCTCCAGCCTCTCCCCTCGCTGCAGCTGCACAGCCAGGAGGGCTCATCCCGCTGCCCAGGCATCCCCCAGCACTTCATCTCAGCAGCCTTTCGCTCCTCTCTCTAACCACCCGAAGAAACGCCACTCCTGCCCGAGCCGTCCAGGACGCCGCTGACAGCCTGGCAGTCCCCGGCTAGGGCCAAGCCTGGAGTGCTGCCCGCTGCACCGCCGGTGACTGCCCCAGCCACCAGCCACTCGCCAAATGAGGGAGAATGGGTTCCCGCACCTTGCTGGTCAGTCTGGCCCTCTATCTCCTTGCCTTTTGTTGCATGTGCTTAAACAGGAGCTGTTTCAAAAATGTACTTTTTTTTTTCCCAAAATACAGATTTACATTTTTCAGAGACCTCTGAAGACATAAATCGAACAAGATAAATTTTAAAGCTCTTCTAATCAGCATCACAGCCCTGGTTTGTGCCATATGGAGGGGCAGAGGAACAGACTGGAGCTGAGAGAGTGAGACGGAGTGGGTGATGCACCAAACAGCCTCACTGGCAAGTGGCACCAGTGGAGATAAACCCAAATGGGGAAATTTAATGGGCACTGTAACACACATGGTCATGGCCATCTCAACAGAGCGTGACAGTGCCATGAAGGTGGCTGGAAAAAAATAGATTTTCTCATTTAACCAACTGTATAATTTTACAGTCATGTTTTGGAGATTAACAATGAACAGAAGAGGCTACTGATGCAAGTACTTGAGAGACAGGAACTTCATCCTGCAAAAGGGTTATCGGAAGCCCCGACTGAAAACTGCAGGGCAGTGTTCAGGTTGCCCGAGCAGGGCCAGCAATGGGCTTTGAGCAGAGGTAGTTTCATGAATGTATCTGTGAGGAAAATGATCGGAGTAGAAACGGCCCCCGTTGCCTGCTGGAACCGCTGCTGCAGGCAGTGCTGTGTCAGGCGGTGCCTGGCTTTCACAGGCTTCTGCGGAACAACAGAAATGTAATACCCACCTCATTATGGGGACCAGTTTCCAAAGTTTTCTCAGTGAACAGTTGAAAGGAAAGGTAACGTCCCTTCCTGGGCAAAGCTTTGCTACTCTTCTCTTGTCTGGCTATTGGCCTGAGTGGTGGACGTTGTTTTGGGTATGGGATACTACGCCCACAAGGAGGTGGCTTCACAGCAGGCTTACAGCATTCCACGCAGTGGGGAGTGCTTTAGGGACTTGCTTAGTCTGGCAGAGCTACGTGTTGTGACGGGAGGGCTGGGCTGGCTCCCCTCACTCCCCATTCCTACCAGTGTCACTCCAAAGCATTTTGTGGTGGGGTAGCTTTTGGCCAGATGAGAGATGTGTGGTTGGCAGATCCCCAGCATGGTGCTGTTTGGGAGGGTGCAGCCCACAGCAGAGATGGGAGCAGGACCTCCTGCTCACCTGAATGTTGATTCTCTCACTTCTCATCATGCAGAGCAGGGCTTTCTGCCAGGATTAGTCCCCAGGCACAGGCATGGCTCCTTAAAGCACTGGGAGCAGGATGGGGCAGAATTCCACTCCGCAGGGTCTCCGCTGGTATGCACAGAGGCAAGGGGGAAGGGCTGTGGTACCTGACACAAAGCAAAAACAGAGGTGAAAAGGAAGTTTTTGATTTAAAGAAGGCTGTTCAGACTTTACCTCCAGCTGCCCATGTGCTCAAAGCTGAGCTGCATTCCCTTTTCAGTCTTAAAAGCTCTTCAAGCCCTGCCTGACTCTGAGCGCCAAAAGAGCCCTGATTCTGCCACTCTTTTCCATCTCTCAGCCCTGTTGTAGTTTTTTTTCTCAGCAAGATTAATCAGAGTGCGAACTGATGGGCTGAGAAGGGCAGAGCTCTTCCCTGGCTCTCACCTATGCTGGCACTGGAGACCTGTGCCTCCAACCTGTGTAATTGCAGGGCTGGCTGCTCGGAAGCTCCCGTTGGGTGACAGCTCTTCCGGGGGCAGCTGGACTTTCATAGCTCTGTAGATATTTGAAGACTGACTGGGATTTCTAAAAGTGGTTTTGAAAATGTATTTTTACCATTGCAAGTAGCGTCAACCTTCGCTGGGGCCTCTGGGCTGGGCTGCAAAGGAAGTCCACAATGTTAGGCCCTAAAATAGAAAATATTTATGTAAAGAAGTAAAAATTTAGAATTCCTTCTCTTTTCCTGTAAGCATAAATTAATGGCAGTTCAGCACTGTGCTGAAATAAATGGGGTGAGATTGTGGGAGAGCTATTTTCAGGCAAAAATAAGCAACACTTTAATTGTCACCCACTCTTTTGCTTTTTAATGTGAACAAGGCTTCAGCAGGCTCCAAAGAGCACGTGCCCGGTACCCACACCTGCTCTGCTCTGGAGTAGCCCCAACCAGGGAACTCCAGTGTGTCCGCAGGCAGGTTTTTAAGCAAATGCAAGATCGCTACTCGAGGAGCCAAATAGCACCTCCTGTGTCTACCACTGTAGCCTGCAAAAAGGGCTCCACACTTTCCAACAGTGGTAAGCTAGTGAAGAAAATTTGGGAACCCCCTGCTTTGCTTGTTTCCCATGAGACGTTAACGGGTGCTAATAACCTCACCAGCGTCTGTGGCAAGGATGTGTGTGCAGAGAAACAGCAATTGTGCTGTTATGGAAGGCGGTCAAGCTCTGGACTTTTTCTTCCCCAAATCCACAATTGGTTTTGGAAGGGGAAGGAGGGCTGCTCTGTGTTTGAGGTTTTTTCAGAAGTCTTCTGCAGTGGCCTAATCCTGCTGCCACTGATCTCAGCTGGGGAAGAGTCTAGCTGCTGCTGAGGATTTCTGGAAGTCCCACCAGCAATACTGCTGGGGTATCCAGCCCCTCTCCCATGCAAGGGGTATCACTTGGGTGTTTGGACCTAATTTGGCCAGGCCAAATAGTTCCCGAGAGCCACCTCTGGTTCTTCACGTTACTTTGTATCGATATGCAAATTTACACTGGGTTTTTTGCAATTTACTATCAGGGAAATGGAATAATATTCCTCTCCTTCACCTTTGTTTTGGAGTTTAAGCACTATCCTTAGCCATGCAGAGACACCTGCATCCTGGAGCTGTAATTGCACCTGGGACCATCCCAGGCCATAATGCAGAATAATAACCCGACACTAACGAGCTCTCTGTGTTCAGTCTGGATCAGACCTGCCGTCCTCCTTCCAAATGAAATTACTGCTGGTCTGCCAGTGCTGTTTTTCCAAGTGTATGCTAAGGCTAGCTATCAATTTGAGCAAGTCTTCATTTTGATTCAAGTTTTCTTCTGAAACATCCAACAAAGCCAAAGAAAGACAAAGCCAGGACAGTGAAGCAGAGATGAATGCACTTAAACTGAAGGGAAAAAAAAAAAAGACCCAACGTTCTCTTTGATTTGCAGTTCGTCTGCAAATTAAAAGAGTAAACACAGCCATGCTGAAGATGCATAAACGCAGCTTGGAGAGCCATTGAAATCTAGGTCAGG
Source organism: Buteo buteo (assembly GCF_964188355.1). NCBI lineage: Eukaryota > Metazoa > Chordata > Aves > Accipitriformes > Accipitridae > Buteo > Buteo buteo. Next base: position 20,645,541 of record NC_134177.1, read on the forward strand.
GTTTCAGCTCTGCCTGGGGATCTCATTATGTGAATCAGGGAGAATCTGTGCTGCTCCAGGAGCCAGGTGGAGAATACTTCTGAACCAGTATAATGAAACCAGGTAGGCTTCTGCACAATCAACAGCAGCTCCACTACAGACTGATAAACAGGTCACGTAAGCCATTGCTGAGCTGAAATTGCTAAATTATTACAGAATCACACAGTTCAGTAACGGGGAAAGAAGTCTTCATTTTATTGTCTCGCGGCTTCGGTCTACAATTGTGTTCCAAGCAGGACCTGAAGCGTTTGCCAGCGGTAACCAACTCATCTTCCAGGTGCTTGGGGGAAAGTATTGAGCTGTCAGTCTGATAGTTGTTAACAAAATACACAATTTTGGGGGAGAGAAAAAAAAAAAAGGCTTACATTGATCCATGCTCCTTTGATTTGCAATCCGAGTATATGGCTTTTGCAGAACATGAATCTATTCTGTATTTGAGACCCAGTCTGTGTTTGTATTTTAAGCTAGTCTTCCAAGCAAAACATGTGAAAAGAGAACATTTAAACAGGAAGGGTTTGATATTTTTTTTTCCCTCATATATTTCTGTAGGTCTTGTTGCTGCTAATTACTGGAGATCTCAGCACAAGAGCTTTTCTTTCTAGCAAACCAGCTTCTCATGTTTCCTGCCCTTCAGTTAATCAGTTCTAATCTCCTGCTCCATTTGTTTATTTAACTTTTAAAAAGCTAATTGAGTGTTTGTGACATGAGTCGGCCTGAGACTACGACAGCAAAGTTTGTTTGCGTGTACCCACAGAGCAGACAGAGGGTGGGCTCTGGCAATGCCCACAGCTTGCTGCTGCGTCCTCTAGATGTTCCTTTCCTGATGCCCGGTGACACCGATGTGTGCGGAGGGTGGGTTCAGCCCAGCCTGCTAGCTCTGTCCCGCCGTGCCTGCCCGTGGGCCTTCCAGGGAGGCTGTTTCTCGGCGGGGCTGGCCGGCAGCCCGGCGCCAGCACAGGTAGGGCACGGGCAGCTGCCCGGGCTGATGACTTGCAGCCTTGCCCAGCCACGGCAGCATCCCTACTGGGGAGGGTGGCTTAGGATCGGTAAGGCAGGGACACACACGGGAGCCGCTGCAAGCCTGATCCTCTGATTCTTCTGCAGGGGCTGGAAAAGCAGGTTAGAAACTAAGAAACCGAGGAGCTTTATTGCGGCCTCATTTGTGTCTCTTCACTGTCAATTGAAGGAACATGTTTGTGGTGAGAGCGGTGGGCTTGTGTCCTCTCTCGCTCCACTGTCCCCACGTCCCCTCCCTGGCACAGACATGCTCTTTGGAAAGGCCAGGCACCTATTTCTCACTGTGAACACATAGCGCAGGGCAGTAGCTGCTCATTACTCCCCCGTGCCCCGGAGTCAGGCTTCACAAGGTGCCTGCCAGTTCGTATGGGTGCCAGGCCTTCTCTGCGGTCAGTATTGTTTTCCTTACTTATATAATACCCACGGCTTCAACCTAAGTACCCAAGAGGTCTCTCCCCGGCACGTGCTCCCCAATGGCCCGCTGCCTCCGCATGCAGCATCTCTAGTGGGGCAGCCCGGCGTGTGTGAGGCTGGGGCTCATATGAGCCAGTTGGGCTGGGGTGTTACTAATGGCCCATTGGATCCCCCGAGCAAGATTAGGAGATGGCTTTTCTCAAAATCTGTATTTAATTGATTGCAAGTGAGGGTTTTTTCGACCATTTTTGCCTTGACCAATCACTAAGCCACACTGATTTTTTTTTCTTTCCTCCCTTTAAAAGGGGTCCCTAGGTCATCTCAGACTTTGGCCCCCTTATAGCCTTCTGTGGCATCACACAGGTACAGGTTCAAAGGATACAGCCAGTGGAGAAATCCTCCTGCATAAGAGGAGTTTCTCAAAGGATGGGTCTGCTATAAGGTATCTTAGTCATGCTCGTGCATGCATATTATTGCTACAGAAGAGATTTTTTTTTTGCAACTATGTGCTCCTGGGATTGTATTTCAGCATCACAGGAACAGGCTGATACGCAAAGACTCTTCAGAAGGTCCCACTTGAGTTCCTGGTATGACAAAACTACCATTTAACTTCAAGCCATCAAGTATGAGGCACTCTTTGTTTCTAAAGTGACTTGAGACATTACACACAGTTCTATAAAAATGCAAAATGGGGCTGCTGTATTTCCTCCGGTAGCTCAGGAGGTTTGGAGGAATTGGTTCATCACTTATCACTGAAAAAGCACTTCCTCAAAGCTCTGGCTGCTGCATCTTCCTTTGCAACAGGCTCTTTATTTTTGTGCTTATAACATTGCCATTTATTTCTGTGGCAACAACAGTAATGTGATAATTTGCATCCATAATCAGTTCACTGTTACTAGAAAAGGTAAACCTGAGATGATAATTTTGAAAAAATTAACTGGGTCCAGCTGAAATAGCAAACTATTAAAAAAAAAACCCAATTAAGTGAATTTCTCAGGTATTATATCATGAGATATTGAGTAGAGCATATGATTTCTCTCCTCTCACTGCAGAAAAGTTGCCTGCCGTACCAAGGGGCAAGCCTGTGTAAGCAGGCTGGAGAGCTGAGACTACAGATGAGGGAACACACAAACACTCTCCTTTGTATTTTACTTAAGATTTGCTAATGTTGTTCTCTGTTTCCCCTTCCTTGAGGACTCCAATTACTCAGGTACTGTTTTCCTTCATTCTACTAAGAGATGCACAAATTGTTTCTATATTCCAGGTTAGTTTCTGATGTCCCTCTCTTCTGTTTACATGTGGATAAGGAAGATGCTGCCCTGCTCGTCAGGAAGTGAGTAGGCTGCCTGACTTCAGCCTGAGCCAAAGGAGAGAAGCCGCATCTAGGTCAGTGGAATTGCTATGGCTTACCACTAGCCCTGAATTGGGATCTGCCCCAGCGTGGCCAGTTATTCAGTGTTTTTGAACACGTTCTATCTCTCACCTGTTTCCAAAATCTTAATGCTGTCCTTCACTGACAATTTAGGACATAACGTGGGCTCTGCTGGGATGAACACTGCATGCAATCATTGAGGAACCAAGGGAAAAATGCCTTTCCCTTGGTTCAAATTCCAAACCAGCCACAGGGTGTCTTTCCTAGTTCTGTCTGCTGTGGGCTTTATTTGCTTTAAATTTTTTTGGAACATAGTAAAAGTTTTTTATTTTCTTGTGCATACACACAAACACATTCATGTTTAATTAAATAAATGAGAATCCTGCTTGTATGATGAGTCTCACCTACAGAGGATGTGTAGGACTCCACACTTGTCTGGTCTTCAATGCTATGCCTTGATTCGAATGACCCTCTGTTTTAATGAGTTGATTAAATCTATTTTAGCTGAATACTTAGCAGAAGTCAGGCTATTGGTAATATAAAATGAGCTAGGAAAATTACGGTACATATGCTTTCCTGAAAATCTTATATTTCCTCCATAAATAGAAGCAAGAAAGCTGGCATTGAGAGAACACAGCAGGCTATCAGAGAGGTTGGTTTGGCTGGTGTAGAAATTGTTCTTCAGATTATATGATTTTCCATAAATTACCAACTGCATAATCAGGTTGAGAAGTTAGACATCTTCGAGAAAGGTAAGAGCCATGTGACCCATTTGATCCCACATGTGGCCATGAGCACTTCATCCTAGCTTGAAGCAGCTGGGCAAGTGAATATCACTTTTCTTTGTTGTGTGTGATGTGGGTTGAGTTAGAATTATGAAACAAACCTCTTCGCCTGCTGCTTTGTCTCATTACATTTCCATAGGCCAAAAAGAACAAAAAGCCCCACATCCAATAATGCAAGTGTGGGCTTGCCTCGGCCCTGTGTTCCCTTGCCAAAGGGTGGTGAGAGGTCTCTTCCCGGCCCCTGAACACTCCTAGGCCATGACCTACAGCTCAGCTGGCCTGGGTCTGCCGGCTCTTCATGTGTGCTGCTCTTGCTTGTGGTGCTTACCTACACTGGTACGTGGATTTGGCAAGTAAAGTTTGTGGTTGTACATAGATGTTCTGCAATCTGCTATTTAATGCATGGTCTTAGTTAGAATACAGTTATGAAGAATTGGCTCTTATGTTATTTTGGGCAAGGTTGGATAAGCCAAATTTGATTTTTACTTTCTTTTAAATTTCCTGCTTTTCCTGTTGCACAATAATGCAGTCTTTTAACAGCTATTGGAGTCACCATGTGACATGTGCTCCTTGTTGCTTTGTGTGTTTATTTTTTGCTTCACAGAGTATTATCAATATTGATTCTCAAGATGGTTCCTTGTGCTGTTTCTAGAGAGACATGCAAATTGAGCCACTTTCCATTTAATATTAACCGAAACTCCCTGGGACACTATCATCTGCATGGCAACCAGCAGCCCATCTGTGACTAACATCAATACTACAAAGTGAAGGAGCCTGCTTTTTATGTGATAAATACACATTCTGAAAATCCTTATTGGATCTGAACGTGGGCTTGGTGGGAAAAGCCACCCTTTCCCTAACATTAACAGCAGGTCACATTACATTTCAGCTGTGAATAATGGACAGCAGTGATTCACTCTGCAGCTAGTCTCATAAAAGTCCACTCATTCTCTGAGATGAATAGGAGTGATTTTTTATAGACAAGTGTTGTTGTTCGTAAGTCCTTTCTAGGTCAGTTTAAACCAACACACATAACCCCTCCTGGCTGAGTCCCAGCTTCATGCAAACTGGCAGATCGACTAGTCAGTTCAAACACAGGCACTGGAGCAGTGCTTTGGAGGGGACATGCTGGACAAGCCACATTGACAGAGTTGGGTACAAAACTGCACCTAAGCCAAACTCAGAAGTGCTGACCTCTACTCTTTAAAGGAAAAAGAGGAGTGCCAAGCACTTGCCAGGGAGGAAGAAGCCTGTTCATCTGAGCGCTAGCCATGGAGAGGATCTTCACTCTTCTGATGGTCTTCTGCCTAGGGGTGACAGCATTGCAGGCTCCCTGTTTGGAGTTGTGCTTCGCCTCAAGTTAACGGTGCTCTTCTGCTTACAAAAAATCAGCACAGTATTAATTTCGCTGTGTCTTAATTATTCCTTTTTTGTTTTTATACATATATGGCTGCTTTTATGCTTTAATGCAATATTTTCCATTAAGCAGTCCTATGCAGTACAACAAAAATAAACACTCTTATAACAACACGTGTAAGATTAAACTATTAAACTAGCTCGAAGTATACAGTTCATAAATTGAAAGTGCTTATGCTCATACTTTAGTATTGATTGCTGAGTTTATAAAAATAGAAGAACTTGCCCTTAGGAAACAAAAATCATGGTTCCTTAAGCTTTTCTTTGTCAGGAAGCCAAAAAGACAACATTACATGGAAATGTCGCCATTTGTTCATGTCAAATGTAGTTTATTCAATTAGATATTTTATAACTCTGCTGAGTTATACGTAGGAGGTTAATATTTTTTATTGTTTTTCTTCATGCTCTGCCTCTAATACACACAAAGATAACTTAGCCTACTAAAATATACAGTGTAATTTGGTAATGTGTTTATTGGATTCCAGTAAAAGACTATAAGAAATTATTCAAGATTTTTGCTTCTTCAACTAAAATTGTCTTCTTTCTTTCTTTCTTTCTTTCTTTCTTTCTTTCTTTCTTTCTTTCTTTCTTTCTTTCTTTCTTTCTTTCTTTCTTTCTCCCCCCCTAATCTTGCAAGTTTTTTGTATTCTGGAAATGCTTCAGAGAAGAAATTGCTAGAAATAGGGTTGTATTTTTTTCCCCCAAGAGTCAGGAAAGAAAGCCTTTCTAGGGAAGGAGGTCTTTAGTTACTCACGTTTTCCAAAATTTAATTGTCTATGGTTCTGAAACATATCTAACAACTTGCAGAATGATACATGCAAGAGGAGCCTAGATTTACAGTAACTTGCCTTTTGAAATTGTCTTATGGAGTGTTCAGATCAGTTATGGTTTTATGGATGTGGTTTTATGGTAGTTTAAACTAGCAAAAAAAATATTCATTTTTCCTGTGGAGTTAGTTTTCTGCCAGATTGGAGTCTGGAGCTCTGCTCAGCTCTAGGGGTCAGATAAATGCCACTGCTGAGGCAAGGAAGAGAGATGGGAATATGCAGCCAGTGAAGGGAAAGGACAGGACCATAGTGACATCGACTTTAGGTTCACTTAACCAGTGATGGAACTGCAACCTAAGCAGCTGGATATAGCTATGGGCATGCTCACAAGTTTTACTGAACTGGGCCAATGGTACCATTCCCTGTGCAATGGCCTTGCCACAGCTGTAAAGAAAAAGGAGAAGCAAGGCTGTTTAGCTGACTTTGGGCTGAGAACCACATATGCAGTCCATGGTTACTTCCTAAAAATCCCTGTAAGCACTTTCACTATGTGAATCTACAGGAGGTGACATTTTTCAAAGGGACCAACACGCTCCCCGGAAAAATTGCAGAAGTTCAGAAAAGGTGAAAGGTGAACACTACCACCCCCTTCCTCTTGTGTAATTTGATTAGCTCATCCTCTTAGGCAGCAGAAGTTGCCATCCCTACGGTGTTGGTTTCAGGGCTTTTTTGAAGTCTTGTGTTGTTTTAGGAACTGCTATCATGTTTGAACTCAATTGAGGACATGAAACCAACTGCAGTTTGGCAAGCCACATAGACTGGAGCTAATTTTTGTTCTCTGTTAATTTACCTGCCTGTGGGTTTTTGCGCTGCCCAGGATTTAATCACAACTTGCTCATGAGGTGCTAAACGTGTTTGTCTGAAACTGTGCTGGCTGCTGACCGATGGGGAGCCGCAGTGTGTCACCTGGTCTGGTTACTCCTCCCCATGGCCAGGCACAGCTGCTATGCTGCAACGTGGGCAGACCCCAAGCCTAAGGCTTCCCTTGACTACTGCATCCCTGAGTACATGGAAGGAGCGTTGAAAGGGTCTTTCACAGCAGGTACAGCTCTGGGCTGTGGGAGCTAGTGGGGCTGACATGTAGAAACCCCTCCACCCAGCTTTTGGGCTACACAAGGAGAGCAGAAGTGCTGGAGATGATGGTGTGCTGTGGCACACAGTTTGTGGAGAGGCCTCTGGGAGGGACGCTGCAAACTGTGATGACTAAGAGCGGCCCGGAAGCTAAATCCAGTGTAACTAAGGGAGTAGGTTCATGAAATGCTTAATCCAATTTAAACGCAAGCTGCTTCCAACAGAGGTGGCCTCTCCACATCCCACATGAGCGTTCCTGCCCTCTCCCTTCTGTCACCCTTGGTATTCTCGAGCCATAGGCTGACTTGGATCATGTTGTTCATCCAGTACAAAGCAGACAATGTTCTGTGCGTTGTAGGTTCAGTTTGTGTCAGGCCATAACTATGCATATGACAATCTGACCTAAGAGGCCCCATCTGGTAGGACAGAGGGAGAAATTCTTCTCTGTTTGGTAGCCTTCAGTTTGACTGGATTGAGTAAAAGGAAACTGGACTACAGGGAAACCAATATGAATAATGCTCGGGGCTGAACTGGTTTCAGCAGCTCAGGAGAGACTAAAAAACAGAAAACCATCGGAAACTCCTCTTAGCTACCCCGTGTAGGAACCACACAAAACCTGGATCCTCGCACCAAGCTCTGGTAAGCAGGACCGCAGACAGAGGAGCCTTCTTTTGGAAATGTCACTCAGAAGAAATCAGCCAGCCAAAGGTGGTTTGATGGGGTTTGCTGATACATTTATACAGGCCAACAGCCTGGAGGCCAGGAAGGAGCTCTGGTTTCTAGATAAATGCCCTCTCAGCCATTCACTTTACTACTGGTCACAGCTCTCTCCCATCCACTTTACTACTTTTTGGTCCTGTTTCGGGACAAGGATGTGGCAGGGTTTGAACAGGGCTGGTGGTTGCACAGTGCTCGCACAGCACTGCAAGGGAACACAACCACGGCATCCTCCTCCCGCTCCACTGGCATCCAAAATAAACACCCTTTCATCACTGCACTTATGCTTTGATTTTAAACATAGCTTTTCCATTCCAAATGTAAACACGTCCCAGGATTATCACCTCCGGTTTCTGCAAATGGATGTTTGTTTCAGGAAACAAGTGGAAGAGCAGCGTACTGCTGGGGTAAGTTCCCAGCTTCCAGCAATCTGTCGCATGGGGGCTTGCCTCCGGAGCATGAGATTGTGTTTCTGTGTTGAGAAACCTGTGGTGATTACTTCTTCCAGTCCTGTCAGATAAGTGTAGTTGCAGAGTGCTAACAAAAAGTGTTACAGGACTGCTGAGAGGAGCAGTGGCTCAGAGAGGTTTTGGGAGGTGCAGGTGGGAGCTGAAAGTGAGGGATAAGGAGGGAAGTGGAAGAGGTACCATGCCTGGAGTGTGAAGAATATTTGGCAGCTGTGGGAAGGATGGAGAAGACTTCTAGGTTTTATCTGTAATGCAAAAAAAAAAAAAAAAAAAAAAAAAATTTCTCAGGGAAATCAGGACATAAAACTGGGGATAAAGGCAGGAAAAAATATGGGAGCAGCTCTCCTTCCAACTTCTCCTTCTCTGTCCTGCTCCTTCTGTTCTCTCTATGCTCAGTGTTGGCATGTCGCTGCTCTAAACTCTCGCCTGGAGTATTGCTGTGAATCCCATCCATCCTCCTCCTTGCATGGCTCACAGAGCGGGTGCTCCTGGGGGTGTTTTCTGACATGCACAAGTAAAGGCTTTGCCTGGGGGCTGCCCACCTCAGGCAGATGGATCAGGAGCCCCTTGCATTTCCAGCAGCGTCATGCCTACTAGCCCAGCACCAGGCACCCAAACCAATGCGCATGCAGGATTTGCAAGGCTTGTGTGCAGCAGAAGCGGGGCTTCCCCACCCAAGGATGTTGTGGGTGAAAGTCAGATGATGAAGAAAGACTTGGGGGCTCATCCGCTGCCCAGACAACACACCTTCCGCTTAAGCCTGTGGGTTCTACAGCAGCTTCTCTGTCGCAGCTGAGGGATGAGCAGCCTGGTCAGCCTGCCCCTGTCTCTGCCCCTGCCTGCGGTGGCACAGCTCCATCCCAGAGCTGCAAATGAGGCAGTTTGCAGCCTTGCAGAGGGACAGTGAGGGGAACAAGTGAACGGCACAGAGCACAAGCCCTGGCAGACCTGAAGAGAAGGCTGCACAGGTACGGAGGAGTTCTGGACTCCAGACCCTGCAAACTTTACAATCAAAGCCATTATCACATCAAGTAAATACATATAAATAAATTAATTTAGGTGGCCTGCTTTACACAGTAACGTACTCCATGTACCATCACTGAAGTCTTTAATGAGTTCCTTCTACAATAAATTCTAATTTTTTTGTTATTATTTTTAATTCAGCACAGTTCCAGAAATGTCATCCAATTTCCCACTGTCATACAAAGTGCCCAAGGCCGTGATTGAAAAATCTTATTAAAAGATTCATATTCTGTTTCTAATCTGATGCATTTCTGTCTTTAGAGCGTCTGCTAGTTTCTTTTTGCCTGCACGCCTTTTCTATTTTGATCTAACCTCCTCCTTTCCTCCCCCTGTTGCAGTACCTCTGTCTATAGTGCTGGTTTCTCCTTCACAAGTAGTTAATGCAAAAAACTTACATCGCCCCATATCTGGGCAGGTCAGCTTCAAGTACGCCTGAATCACAGGTTCAGCTGATGTTTATGGTGGCTAACAATGAAAAGATTTTTTTATGCTGAAGATAAGGGTGTATTTTGCACTGTAAGATAAACCTTAGATGTAAAAATCATTATTTATTTAATAGGAACATCAAAGAATACCACTGGAGAAGGGAACTTCAAAGTTTCCCAGAATAATCAGATTTCTGCTATTATGTGGGGTATTTTTTTCTCCTGACTCTATAAAAGTGAGTAATAAAAGTGTAGTTACCAGAAATCATTGAAAGCATTACTCGATTGAGCTAAAAAAAAAAAAAAGGAATTAAGTGTTTCCTTAGAAGCTAGGAATCTAGTAAGCGACAGGACTGCAGGGCTAATGAGACAAAGAGAAGTCTGACTTGGAGCAGACTGCAGTGCTTCCGAAACCCACTCCCAACCTCAACAAAGATTTTATTTTGGGAAGGAGGAGAATTACCATTAGGAAAGCTCGTTGCTCAATTTCCTACAGAACTTGTGTTAATTAAATGCGTATTTAAATAAGCAGGAGGTCAGTAGTGAAAGTATCCTATAGCATCATTGTGCATTGTGCTCCAGCGGTACAGAAGCACCACTGAGGGCAGCCCCATCCCCAAGCACTGCATATTCGAGGTAGAGAGTGCCACAGAAAAGACATCCTTTGTGGCTCTCCCGTTACAGATTTGTCTGAATGACTTTCTAAAGCCTCCGATGACTGACTGTGAAACAAGGCCCCAGTTGATTAAGGAACCGAGTGGCTTGGCAGAAGAATGGGGTCCTTCAGTTTAAATTCAGGCTAGTTTCCGTTTTCTTAGTCCTTTCCATGGCTCACAGAGAAATCCCTCATGATATTTTAACCCTTTGCTCTGCCTGGCTGAGCCCTGGGAAGACATGGGCTGTGAGCCCCCAGGAGCTTTCTTTGTTGGCAGCACCTCAGTGCTGGAGCCCCAGCACAGCAGAAGAAGGCTCGCCAGGCAGGGCTTGTGGGAGAGGTGGGTCCACTCTCCTCATCGGCAGAAAGGAGGAACCAAGGGGAAAAAGGAGGCATGCAGCAGGTGAAGCATGTATCTTCCAGCGGGGAGCATTACGGTCCAGGTGATGCAGTCTGCAGCCGGGAGGGAAGCGTGGTGGTCTCTGTCAGCCCCAAGCCCATGTGCAGCTTGCTGGCACCACCTGTGATCAGCCCATGTCTGATGAAAGCCAGGGTGGACAGTCCCCTTCTGTGTGCATGACATTTGGTGAGCAGCCATTTGTGTTTGACATTAATATACACAGATACAGCTCCAGCCCAGGCATGGTTGTAGCCACAGAATTGCCAGGTTTTGACAATAGCTGTGAAAGGTTTCTTCATCCTGAAAGAACAGAGTTAATTTCCTCTTCGCACAATAGGTGCATTGTTTGCATGCATGTGTGTTGGGAAGGAAGAACAGTTTCTAAGTGGGTAAGGCAATGATCAAGGTCTCATTGGACCTGGCTTCTTGTCCCACAGCTGTCAAAGGGCTGCACAATGGCATCCAGCAAATCACTTCACCTCCTCATGGCTCAGTTTAGCTGTTGTGAACCAGAAATAAAGGTGCTGACCCTTGGTAAAGTTCATACAGTGACTTCCATTAGCAGAGGGTACGGGAGGTTATACCAGTATTATTATTATGGCATGCATAAGGAGAACAATAGACAGAATTGGAACAAAACCAGACAAAGTGGAGGGGGAAAAGGATATTTTATAGCAGTGACAGCAAGCAGGAAAAATAGTTAGGTGAGAGCATGTCCTGCTGACTAAGAGCAACCAGTGCTGTCTCTGTACCTTACAAGATGTGGGTGACCTCTTGGTGTCCACGCCCGATGTCCTCACCTGGGCAGATTTCTTGACAATAATGTGTGTATTGCAAAGCTCTTTCCAGCCTTTGGTTTCATTGCTCAGCTTTCTCAGGCAGTGCTTCACAGTCCTCTGTAGGCAGCTGCTGCATGCATGGCCCATGGTCCCAGCTCGCTGCTGGCTGCTTGTGCCACACCAGCTCCCCAGCCTGAGCTAGTGAGCCCTGCAAGGGCTTGCGGTGGTTCTCATGCAGGCATGTGGCTTCTGGCTGGCTCACAGCATGGCCGTAACTCGCTCGGGCATGCCTGCATAGGGCCTGTTGGGGCTAAGTGACATTGCCAAATGACAGCTGTTTTAAAACCTGGCTGGTGAAGAGTGGTGACACATCCAAAGGCACCTTAACCTGCGTGCAGTCAGGTGTCTAGGAGCTCCAGCCACGACATCACCCTGCCAGGGATGGCCAGTGCCGTCACCAAGCTGACTGGGGGCTGTACACAGTACAGGAGTGTTTCAGGGTGGGCTGGGCTGGGGAGGGACCACTGAGTTTAGACATTTGGAGGTACTGCACTGATTTTGGGCTGTTCAGGAGAGCCATGCCTCATCTGCCATGGCAGGAGACAATTTATCCTTCCGTAGCTCACCCAGAATTGTTCCCTCTGACACCACAAAACAACGTTTCCCTTCTCGTGGGTAGGGGATGGGTGGTGGTCTGCATTCTTGGGTCAAGCAAGATGTACTTTTTCCCATTTTCCTCACAAGAGCAAAAATGGAAAGAAGTTAGTTGAAACAAAACCTTTCACTTAGTTGTTTAGAAGGGGGGGAGGGGAAAGCACTCAAAGCACACAGTGGCTGTTGCAGTTGCTCCCTTCACCCATTAGTTGGACTAACTACCCAGGACATGGGGGATGTGGCCCTGACTCTCTCCTCCACCTCGCACAGGTCTCCTGGCAGCACCGGTCACCACTGCAGCGCTGCTCGAGTCCTCCTGCGCTGCTCCCCTAAGCCTGGGCTGAAGCAGGGTGAGTACCGAGGGATACTGCCCATGGGGAACATCGAGCCGGAGGGACAGCGCATCACTCCATCCCAAAGATGAGTTCTGGATTTCACCTCAGTGGAGCCATGCCACAGGGACAGGCTGAGGAAAGCTTACCCAAAAGCGCCATGGGGCAAACTGAGCCTGAAAGAGGGTGGGGAATGGGGGCAATGATTTTAGCTGAACAGCACTAGGAACTAGGGAAATACTCAGAGGAAAGCCTGATGAGATTGCTCCTCATAAGACAAAGAATTTTAAGACATGCAAAACCGTTATAACATTTATGGGTGTGATACCTGGGAGAGAAGGCAAGGGACTGCTCACAAATTTTGGTAACATATGGTGAATTAAGAAAGAAGGTTGCTTAAACTACAAAAACAAAGGTGATACTCAGAGAGCTGTATACGATTGATCTAAAAATAGTTCTGAAGTTCAAAGATAGTTCTGAAGTTCAGAAATAGTTCTGAACTTGTGGATTTTGACAAGTTGCGTAAGCTATTTTCAGAAGGCAAAAGAATATAATGGTATAACTGAAATGGAAGAATATAGGTGTCCTGAGGTCTTGAATGTTCTCTATGATGTACTTACAGATTGCATGAAAAGCATAGTGGATAAAAAGATAATATACCTCTTGTCCTAGTAATAAACAAAATAACCTTTTGTTCCTATATAAAGTCAGGTTCCAGAAATATATGCAATACTATAATAGTACTTTAAAGTAACTTCAAATACAAAGGTATATTTTCCTTTTTCCTAAATACCATATTTTTTAGAAAGTCTGTGGTTCAAGTGGCCCAAAGTATATGACTGAAAGCTTTTCAGAGATAATAATCTGCAGGCATGTTCCACCCCTGGACAGTGATGGATCTGCTGCAGAGAGTCCTTCCCACACGGAAAGGGGCTCCTTCTTGCGGGATGTGCAAAACAGCAGGAATGCAAAGCTTTAAGGAATATCGATCTATATATAGGTAGCAAAAATACTGTCAGTTTAATTTTAAAATCAATACAAGCACTTGTAATGATTCCTAATTGCATGAAGCAAGACTCTTACACCCTTTGGCATTAGGGCTGGTGAAGTCAGGACAGAGAACTTAAGTGGGAGATTAGTACAGCTCTAACCATGCCAAAGGACAGGAGAGAAGGGTCAGAGTTTCACAGTGTAGTTCTCCACCAGAAGGATTTTTACTGGGTCAGGAGGAGTAAAAAGGAGGCTTATCCTCAATACAGTACAGTATTTTGGGGAGAATAATACTAACAATGATAGCATATAGAGCTGTTACAAGGACAAATTTTTGTGGACCAACTCAAAGGAACAGGGCCTGGACCAAAGAAGCCCTGCAATAACATGAGTGATAAATACAATACCTTCTTGAACCTAGAAAGCAAAATAGAAAGGCTGGAAAGAGTAGTATTCTGTATGAGATTTGTGGTATTTTTGTGGAGAACTGACTAACAAGCACATGATGTGCAGCTTGGAAGAGTGGGGGGAAAGTGCTGGAAGAGAAACCTGAGCTTTCAGAGAAATTAATCTCACTGACATTAAAACAACCTCAGTTCACACATTTGTAGGAGAAAGACTCAAGTGCCAGATTTCTAATCAAAAGGTAGCCATGATCAAGCCATGAATAGCAAAGAGGCATAGCAAAGGTTTTTTAAAAACGGCAACATATTGAGGAAAACCTATATGGAATATGTTGGCTCCAACTGCAATATTGAGACAGCTGTTGAATTGCAGCCTGAAAAAGCGTAAAATATTGAGAACTGGTAACACAAGCTCCAATTCTGAAATACTTGTGTGACAAGCAGAAGAGAAACTCGCTAGGCAGCTGAAAATGTCACAGAACTAATTGCTTCATTTTGCTAGCTACCTTCTGTTACACGCGCATCAAAAAACACCTCCGTAAGATGGGGGATATTCAACTTTTGAGGAGCAGTAGTAGACACTGTGGCATCTGAACACCTCCATGCTCCAAACTTCTGCTGTCTGGCACTGCAGTAAAGAAATGCCACTATTTCCATTTTACAGACAGACAGGTAAATCAAAACAAACAAAGCGATTTTCTAAAGGTTGCACTGAGAGTTTGTTGGCAGGTCAGGGACTAAACCCAAGTCCCTAAAGAACTAGCTAAATCTTTAACCACTGGAAATTTTTTTTTCCTGAATTGTTAAATGGGTCATTGTTAATAATCCAGAATTGTTATTCTTTTCTTCTTTGACAGATTTAAGGGCTTTCACGTGCCACCTCCTTGTTCTCTCGTATGTTTATATGAAGCATGCACTGCATATTTGGTTGAAAGCCAAATGTGCCTCAGTTCCTCATTTGCTCTTTTTATGTTGCAATTTATCTCCCATTCCACCTCTGCATTGTCTTTTATAAGTGTATCTCTAATCTCAAGCAGCGTTTAGCAAACCGAGATACCAATGTCACAAGGGGTGACTGCAACAGTAGTGCTCCTAATGGTCTCCACTACCGCATCTATGGAAAACTTGAGCAGCCCTAGGAACAGATCACTAGGTGTTTGAGATTATTTTCAAGAACCTTCGCTAAGTATTCACCAGGAATAGGGAGACAGCTGTTAACACTCCAGAAATACCAAGTGAAGGTTTGAATGCCAATCCAGAAAAGGAGTTGAAAATATACTAGATGATTTATCAAGGGCATACTGGAGAAGTGTGAATAGAGATGGTGCTGTGCTGTCATGATGTATCTTACAGTGCCTGATATTGGAATGACTGCTTAGAGATTTCTAGTTAGACACGGCAAAATTTATGATAATTGCCAGTGTTGAGGGAGTACCAAAAGGCAAAATATGAAGAGCCTGAGGACAAGGGAATTTGGGTGGTTGGGTTTGTGTTTGGGTTTTGGGGGGTTTATCGTGAAACGTTCTGACAGAGATTATTATAAAAGCATAAGAGGAAAATGGCATTTTATTGCCATCCCACTTGCCATCGGTGGCAGTTCTCCCCCTCCCTAGCTCCAGAAATCAAGGGATGGAGAGAGGACAGAGGTCTGGGGAAGGAGTGCTGAGTGCTGCATTGCAGTGTGGGTGGTAGGGACTGAAGGAAGAGCATCTGCTGCTTTTGTTTGCCTCACTTCATCACTGCTGGTTTCAGAGGCAGTTGGGGGGTAGCCAGTCATACAAAGGAATTAACTTAATCTAAATAATAGGCATTGGTAATAAAATATAAAAGGAACTTGGCAAGAGGGTTGTACAAAAGAAGATCTGTTTTAATCTGAGGTGTGAGGTGTGAATTGCTGAACGCAGTGTTTAGGAAAGACGGATGCAAAATCGAAGGAGCTGCTGGCACTGCTTGAGTGACATGTGAGCTTGGTTTTGTCTATGTTACTTGGAATTGGCTTTTAGCTTCTGCTGCTCTATTATCTGAGCTGTTTCGACAGTAACTTAATAAAAGTAGGAGCCAACTGCTCTGAGGGATCTGTGTGTCCAACCTGGATGTTCAGTCCAAGTCCAGCCTGGTGTCTAGCTGGCCATGTGCATGCACAGATGCCACTTCCGTGCACAGAGTTGCTATGCTAGTGCCAAGAGATGTGGCATGCAGAATTTGTGCAGGCACATATGCAAACAGATAACTCGAAAATCTAGTCTTGAAAGTATTATGGTTATTACCAGGGTAATTCACCTTGAATCTGTTTAATAGTAGCATTTTAGAATGATTCAATCCTAATGATTACAAAAAGAGACCTGCAATAGTTTGTCCTTGCATGTTCCATTCATTTTGAATACAGTATATGGATACTAAGCTCCGATTCTCTGCCTTTGATCCTCGAGTAACTATTCCTACACAAACTGGACTAAATGCTGCTGAACAGGAATTCAGTCATCCTGCCTTGCTCTGCTAGTGTGAACAAACCACTTCTGAAAGGAGAGGGAGCTCTGTGGTGTTTGGTGGCTGCCTGACACTGGCTCTACATGTGTGTGAAAGGCTGGGGTCAGACTCACTGTATTTGACTGAAACAGTCAGGCTTAGTAAAAATGTCTTTGTTTCACCTCTGAAAGGAAATCATATCCAGTAGGCAGTTCTCCGCTCTTGACGGCAGTGAACACTCAGTACAAATGACATAATATTAGATTGATCAACACTTGACATGAAAAAAAGCTTATAAAAATTGGGTATGTGAAGATTTATTGAGATAAACTGTGGCAAGCTGCCAGGAATTCTTCTGTGAGAGAAATAACCACCCTAAGAAAGCAGAGCCCAGAGCACCTCTGAGGACTGGGCTGGCCAGAAGTGACAGTGAGAAATGGTTTCTCTGGAAGCAAAGGGAATTTGAAGTGCTCTTAGAAGAAATGCACGGATATAAGGGGCTGGTGCTTTGAGCTGTCTCAAAGCTACTTTGAGCCTAATTCCTGGCCTTTCTCTTACAAGTTACTAAAAACTATGGTTTGATATATGCCATTTATTCAACACAAATGATTGTTCAGCCTGAACAAATGCCAAAGATGGCAAGCATAGAGGCACTGGGCGAGATTGCTACCTTTGGACTAGTGTATGAACCAAGTGGGAAGTTCCTAAGAAAAGCTGAAGTTGCTTTATGCAGCTCATTGCCATCTGGATTACCTTCCTGGACCTTCTTGATAACAGGCGAATTGCCCAAAATAACTTCCTCTGATACCATAGCGCACAACAACTGATAACGTAATGCCAGTGCTAATGCATATGCCTCCTGTTGCTTCACGTGCCTTTTGCCCCTTCTCTCCTGGGGCATAATTAGAAGAATCCTCTATAAGGGGACTTAACTGCAGTCATCTTAAGCTGGGTGGATGTTTTACGTGGTCCTCCATGACTTCTGAATCACACAGTACACCAAAAGAATTCAGATATTGGCTCTTCAAGACATTGTGACTAGAGTGAGGTACATCCACATTTTACTACAGAAATATAGTTCTTGGTGTCAACTGACCAGGAATTCATGAAGTTAGAAACCTAATCCATGTATTTATGATCTCTGAGTAACTAACTCTGTAGATAAGCTGAAACGAGCCAGGATTTCTGTGGTGATCCTTTCTCCTCAAGCACTGACAGCTTTCCTGAGTGCTGTCACCTCAAGGGAAGGCACTGGGGCTACAGCATCAATCATTTCTGAAGTGTTGTCAAGCCCGATGGGGCAGAGCAAGCCTGAGCTAGGGACGCTGCTGCCAGCATGCTCACTTTCTGACTTAAAAGCTTATCCACCGGGCCCAAATGGTGTGACTGGAAAACAAAGCAGAAAACCCTAGCTGACAAAAGTGGATGGAGGTAAGCCAGGACTAGAACAAAACAAAAGCTGCAAATAAAATAAAGGTCATCTCAGCCTAGTTAAAATAATAATTAAAACCCCCCTCATGTAGCCAGGGGAAGTCTATGCAGTGATGGGCACAGAGTGGGCTTGGACATCGATTTATCTCCCTTCTTATGACACTGAAACGTGGTGGGGAAGGCAGAGCTGTCTGCCCAGCACAAAAAAAAGAAGAAGTCATGTTTGTTTTCCCTGTAGAAGGAGGTGACGTGAGACAACTCGGGTTCATTGTGTCCTGTATTGGTTGGGGAGTAGCTTTGATCTCTCCTCTGCTGGACTATGTGTGTCTGAGGAGAAAAGGTGCTGACCCAAGGAAGAGCCCGAGCGAGAGACTTTGGTGCAGAGCTGAGGTTTTCTTAGGCTAGCCCATGAGCCCACCAGCTTACATGTGGTTTCAAAATGCAGACAGTGGACACAGCTTGGAGATAGAAACATATCCCCAAGCACTGTTATGATAGCTGTGGAAATGGCAGTCACTGTCTGCAGAGCCACAGCAGGACAGATCGCTGTGGCAACATCTTCTGTTCAGGAAAGGGCACCCATGGTGCTCAGGCACCAGCCAGAGGCCCAGACTTGGGAGGGAAATGTGTTCCACCAGAGCTGTTCAGACCCACAAGATGACTTCAGCGTGCTTAACTGCTTCTAGAGGGAGCCATCGGCTGGTGTAACTGTCTAGCCTCCTAACTTCTGGCATGATGAAAGTTTCCCAGCCTGGGATAGTCTGAACATCTTCCTTAGCTTTCCTAGTGATGCTAGGATTCACGGACAGATCCATCTGCTGAAGCCTCGGAAAGAGATGGAGCTTGTGCCAGTGCAACAGCGAAGGGCACTGGCAGAGGCAGGCCTGCACACGGTGGGGGCTGGCCTTGGCCATCCGGCCAGGGCTTGACTTGGCACTGCCACCAAAAGGGCCAGAAATAAAAGTGAAGCAGATGGGAAGTTGTGGTAGAGGCTAACCACAGGGCAAGAGTATGGGACGCATCTGTCCGCAACACCCACATACCGTGGGAATGGCCCTGCTGACGCCTGGGAAGTGGTTCAGCATCCTGTCTGTCCCCCCCTTCCCTGTATTTTTCCTTGTGGTATCACTCCCTGCGAGCACTGACCTGAGCAGATGTAGTGTATTTAAGCTTCAGTCAGGGCTTACTTAAGTTTGGCTACAGTAGTATCTAAACTGCTTGTCTCAGAAATGATTTTGACAATTATTTTCACCCTCTTCTTAACCTACACACTTGTAGTTTCACTTACTAGCAGCAGTGTGGTGCAAAAGGGCCCTGTAGACTTGGGGGCAGAGACACTGCATGGGGAGGTACACACCGCACTCGCCAGAGGCAAGGCTTCAGTCCCTTCCCTTGGTCTTGCCGTTACTGATGCACAGCCCAAGTTTTCAGCCAAAAAACCCCCACGTAGGACACTGGCTGCTGTTGCTTAAGAGTGAATCGAGGGCAAATGCGGTTTTGTTCCTTGGCAGCTGTTTTGTTGTACAAGGAGATTTCTAGAGCTTTCTTGGACACCTCTACATGAATAAGGACAGAGTTGTTTCTGCCCAAAAGTCTACCTAGCTGTGTGTACTAAAAGACAATGCCTTTCATGATTAAAGCTGCTTGTTCTGTTATCGGTAGTTGTAAAAATTGTTTCCTGAACCTCCCTGTTTCTCCTTTTTTCTTTTTAACAGAGTATCTGTCTCCCATAGTGCTACTGGATTTTGCCTTTTAATTAAAAAAAAAAAAATTAATGTCATATATGCTTTTATATATATTCATCATGTATTGAAAAATATATGAAACATTTCCTATAGACTGATGCTGGGTAGTTGACATTTTAGTCCTAATGCATAGTAGCAACTAAATCTAAAGAATTAGATTTGTCCTCATCTTTTTTTTTTTTTTTGTTACATCCTGTCAGCCAGTCCTCCAAAGCAGACTGCTCTTGAACCTCAGAAAATTGAGACATTAATTCACAAATCAGCCTGGTGTTATTAAAAATAAACCCCACCCCCTTCTGAAAGAATGGGTTTGAAGAGTGAACCATTCAGACTACTTCTGCCTTCAGAAACTGAAACTTCAAAAACTTCAGAAACTGTGACTTAAGAAATTGTTAGCCTGAACTCCAGCTCTGAGAAGGGGACAGGGTAATGGACCTTTCCCAACATCTCTCAAACTATCATGATATGCTTTAATTCTTAAAGCTTTGAACCAGTTAATCCTGTCTTTACTGTTGTTGCAGCACAAACTGACTCAAGGGGATGTCTGGACTAAACTATAGGCAAGAGAAGTTAAACCAAATCTCTCCTACCAAGCAGAGAGGACATCAGTCCTGGAAGAAGCTGGTGCTGGAATGCAGAAGCAGGGGGACAAACCCAAGACACTGAGGCATCAAACACACCAAACAGAGGTGGTGGGTGGAGAAATAAATTGGGAAAAAAGAAACAGAATGTTTATCAATATGGGGATAGGTGCTTTACATATAAAAAAAGAAATACATATATATATATATATAAAACTTCACCTTAACTAGAGCTGAGTGTTTGATTGCTAATCCCTAGAGACCATGAAAAGCATGACAGAAACAACACAAGCTGAAGATCACTAGCATGATCAGAGTTTAAGTGCAGGCAGGAAAATAAAGAGATCAGAAGGAAAGTATGAAATACCTTGCTAAGAAATAACAGGGTTTTCAAAGCAAGACCTGAAGTATGTTACTTAGTTGAAAGGCAAGAGACCTTTACTTTTATCCAAAGACTGCCTGATCTGCCATGTTCTATATCATTTTGCCAAAATGACCAACGAAAGATTTCCTGTGAGCACTACCCTAGCTTGCGAACTCAGAAGTTAGCCTTTGCTTTGGGAAAAGGCAAGCTAACTTGAGATGCTGGGGTTTAGCTACGGTGTCAGGTCTAGCTGACTTGTGATGAGGGAAGTATGTTCTGGCAGAAAGCTGGAAGGCTTGCTTTTTTGCACTAGCTGTTGTGATTAACCTGACACACAAAGGAGAAGCCAGGTTAGCTCAGGCAGGCAGGAGCAAGGTACATTTGCATTGTACCTTGGCTGCCTGCTGCTGGGTTTCCTTCCTGCCTGAATGGCAAGTGATTACAGGCTGCAGCCGCTAATTATTTGAACCTTTGGGGAATCAAAGCCATAGTATCTCTCTTGTGGACTCTTAACTTTATACTTTAGATATTTACTACTGGCTGAGCAGGCCAATAGCATGCTCTCTTGACACGCTTAGCAGCAGCCTGTTTCATCCCAGCAGGTTGAAATCAAAACCCTGAACCTTGTTCGTCTCTACAGGCCTCTGAAAGAGAACAGTAATCTAAATTGATTTATTATTCTTGGGCTGAATACAGAATTTCTCTTTAGACCTTATCCTCAGAGGATAAAAAATACTTGTTAGCCCCAAAAGTCACTTAAGTGGGTGGGAAAAAAACAACAACAAAAAAACCCAAAACAAAAATCTGAAGTCTGTAAATCTCTGGGGAGAATATTAGCTTTTTATTGTTTCCCTATCAATAAAATGCAGGAAATAGTCCTAACTGCCCCACCTCTACAACTTCCCATTACACAAGAAATGTCCTTTCTAGGCTCCTTGGTTTACTCCTGCAAATATATTATGCAAACACATCCCAGAATTCAGCGTATGGAACAGAACAGATCCAAACTCTGTTCAACCAAATGCAAGGTGCCTTCATGAGATGCTACTTGAGTGTGAGCTGACCACTCTCAGAGAATGCAATGCACTGCATTGTATTACAAGCTGAGAGTATGAAAACACCTAGGTAGTCTTGGAAAAATGGCTAATCAGAAAGCATTCACTGGAACTGGCAGGAAAGCACATTTTGCAAACACTTGTTTTATAAATATTTATTTTTAAAATTGAATTTTGTGAATTTCCATATAAAAGAAGCCCTAAAACAGTGAATAGAAACTTCAAGTTTGAAACTCTTGTGTGTTCTTTTTTTTTTTAATATTCCCTATAACCTCTTTTATTCTTTTTCAGTTTGACAGTTTGAAAGAACTGAAGAAACGAAAATCTAAAAAAACCTGTCTTGGGCAGAATGAAGGGCCAAGGCCAGGTTTCCAGAAGAATGTGTCAGTAAGAAAGAAACTTACAGCTAGTATCCAAAATGCCTGGAGTTGTTATCATTAAGTTATCTTGAATAAACTATGTATTGTGTATTTCCTGAAAAGCATGACCAAAAACTCAATGAAACCATAGATCTCCCAGTAGGTTATGGCTAAAAGCCCAACTAATGTTTTGTGCCTCTTTTTGGTTCATATCCAAAAGGATTTGTTTGTTTGTTTTTACTCATTCCTTACTCATGAAAAAAAAAAACCAGTGAACTTAATGGGGTTTGCCTTAAAAAATTCATTTTTCATTTGTTAGAGAGCACTTCCTTCAGACTGTAGAGAAATTGTTTCCCAGCACAGAAAAATCTGTACTGATGTGGGTCAGATTTAAGATTTAGTAATGTACTTCCTTTACTGGTGATATTCTGAATTTCTTTAGAGCACTGAGCCATTCTGGTGGTGGAACCAAACTCATCTTATTTATGTTGAATGGCAAAACAACAACAAAAACTTTCCCAAATTTGAGAATATCACTGAAAAAGAATAAAAGCACAATTGTCTTCAGCCATTATGACTGCCCTAATTTGAATCACACGGGAAAATGCTTTGTTAATAGCTTTCTTCTTTTACTCTTCATTGGCAACAAACCAAACCAACCCCCTTTCTTTGTTCTTTTTCCTTTATGCATTGCTTTTCCATCTGGTTTTAGAATAAGCTTGTCCTGTGGGTTAGCAATTATGTTGAAATACTAGAGGTCTGGGGTCATTTCCACAGACTTCCTGAATAGCCACGGACTGACCACTTTACCTCCACTACTATTCTGTAAAATGGGAATAATTCCACTTTTCCTCACAAGGCTGTTGCTAGAAAATCTATTTATTGCTGCAAGATGACCAACTACCACTGGAATATTCAAGGCATATATGATTTGTATTTTTCCTTACAAGTGTGTACTGTAGAGTTTAAGCTGTGTAGAGTTTAAGTTAATAAGTCCCGATGATGATTCATGATGATACGATGATTCATAAGAGGAACTAATTTGAATAGATTTAAATATGTGCATGTAAAAGAAATATGTGCGACCTCCCTTTGAAATATAAACGTGAGAATTCCTTTAGGTATAACGCTGGAAGCCTTCACGTCAGACTGTATTGGCAGGTGCCAGGCAGAAGGAGCCAGCCAGAAGGACTGATTTATTCAGCTTTCTGCTGGCAGATCCCAAAGGCTGCAGCCCTGCATTACTCCAAACCATGGGGCGGGCGGTAGGATGCGCTCCACTAACGCCGCCTTCTGCTTTTAAACCCAAGCAGAAGGCTTATTCCTGTGTGTTCTGGACCTGTGGTCTTTTTTTTGTCTACTTTTCTACTTGTCTACTCAGCTTCTCTGAGTTCGATTTTCATTTTATCCCCTCCCGCCCCAGAGTATTATTTACAACTGAATAACAAAATGTTATAGGCTGAGCAGACAGGGCACTATATATAGCAAGAGCAGGGCAGTTCCCCACTCTAATCATCTCCTCCTGCTTTTATGTAGATAGTAAATGATGGGCCACAGAGGGAATTGCCATTCGTCTTTAGGAAATGCATGTCAAAGGGGTTTAAGCGCTGCATCCTGCCCACACCAAGGGAAGGTAATTTAGGCTTGACACAGCAGTACTGGCTTTTCCTGGCACTGAGAGTTGCAGATGAGATCTTTCGTCCTTCACCTGTGTGCCAAGAGCCCAAGTTTTAGAACAGGAGATTTACAATAGCAAATGGTAGCATTCCCAGCCTGGAGTAACAGGCAAATTTCAGCCAAAAAAAAAGTGGCATTCATTCGCATCAACCCCCTCTGCTGACCCCGTTGCCTACATACGCCTCTCTCGGCCTTGGGAACCAGGCCATGCCTTGGCTGGTGGCTCAGCTCTGTCCTGCCAGGGCCCGGGCCAGCCTCAAGGCTGCCATTTGCTTTGTTTGTGCTTAGGGCTCGTTTCTCTGACTTGCCTCCCCGGAGCCAGCTGACTTGCCTGTGCTTTTTTCCCTCTGCCAAGTCTGCTTTGCTGCCTTCTTTCAGGTCTGGAGCTGCTCTGCTGCCTGCTCTTTTTACAGCTGTCCAAGTGAGCAGAAATAGTTGAACCAACAACAAAACTTTGCCAGCTCTGGTCACTTGGGTCCTACAACCTGAACACAGCACGCAAAAGCTTAAGCAGCAGCTTCGCTGATGGGGCTTAGCCCCAAATCCACACAAATCCAAGGTAATCTGAAAGCAGCTCACTGCTTTTTCTTAATATTACTGTCAGACGGCTTCAGCTGAGACGGGGGCTGAAGGAGCTGTGAGCTGTGTGTGTGTCTTGGCAGAGAAAGTTTGTGATCTAAAGGTTTTATAATCTGCATATTAAAAACTGCCAGAGAGTGTAGTGCAGAGGTTCTGCTTTTACATGTGCAGAGCTATGGTGCATGGGTTAAGGCCCAGCTCCAAGAAGCAACTGAGGTATTGCAATGCAAAGATGCAGAAGAGATCCTGAGTACAAGGCTATCAGTTAAATTTTCTGCCCAGCCTAGGGGTTGTTCATGTATTTTATCCACTGGCTGATTGATGTAAAATACAAAAGCATTCTGCCTGGCAAGCGGGGAGTAGAACTACAGTCTCCACCCTCCCAAAGGATGACTTAAATATGAAGCTACGGTGCCATGCTCTTCCTTTCCTTCTGCCTGATCAAATGCATTTCTAATTCTTTAATGCAAAGTAGGAAGACACCAAAACAAGAGTCAAAGCGCTCTCTCTTGCTCCAGAAAAGCCTCAGACAGGGTGCATAGAGACCTCTCCTGGGAACACCAGCAACTCTCCTCCTGACTTTCGTGGAGTTAAAAATCACACTCCCCATGTTCTAAGTGACCACCTAACCCCTGAGGTACAGGACGAACGGAGTGCTACCTCCTCACCAGCTGTGTGCTGGAGCACAGCACCAGGTACCATGGCATTTTGTACCCAGGTGGTCTCAGCAGTGGTCAGAGTCACCCAGCGAGCCAAGCCACTAGCCTGATTGTACAGGACCTGTGGGCAAGAGCAAAAGCACAGGTTTAGTCACCCAAGGGATATTAGCTCTTCATGGTCCACTGATGGATTTCAACATACTTTAGGAAGCCACCGTTCAGGAAGAATTGTCTTATACCCAACTGACTATACAAAATACAGAAGAGCCTAATGGTCTTCCAAAAATCAAATAAAAACTGGACATGCTGTTTATTCCAGTTGTCTATTCATTACAGGCAAAGCATTTCAGAGATGCTCCTCCTGAGGTGCTAAGGCACACCTGCTGTGGTGTTTCCATTGCAGGCTTGCTATGACCCAAGTCACTGATACTTTCTAGTTAAGTCACTTCAGATGAACGCCATGAAAGCCAATAAATAAACAAGAGAATTGTTGATTGGAAATGTTTCCCCATTCCTGTCACCAATAAAAGCAGCCAACAATCTGCTGTGTTTGCAGGGTGAAACAGAGTACAAACTTTTTAATCCTCAATCCAGAGCTCACCTAAAAGATTTAGGGCCAAATATTCCTCTTATTTACTCCAGTGTAAATTTAGGGAAATTTCATGCCAGTTAATGTACCGCCAGGTGGTGGATTTCGCCTCAGATCTCATTATTTGTTGGGCTTTTATTTATATTCAGCCACTGTGTGTATACACGTATACAAAGCAGTAATTTTTGCCAGCAATGAGAAGAGAGTGGAGTTTGCTATATAAATCAGTATTTCTCAGTCAATATGTTGCAACCCCTGAAGGGGTTATAAAAACCATCTGGGGGCTTGTAAAGCACTGAAAATTTTATAACAATCTAAAGCAAAGAAAATGTCATTTCTTCCACTCTCCATATAGCAGCACCATTCTCTTGGCAACCTGTCAAAACCATACATGAAATAATAAATTCTATAGGCTTATCACTTTTACCATAATTTTTTACTTTAGCTTTATAAAACATGTATGGGAACTGTGAAGTTTCTTTTACATAGGATTTCCAAACTGAACTGCTTGAGAAATAGTGCTTTAAAATTTTTGGCCTCAAAACGCAGTAGTTTGCATTAAGGGCCTCCGCCTTAGTCTTCTCCTAAGCTGCTTGTTAAAACTACAGCCTATTTTGTCAAGCTTAGGCTTGTTTGTGTTGGAGCCAGTTTTTCTATTTCACTGTGACTTTCTGCCTGTCGGCTTCCTCTTTAAGCCTAAATCATACAGGGAAACATCAACATTTCCCTCTGTGGGAAGAGATGTTTTGCTTCAAGTGGAAAAAATGGATGAGATTTCCTGTATCCTCATTAGCAACTTGGTGTACAGTTTGAAATCTGCCCTTTCTAAGGTGAGATACCATCTGAAGAACCTCTGTGCTTTTAAGTATAGCCTCACAGTACATGCAACTTGTCAGTGAATTTTGCTTTCATGTACGCATCTTTAATCTCTGTGCATAGGTACTTATCTATGAAATTAATTCCAGCAGCAACCAAGTGTATCCCACATGCACTCACCTAAAGGAATCTATGCCAGATCTTGCAATGCCCCCTGTGGCTGAGTTTCTCCAGCAGTTTAAGCCAGTCTCACTCCTGGCTGCTGTTGGCCTGGCCACTTTGCTGTTTGAGTGGCTCCAGCATTCATCAAGCCCCTCAGAAGGCTCCTTCAGAGAATAAATTCAGAAAAAAAGCTCAGTGTTGGGTTTTTTCCCTACCAGGATGAGATGGGTCACAGGAGGGGATAGTAGTGCTCCCCTTTTGGCAGCTGTTAGGTTGGGTGGGCCAAACTCATGCAGCTTCACCCCAAACTCCTCGACTTCAACTATTTTTGCCTGATGCTTGAACTTCCACAAATGAGTCCTTTGCTGATGCTAAGTACGTAATAGGTATGACTCTTTCCAAAACGTGTGACTAGTTAACTGTTTAATGGGCACAAATTTGATCACTTAAATCATTTGCTAACCAGGAGAAACAGTGATTTCTTGCCTGGGTGAGAGAGGTGGTTGCCCACGGCTACTTCAGTTTCTAGCTGTGGGCTACCTGGCAACAGGAAAGGGGAGGAACAGCGTTGCCTTCTGGCTGCAACTCTTTAGCTTCAGTTTCACTGGATTGGAACTGTGCTGTCCAAACTGGATGTAATCAAAACTGAGCCTATTTCACAGTAATTTGTTTGGAATGTAATTTCCCTTATCCCTGTCCTGTTTCTACTGAAGACAGACTACAAAGTTTACACCTGCAAAGGCTGGGTTTGAATACAAGCTGAGGGCATTTGGGGGCTTGGCTGTAGGCTTAGGTCTTCAGCCTTTTGGACTAGAGCCAAGGTTCTTGCCCCAAGATCTGGGTGCAGCTGGCTAGTCATGGTCTGGCTCTTCTGCCTCCTTTCCATAAGCCAGTTTGTACCAAAAGGCTCCTAAAACCACTCAATAACATTTTTCCATGTGGTTTTCATGATGTTAAGCAGTTGGGCAGGAGATCTGACATGGTCTACATAGCTTTCTGTCTTCATCCATGAGAGAAAAGCGATACTCAAAAGCTGTCCCTGCTAATATGAAAAATCATGCAAAAGGTGGGGTTATTTTTGTTGTTGTTTTTAATTCATCTCTATTCTCAACTCAGAAATGGATCTGTGTTTGTAGAAAGGATGGTGTGAAGCATTTTGGGAAGAGGAAAAGAAGACGATTTTTTAATGAAAATAGCAAAATCAAGCCAGTTAGTAAATAGGCTAAGAAACGTCTACCTCAGCTGGCACTGTCCCCATTCCTCGACAGCCCAGTCTGCTGATGCCAGCACCTTGTCTCAGCCAAATTCCCCTTGCCCTGGTTGAGGCTGAGCTCCTTGCCTCCACGCCATGCTGTGCCACCTCCCTCATCCTGCTCTCCAGCGTTTCGGTTTCACCCAGGCACAGGAGCTCTCCACAGAGAGAGCCCACCTCGATGGACACAAGGCTCTCCACCTTAAAGACCAACAGCGGCTGCCATCACTGCTGCTCCTGGCTCCTGCCAGGAGATGTTTGGGGTTTTTTTATCCAGAAGAGTCCAAACTCCTGAGGGAAGAAATGTGGTTTATTGCATACTTGTCCTGTTTCTTCAAAGCTGGGCTGCGCCACGCATGAGAAAATTTTTGGAAAACAGGCGCAGAGAGGATGACTTAACAAGGCAGCGTTGTCCTCTGCCGGACCAACGCACTGCCTGCTTCTCTGGCATTGTCAGCAGCACCGTTTTGGTATTGATAGTGGAAATTCCCTCTTGCCCTTTGCCAGCTGAGGAGTCTGGGACTGTCAGTCAGTGCTAAGATTCACACGCATTTGCCCAGGGTTACGCTTCTGTCCTGCCACGCTGCCGTGCCTATGCTGTGAGGCTGCAGCGGCAGCCTGTGTCCCGCAGATCCCCCCTTACGACGTTTGTGGCAAGTAAAACCCCAGCACCATGTGAGGGATCGAGGTCCTAGGCTGCTGGCCTCTTCATCCCCGCTGCCAGAGGGCATGGGTGCAGCGGTCCCAGCCGTGGGGAGCACGCGAGGAAGCCGGGGTGGCGAGAGGAGGCAGCCCTTCAGCCAAAACCCTCAACTCTCCCGCAACGCCGCTGCCAGGAAGGGGCCTCGTGGTGTCGGGGGACGTTGCAGCCTTTGGCCTCGGTGGTCTCCCTCCCCTCGCTACCCCCCGCTTCGCCAGCAGTCCCGCCAGGCAGGGCCTTGCCCCCGTGGGCGCCCCAAAGCTGCCTCCGCTTCCTTCTCCCCGCCGCGGCCGGCCCCTCTCCCCGTGCCCCAGGCAGAGGGGCGAGAGCTGCCAGCGGGGCTCGGGGGGGACCCCGGGGCAGCTGGGCCAGAGGCACAGGCACGCTGGCGGACAGGCCCGGGGCGAGGGGACGCGGCCGGCCGTGGCCGGCGCGACGGGCCCTCCGGGGCCACGGGCGCCACGGGGTACGGCCGCGCCGTCGGCCTGTGGCCCGGCACGCCGCGGGCAGGCCTGGCGGCTCCCCTCGGGCGGGCTCGGGGCCGGGCCGGGCCGGCGCTTCCCGCCGCTGCACTTCCCCCGCTCCGCTCCCCTCCCCTCCCCGGTCCGCAGCGGCGGCCGCGGCAGCTCTGCCCCGAGGCGGGCCGCCGCGGGGCTCGGCGGAGGGGCGGGCGGGCGGGCGGGGCGGGGCGGGCCGCGGGCCCTATAAACGCCGGGCGCCGCCGCGCTCCCGGCTGAGCGGCGCGGTGCAGCGGATGCCGCGGCGGGGTCGGGCTGAGAGCCGCTGAGGGGAGGTGAGCGAGGGCCGCCGTGCCGTGCCGCTGCGGGGGTGGAGGAAGGCGCGGCGCGGGCTGGAGGGCTCGGGGCAGCCGCCCGGCGGAGGAGCGGAGGGGCCGGGGCGGCGTGCGGGCTGTGCGGAGCGGGGGAACCAAAGTTTCCCTCTTGACAACCCGGAGGCCGCTGGCCGCGAATGGTCGATCCGGACGCGTTATGCAGGGTGCCGGCGGGCTCTTCGGGGTGCCTTGCCTGTTACCTGCTGCCCCAAGTTTCCCAGCGCCGGATGCGTGGGCGCTGTGGCGTGAGTGGGTGCTGCTGGCGTGGTGAGTCTCTTCTTCTTTTTGTTTTTTTGAAAGCAAGGAGGTGTGTGTCGTCGTCCGTGTCGTCCCCCCCCGCCTCCAAGAAGTGGGTTTCCAGTCTGGTAGCGCTGCCCTCTGCCAGCGCCGGCCCGGCCCCGGGTGGGGAGCGCCTGGCCCCCCTCTCCCATCGGTCGGCTCCGTCCCGCGTCCCCGCCGCCCCGGGAAGCGCCCGGATCGCCGCTGCATCCCTGGGCCGGCGTGGGAGCCCGCTCCTCTCTCACGGATGCGAGAGGTGGCACTGCCCGAGCATTGGCTTTATCGTAAGAACTTGCAAAGTGGAAGTTGGTCGCTTTGTTAGCGTCTCCTGTCTGCTCTGAGAGAGCTTGCTTTTCTTGTACTTAAAAAAAAAAATCATAATTAGGTTAGTAACTGAGAGATTGTCTTTACATAGCGAGTGATAGAAAAATGGGAGAGAAGTATTTACAGCCGTTGCCTTTTCAGGAGGAAAGGGTGTATACATTCTGTTACTGAAACAGGATTTGGATAGTGCTGGTGACATCAAACTGTGTGTTGAAGCAGAGACCCGGTTAGCTAAAACTCTTATCTTGGCTCCCTTTTGAATAATGTGGGGAGCCTGCTTCGTGTACTGAGTTCTGGGAGGATTTGGAAATGCAAAGTACACCTCAGGAGAAAGTCTTTTGTCTCCTGTTTAAAATGGTGTTCAATACCTTGGCTCAATGTTGTGCAATACAGGAGGATCTTCCCAGAGAAATAAAACCTTTGGAGATACCATTGTGCGAACGAATAGGTGTTAAAATGTCAGATTTCCCTTAAAACTTGGGAATATCTGCTTATGGATTAGAGGCCTCAGTGTGATTTATTTCTCCCCCCCCCCCCCTTTTCATGCCTGCATATGATTCTGAAACATGGTTTGCTTTTTGTGGTTTTAATTGCATTCTTGGGCAACTTCCTGAAAGAGAAACCTGGTGGACTTATTATTTTTTTCACTGCATTGAAAAATTACTACTTTTCCCTTCACTTTCTCGTATGAGCACTTATTAACGTCTTACCCCCTGCTTTCCACAGGAATTCATTAGAAACCTGGTTTTGTAGGGATTATTTACAGAACATACATAGGTGTAAACAGCTGTACTGTCGTGTAGCTTTGAAAAAGGGGAGAAGCTGCAGAAATCATGAAAAAAGTGAAAAGTAGCTGCATGCCTGCTGAGTGATCAGATGAGTCTTTAAAGTGTGTGAGGTGAAGACTAATATAAATAAAAAGGCACAATGATTAAGTAGATTGATTCAAATATGTATAAGATGTGCTAGCTTGGAATTTGGGCATTTTATGGGGTGTGATTAAACCTGTGAGAATAGCAGCTGTTTGGCACAGGAGTATACTTTGAGCAATGAATGCTAGTCCGCAGCTTCTTTACAATTATGGACAAGTTGTATGCAAGACAACCTGTCAGCGAATTTTGTCAGTGCTCTTAAGATGCTGAAAAGCTGCTTATCTGGACATACCCTTGCACCTGGTATCAGGATGTTATAAAAACTCCTCTTTGCTTCAGATGGTGATATGGCCATCACTATAGACTATATAGCTCTACATACCTCATGTAGCAGGTGATATAAACTCATGTCAGTACAAAAAAGAAAACAACAGAAATCTGCAGTGGATTTTGTCTCAAGGTGTATACAGAAGTGTTGAAGCTTCTGTTTGGTGTTGTCATTGACAACCAGGAGAATAGCATGTCTTGGTGGCATGCAGAGACTTTTAGTGTGGGTCTTTAAATTGCACAGCCAGAAACGTGTTCCAGTCCTTAAAGCTTCTTAACAGCATACTGTTAGGCAGAAAAATGTCAAGCAGTGAGCCCAGTAAGTTGCACTAAGCACTTCTAGACTAGATTGAAGCATGTGTGTGTGTATATAAATATATCAAAATAACCACCTTGCTTTATTGCTAGGAATTAAAATGGAGATGCATATGCATTGCATACATCTACAGAAGGGAACAGTTCAGAGGGAGCTCTGGCTAGAGATTTGTGTGGTGCTTTGCTTTGGTGGTGGTGGGCTCAGTTATCTACCTGGCTCATGCAGCCGGTTGCAGCTCTTGATTCTTGCTAGGCAACTGCAGTGCTCATGCTTGAAAAAGCTGAGGCTCAGTGGAAGGGTTTTTTTGGAAGCTGGAGTTAGGGTTGTCTGGACTGCTTGGATTGCTTAATCACAAGCATGCATGAGAGAGCATGCTTTTGTAATATTAATTAGGGGGAAATCCAGCCTAATCATCAAAACACTTCCAGTTACTTGTTCTATTAACTGGATTCTACTATTCCTAAGGGTCAAAGGTTTTATACATGGGAAGACATGGAAAAGAGGGATTAATCATCACTTATCTGTAAAGTGTTGCTGGATGCAGTCATCTATGCCTGTGGGCAACTCCCCAATTGCCTTTATAACATAACTTTACAAATTGTGTTGTATAGCAAAGTACTAGCCTGTAAGTACCATGTAATTCAGTGCACCTATACAAAACAACTTTTGAATAAGCAGAGTGATATAAAGAATTGCTTCTTTTTAGCATTGGAGAGCAGGTAGCATGGAGTGGCCAATCACCTACATGTGAATTTAAAGATTAATGGTGTGGAGAACTATGAAAATATAAGAAGCTTTTTTATTAAAGTAAATGGCTTCTGTGTGTCAAAATATGAAAAAGCTGAATATGTGCAACTGTTCATGTTCAGGTATGTCTCCTCTAGGATGGTTAAAAGGATGGGGTGGTAGGAGACAACGAGGAGGTGAAAATAAAGGTGATAGTATTCTACAGCTGTAGCTAAACAAATGTTTAGGCTGGCGTACTATGGAAAAAAGCTATCCTGTGTTCTGCTTTTTCCTGTCTCCCCTTTAGTACTAGAATCTAGTTCACTACTCAACTGCATGAATACTTCTGCAAGCACAGACGAGGTCACTGCTGAAGTTGGAGCCGGTGATCATGGACAGGAGGAAGATGGGGCAGTTTTAGTGGCAATGCTAGTATAAGCCATAGTTTCTTGAGTTGTTTGTCATAGCCTTGAAATACGCTTAAGTGCTAACTGAAATGCTTTATTCATCCTTTAGCACCTCTCTTTGAGCAGTGTCTGTGGAAGCACATGAGTTTTGGCAGCTACTGTATCTTGTCTGTGGTCTGGTGTTTACCTTTAATAGCCAGAAAGATGCTTTTGCTTGTATTTCCAGGCTGAAATCAGGAGGTGATTCATGCCGGGGTCTGATAAATATGCCACAAAGTGGTTTAAGTATGAAAGCGTATTCATCTTGTGGATTGATCTCCCCATGGTGGAAATCTCAGTCTTACTGACCATACTCAGCAATATGATGTAAACCATGTGCTTCAGGCAGCCTTCTGTTCTCTTCCTGGGCTTTAGAAACAGTGTCCTGAAGTTCTTTTTAATATCTTGGGACCATGAGAGCAATTATGGAAGGCAGCAAGACTGATTACCAGCAAGTTCTGAACTGAAGACCCCTGCTCAAGGCTGTGTATATGTCATGGCTTCAGCATGCAGGTAGAAACTGAGAAATATTAATTGTCAACAGACTGTAAGCTACAGTTGTAAATCACACTGGAGTCTCCAGCAGCAGTATAGAGAGATGTTCATACATCTTAGCGCTCTCAGTTCAGCTGATGTGCAGATGATATGAATTCATGTTCACCAGCTATGTAGCTTTGACCAAGCTTTGTTTTCTTCTTAAATGCTTTTCTTATTATTTAACAACTTGAACTCTAAACAGCTATTCCTGCAGAAGGGCATGTTGTGGTATTTAGTGATGGTCCTTACTGCTTCCAGGTCAGCGGTGTCATCTGGTCTGAACTGCAAGCTCCTGTTCTGTTGGCCAAAGGTTGTGAGTTATTTTGGGGGTTTCTTGTTTTGTTTTAATAGGAGAGGGGCAGTCTCTGTCATTGGCTGTGACAGGTTACAGGTACAAAAACAGGAGAACTGAACATACCTCTAACTTTTCCTCTTCTATTCTGTTATATTCTTCCTTTACATCCTTAAGCAATCTAAGAAATCCTATGTAGAAGTTGGTGGATTTATCTGTTAGCTTTGTCTCCATCTTGCTATATACCTCCTTCTTCCAGAAGGAGTAGTTCATGTAGCTTTCTCAGCAATGAAGCAAGCTTCAGGCCTCCAGCTGCTCTGGCAGCTCAGCTTAAGAGGCTGCTTTCCCAGCTAATTGCCTACTTCCTCTGCCGAGGTTCGTCATCTGTGTTACAGAAATAGCGATGGACTGAGTGGAGGCTTCTCAGACAATGCAGCTCACAACTCAGCCTACAAACTTTCAATCTGAACTGAATCAGATGGTTTAATATGCCAGGTCATGACCTGCTCTTTCAGGATTCTTGTGCATAGTTCATACTCAGTTGTCCCTTTTTTCTGTGGAAATTTAGGTTTTGCCTTTCCAGAAACCTGTAGTAAAGCCAGTGGGATTAATTGGAACTGAGGTCAGATTAATGAAAAGAGTGTATTTTCTTGAATACAGGTCGTCTAAATAGCTGTTAATTCTCTTATTAATGTAGGTTGTCTTGCAGATGACTGAGGAGGTGTCTATCTGAGTATGCAGATAGGGTTCCCAGCACGATGCTTCATTCCTGCATCCTCACTGGGTGCGATTCCTGCATCCTTACTGCATCTGTGACTTCTGATGATTTTGTGGTTGGCTGGTTCTGCTTCTGAAGCTAGGGTGGGGAAGAAGATGAATATAAGTAAATATTTGTATGCTGTAAATAAAAATGTAAATATCCCTATCCTTTTTGGGTAACCTTTAAGCTAGTTCTGAAATGGTTGAGAAAAGGCCACTAGAGAACAAGTATCTGATGTTTCTGTGAGCTTAAGTCTGTTTCAGTGATGTTGTCCCAGAGAAGGAAAATTAATATGCTTTTTTCATCTTAAATATTAATAACTTTAGTCCTTGGCTGCATTATACTTTAAGAGTTACACATGTTATCTAGTTTTTCAGATGAGAACAGGGTTTCTAAATTCACTTGCAGATAGGAAGTGGTTGATTAATAATGTTGCACAGTATTGTTAATAAATAAATGAAAGGCTTAGTCACCTGTCACTGCAGATCTCCAACCACAAGTGAAGTAAATGGTTAGAACAGTGTTCCTGATCTCTCTGAGTATTTTGTCAGATGGTAGCATTCCCTAGATACAAATGCTTTAAGTTTCAGGTCTTGGTTATCAATATGTTTGTGTAAGTACAAGTTCTTATAGAAATTCTTATTATGAACAGAGAATACTGGAGCTGTTACACTCATTTCACCATAAAAATAAATGGTATCAGATACAACTCTGTAAATTTATGGAACTGGCAACACTGTTATTACCACAGTCTTACCTCTTGTAGGAGCAAGAATAAGTAAAAACTTAGTAATATTGAATTACTTGCATTATTTTAAGTGGTGTTTCTTAAAGGCCATTTGGAGGTCTGAGAGCCTGTCTCTTGTTACCAGTTGGGCATCTCTAACAAAAGCATGCTTAAGCTTTGGTTAGATACCATGTGGCTGATGCATCCTGCCATCTCTCTTAGCTTCCCAGGTGTATAGAAATATTATTGCTACATGGAAAACACCATTTTCAGTGGTGCTGTAAACCCAGACTGAACCACAGGGTGTGGAATGATGGGAACTGGGCTTTGTAAGTTGTTGTTTAATAGGACATACAAGTACTTTTTTTGTAGAGTAAACTAAACCTAAAAGGTGTAGAATCTGAAGACAATCATCTCTCGTATACTCTGCAGCAACTAGTGTGCCTTGTCAAAGCTCTGCCGAAATTCTCAGTACTCAATTCTGTCTTTAGCTTTCATTATTGTTTACAGACTTTTTGCTTGTCAGTTATCTAGGTCTGAGCATTACAGATACTAGTATCTTGGCTCTTCTGAAGAAGGATGTGTGCTGGGAAGTTCTCGATGTTCAGTCTGCTCCAAGGACAGCTCTCCATGCAGTCTCAAAGTGGCCATGGAGCCATGTCCACAAGGCTAATTCTACTCTCTCAGCCTGGTATGTGCAGGAGATGGGGCATGTGTCACTGGCCAGCAGATTAAAATTTACCTGGGGAGAGAAGGAGCAAGTTTCAGTTTGCTCTGCAGGGGTGTAGAGGTGTGAGAGTCCTGGTATCAGATGAGTCCTGCAACGACTGGAAATGAATAAGGGTACTGGGTTTCCCTTTAATATTGTTTAGGGAAGAAAAGAAGGTAAAATACTATAGCAGAAGTAGGGGTTAAGGTAAAGGTGGTGGTGAGGTACCTGATAAGACACCAGCCATGGCTAGTCCAGCACCTTGTGGGGTTACTTCATAATTCTGTACTTATGCAGCCCATTACCAAAGAGTTAATATCCTGTACCTTATTAATGGGAGCTTGCAATCCTGTAGGATTGCCTTTGCTTCTTAATGAGCCTGTACTTGCATAGTGAGCATTGTTAATGTACAGTAAATGTGGGAATTGTGGTTCCACAAGGTTTTTCTTCCACAAAAACTTAAAATGGGAGCCTGGGTTATAAACCTGCTGCTATGTTTTAGGCAAATACTTTAATCATTGAACCATCGTTCCCTCTGCTGCAGTGAATCCAGAGCAAGAGGGTATAGCCTCAGTGCCATGTTGTGAAACACTACTGTGCTGCATCTTTTTGGGAAACTGGTTCTGCAGCATTAGTCATGACGGGCTGACTGTCCCATGCTGTTTCTTCATTATGTTAGAATAACCACATTGCATAAAGAACTTAAGATCAACAAAACCACTGCTTTATTAAAGGGACACCAGTAAATTAAAAACATACTTCTGTTTAATCTTTCTGATACTGTAAGACTTGATAATAGATCTTAGAGAAGGCTGTGGAAACTCTGCTTTAAATACAGGAGTAAATAACACATAGAAACTTTAACAATAGTTGTTGAGCCTACAGTAATGAGAGAACACAGATAAAATTTGGAAGTGGTGGTAGAACTGTAAAGTCCCAGAATAATCTCTGGAAGACCCCTGCCCTGTGATATCAGCAAACCATGTATTTGCTTCATGAAGCAGAGCTAAAGTTGGCTTTTTAAATTGTGTATAAATGAGGGATGGCAGTAAAAGCAAATGATATGTAAACACCTGTCTATGTTCTTGAAACTGAATAGTGCTTGTATAGTTGCAGTGTGGTTACAACTGAGTGGTGAAATCAAAAGTTCTCTCTGGTGAAATTGGTCTTTGTAAAATTGACATCATGCAGTGAACTACCATGAACAACCACCAAGTGCTGCAGAAGACAGATACTGGTGAGAAAATCAGTCTGGCTTATGAACTGGAGATACTAGTCATGAGGCTACAGAAAGTTTTAAATGGAGCTTGTCTCTGTCCTTCCTGCTAAATGGAAACTCCCAAGAAGTGGTAGTCAGGACTCTTCATAAAGAAGCACTAAACTCTGACTATCTGCTCATGTGGGAGCTATGCTTGGACAAAGAGATGGTTCCCGTCTGGGGGCAGCCAGTTTTACAAGCTGGTGCTCTGCTGGGAAATTCCCCCTTGGCAGAGGAGGCTGGTTGGACACAGCTGAAAGGGAGCCGTTCCAGATGGAGATCGTCCATCTTGAAACAAACACAAATGCACTAACAAACTGAGAGAATTAGAAATAGCAGAGAAAGGATTAAGGTTGAGAGTAAAGCCTCAGAACCAGTACCATGCTTTTTGCAGTTGTGTGTGATGTGGGCTGTAGTGCCTGAAGTCAGACCAATATCTTAACATACAAAATGTTTTTAAAAAAACCTTCTGGCTTATCTCTGTGTACAAGTTATGTTTATCTCATGTTGACAGTAACATACTCTTCAGAGCATTATAAGTACTGAGCTGTTTAAAAGCTAGCAATCATCCTTTCTCAGTAACGCTCTGCATATACTGACCCTTCCAGGTATTGAGTAATAAAAATCTGTTTTGTTGTGTTAGATATTTTTCATGTGACCTGACATCTTAATATAATGTGGCTTTTACTTTTGTATCTATTGGGGATGTCTGTGGGGTGTTTTCCTCACAACTTTGCAGGAAGTACTGGAAAGAGTTGCTAGATGATGGGGAAGAGCCAACATCCAGGATACACCAGAAAACCTGGAGGAAGAAGAAACATCTCACAGTTCTGTCATGTGGAAGAAGCCACTTCTGAACTCGCCTGCGTTCAGACTGGGTCCTGCTGCTCTGAACCCGGAAGTGTGTTTAGGTGTAGCGGAGGCCAAGCAGCATGGTGGGAGAGGATACTGAATGTGAAGGCTTTGAGTTATAAGAGGCTGAGGCAGAAAGGGGAGTTGCAAACACCTGTGAGGCAGAGAGGAGAAGCCTACCAACAGGCTTGAGTGTTTTAATATGCTGCCAAGGGTGCATTGTCTGAAAAACAAGACCCAGCATGTGACCTTCCCATTGCAACCAGAGTGGTCTCATTGCTTTGGAGAAACAATTGCTGTGTGCTCAGCCAGCTTCTTAAATGACTGTTAACAAGTTTGGTTGAGTATTTATTCAGTCCTGCTGGAGAGAGTTAGTTAAATGCCTGAAGTGAAACTGCTTTCTTTGAGCTCATGTGTCAGTTGAAATAAGACTTTTAAATTAGTAGCACAGATGGCACTGACAAGGAAACATCAACATCTCAAACCTGGAGAAGTCCCTGAATGTTTGTTCCAGGCTGAGTTTCTCTGGGCACACAGGCTGCCCAGTGACAGCTTTGTGGGCTCAGGGGCTCTGAGCTTTTTGGGCTCAATACAGTGAGACCAGCAGTGCTGCAAGACTTTGCTTTTTAGTTTTACTCTGTTTAGCTGTGCTTGCTGCTGTTCTGGTTACAGCTGTTCACCGAAGTGAAGTCTTGTGTCTAAACTTCCTTAGGCTTGATACATCTTTTAAAGAAACTGCAGAATCCATCTTGCAGCTGCAAGAATGAGCCTTCTGGGTTATACCTTACTGCTGTTGAAGTTAGGCTTCAACATAAACACTTGGAGGTGTCTCATAGGATACTATCATACAACAGTATTTAGTGTGGTTGGTACAGATATCTAAAAATCTATGTACAGTTCACTATTTCTTCTTCAATTCACTTCAAAGTGTTCTTCAGGCTCTCTGGGACATCTTTTCTCCAACTTACATTTTAAACCTGGGTGTCTTTTCAGCTCATGTTTTTGCCTCTGATCTTGAACCAAACTAACTTCTCTTCCTCTCAGGAAGAGTGCAGCAGCTTGGTCTGGCTCTGGAAACGAAGTCCTTCCTAAGCTAGGCCTTTCCTGTAGGAGGATCTCCATGCACAGCAGCTTTTTGTGCCTGGGGCTGAAGATTAACTTCTCCCTGCTCCACCAAATGCCTTTCTAGACCCAGATCAAACAGTCCATGTTAATGTAACTTTGCTTTTGTACCAAGCATTCTGTAAATGCAGGCTGAAAGCACTGTGTCCTCCTTGTTGATGTAAATACTTCCATAATAACTTCTGCCAGAAGCTTAACTATGCATTATGTGCGTGATCTGAATAGTTGAGCCTAGTGAGAGTTCAGTATGCTGCCTAGTATGTATGAGGGTTAGTGTTTGCAACACTGGCTAGAGGCTGAGGTCATCCAGAGATTGGTAGCCTGAAGACATTTCGTCATCTGTCATGAAACAACACAAAACTATCAGTGCAGATACCACACACTGTGGTCTTCCTCTCCTGCCTTCCCCAGAGCTCTGCCTGACTGGACTACTTGTCTAAAAATATGCAGTGACTTAAACTAGGCTCTGCAGTTAGATATAAGTAGTAACTACTAATTTAGTATGGTGTACAGGACTTGGTATGGTGCTGCTCAGTGAGGCAGGTGGAGTAATGGAGTTCTCTGCTTGCTGTTGACAAGGCATCCCTCATACAGGTGAATGTATGACAGTCATCTGTTTCTTCAGAAACTTTTAACACTAGGGTTAAGAACTGGATTCACATAACAAATTAGACTTGGGTTTTTGTTTTTTATTATTCTCTAGATGCATTTCTTTGAGCCAGTGTCCATATTTCTGTTGTCTGTTTAGAAGTTTAAGTTGTAGGATGTTGTCCTTACTGTAAGTTCTCAGTCTAAGAAGTAGGCAGCCTACCTTGAAGAGGTTGTGTGTTGGGTTTTTTTAATACAGCATCTTTCAGAAGCTCACATTTACGTAAATGAATTTGCCTATACACCTTCCTCCTTCTCAGTTAACTTTGTAAAAATATAAAGGTCATAGGCAAAGAAATGCCTAGCTTGTATTTTTGTTTGGCTTTCTGAAGCATTAGATTAAAATTTAACTGTCACTAAGTTTTTAGCTTCAGCATTATGAAAGCTTGTTGGTATTCTGTATAGCAGGTCAACTGTTTTCCATCCTACACATCCTACATCCTTTTGGATTTTTTTTCTCCTTGCACTGTACTTAAGCTGTTTCTTTCAGGATATGCAAATGCACTTCTTGTTACTGAACTGCATAGAAGTTGAATATACTGAAATCCATGCCAGAAGCATTAATACATGAATGCCACTCTTGCTCGAAGATGAAATTAGCTCCCCAATTAGCTGGTTAAGGTATGCAATGGGCATGGCAGGGCCAAGAAGTGTGACTGTTCTGTAACTAGTGCTGAAAAGCAGTTTTATTCTTTTCCAGTGCTCAGAGCACTGCACAACTTTGTTTCATTTACTGAGTAGGTATCTGTTGGAGATTGTGCTCCAAAATGGAGACCAACCTGCCTTAATGGCATAGTGGGAGGGGGAGGTTAGGCAAGCGTGGAGACCTCTGGGGGAACCAGGTGCAGGAGGGAGTAGTTTTTCCCTGAAACAAAAAAAGCAAACCCGAAATCCTGCAGCAGTGGCCTTGGGAGCAGAGTTGGGTTGCTTTGACAAGGCTTTACCCATGTGTCATGGGGAAAATGCAAGGCTGTTGGTAGCTCTCACCCACCCTGAGTCTGGCAGGGGTTGTCACCAGTGAAATAGAAAACGTGAGACTTGCAATATATTGTGGTAAAGGCAAAGAAGAGACAAGCGTCTGACTTCAGTTAGCCTTGTGCAGATGCAGTACATAAATGACAATGAAATATGGTTTTATTTGGTTTCATAGAAGTGTCACTCCTGTCTTTGCCCTCATAATATACTTCTGGCAATATAATGTGTCAAGGGTAGCTGTGCTCAAAATAGCTTGATCTCTTCTGGTTTGCTGGCTGTATCAGGTTGAGCTGCCTCAATCAAAAGTAGAATTTTCAAATTGTGTGCTCTGTGATTGTTGTCTGTCACTATGCCTGGTCTCCATCACTAGATGGGACAGGCTGTATTGCACCAACACTAACTGTTTGCTTGCTTGTAAGTGCATCTACTAAGAATATCTAGTAGTTGTGGTTTTCTGGTGGGCCTTTTTGTGCCAAGGTACTAGGTAAAGGTAAAAGTCTGATTAATGTTGGGATCAAGAATTTTTGTTGAAACTGCCCCTTGTGTCTCTGAATAGGAAGAAGAGATGGTCGCCAAACCACCAAAGAAAACCCTTAAACCCAAAACATCGTTTCTCTTGGAATGGCAAGCCATGCTTGCCTCCTGCAAGGCAGCATTGCCATTGATGTAGAGCTGCTGCCTGGGAGAGAAGGAAGCCTTCCCCCAAGAGCAAAACTAGAGATTTCAGGTGACTTGTTTGTGCAAGTATCAAAGAACACTTAAGAATATTCCTTAACACTTTTAATTAAAAAAAGTACAAGATCACTTTCCCTGTCAGGCTGCTGGTCTTCCCCATGACTGCTTCCTGCTGTACCCAGTAGTGTAGGGTGCAGGACAAATTTAGGAAGTGACTGGTGTAACCTGCTCAGGGAGGTCAGATGGCATTTGGGTTTTCTTCCTGCAGGGCTCAGCTGCAGCTGGCCAAATCCAGTCTAGCTTTCTGGCTAAGCCTGAGTAGTGCCAGCTGATGGCTGGTATGGAGTTCCTTTGGAAGGAATTGTGCTTCAGTGACTCCAAAACAGCTTGGGGGATTAGTAGGTTGATGGGAAAGACTGTTAATTAGTGGGCGGGCTGTTAACCTGCTTTGTAGGACAGCCTTTTCACTTTTTCTTGCATAACTTAAAACAGTCCAACAGGTTCTTCTGGTCACAGCTATACTAACAGTTGGGTTAGGGGGAGAAAGATGTCTCAACTCCTGCCTTATTTCATGTTCGGCATTTGGTTTATTCAGTGCTGCAATGGCAAACTTTGACGAAGCCAGTTCTGTCCCCGGAAATGGTGTAGAAGAAAGTAGAAATGCTGTATTTGTTACTTTCAAGTGTTTGAGCACAGTTGAAGTACATGCTATTAAAAGATGATTAAATGAATCTGCACAAACACCAGCTGGTTTTTTGGTAATCAAGTGCTCCAGAATGGTTTGAACTTGCAGCGTAGGTAGGCTGTGCAATGGCAGAGCTTCTTGGTGCAGTACGCCCTTCCGTGTGAGTGGGAGGCGGCTGTGAATAACACCGCAGCCAAAATGCTCCCCCCGCCTGAACGCTGCGTCTCTGCTGGCCTCCAGCTTGGGGCCTGCTGGAGCCAGAAGAGCAAGTGTGCAATGCTGAGCAGAGGGCTCCAGGGGAGGAGACCTATTTTTGGGTTTTGCATGTGGTATGCAAATGAAACTTTAATCGGTTGTGTACCTTCTGCATCCTGCTTAGCCCTCAGTGAACTAGGGAACTAGTTGACTCCTCGGTGTGTTTGAGAGACTTAACACCCAAGCGTGCTCTTGGAGCACCAAAGTCAGCTCAGTGTGGGAACAGGCTTGCTTGTTGGTCTGAAAATGGAAGTCAGGACTCTTGAACTGCCTTAATGTCTTAAAATAAAAACGTTGTGATTGAACTTCTCAAAGGCGAGCAGGGAACCTAATTTCATAAAATAGGACATTATTGCATGACTATGCCTCTAAGTACCTGTTTGCACTAACAAAAAAGGGATTGAATGACACTTCCATGAGGAGGAAATACAGCCTAGTAGTTACAGTACCCAGTGTTTAAGATTTGGGCTTGGTTCTCTAATCGGTTGCTGAGAGGTCCTGAACAAACTGTTGCTGCTGCTTGTGCCTTAGTTCCAAGGTCATGGGTGTAACGATACTGAATTCTGTTTAGGTGTTAGACCTGTAGATGAAGATAGGCCCACTTTGAATGTGACATTCCTTCTGTATTTATTAGTTGGTGAATTTTCTTAAATGGAAAAGTACAGGCTAAAATCAAAACTTAACCTTGCATTTTAAAATCTAAAAGTCTTCCTCTATATTCTCATCATGGAAAATGCCAGTTATGCAGCAACTCTTTATTATTCTAGGCAGGTGTAAATTCCCACAGCAGAAGGTCTGCTGGCATATGTGTACATGCTTCTGTTCACTGCAGAAAGTGATCTATAAAATGTACTGTGCATCACATCTTAGTGGGCGAGGACCATACCACAAGTCGTCTTAACACTAATTTATCCTAAAGGGCAGTTTAAATAGAATGCTAAGACTCCATTTAACTGAAACACAAAACTAACTGAACTTGTGTGTCATGAGAGGTAGTCTCCCAACTTGGTGGCTTTTGTCATGTCTTATAGTCACTGATACATAGCTATTTTATGGTTATCTCTGATTCTGGAAACCCCTAGACGTAAAATACTGGAAGCAGTAAAATGCAGGTATAAGTCCCATTGCCAGAGCTCTGTGAATGGTGCATAGAGTATGTGCAGGACTAGCCGGCTCTTTAGGTAAATAAGAATTTAAGTTGAAGATAAAAATGCTGTACTTGCAAAAGCTGACTTAACTTTCCCCTCTTCTTCTCTTATAGGTATCTCCAACCAGAAACC
The DNA here is from genome assembly GCF_964188355.1 of Buteo buteo. Classification (NCBI taxonomy): domain Eukaryota; kingdom Metazoa; phylum Chordata; class Aves; order Accipitriformes; family Accipitridae; genus Buteo; species Buteo buteo. The sequence continues at coordinate 20,688,660 of NC_134177.1, forward strand.
ATGAACTGGCACTTCCCACTTCTCTTTGTTCTTGGGACTTTAACATCTGTATGTTCCCAGTTCAGTTTTTATCCTCTGGAGGAACTTAGCTCTGATGTTGGAATCCAGGTCTTCAATCAGATAGTGAAAGCTAAGCCTCAGGACAATGTTGTTGTTTCTCCTCATGGGATTGCATCCGTCCTGGGGGTGTTGCAGCTGGGTGCTGATGGCAAGACAAAGAAGCAGCTGACAACTATGATGAGATACAGTGTAAATGGTCAGTGATTCCTAAGGTATTTTGGGGTGTGTTTTGTCAGAATCTTCATGCTGTTTTGAGATGGCTTTCAAAGTGTGGTAGATTGCATCATATACCAATTAACTCTGTTTACCAAAGCACAAAATGGACATGCTTGAAGTTAATTGGCAATTTGAGTATGGACATGTACATGTACTTGAACTGGCTTATATACAGCTTTGTTAATGACTTCAGGGCCCCGGTTAGTTGCCTTCATCTTTGCAAAATTGATCTTCCAGAGCAGTGTGGATGGCAGTCCAGTGCCAGCACTATGCAGGAAGGCTGCAGTACCCCATTTCAGGCTGTACTGAACAGCCTTTAATGTGCCACTCCTTAGATAACAGGGCAAGAGAATATTTCTTGTTACTGCATTGAAAGCAATGCAAGCTCTAACCATACAATTGATGCTTTCACTTCGATGCTCTTCAGATTAGTTCATTTGTGTTTCTGCTGTCAGGATCCCTGAATCTGTAGTTTTTGTAGTGCCCTCTTCTTGAAACAGCCGTTTCTGCTTGTCTGTGTGCCTGACACTGCATGCATCTGTGTTTATATTCCTCTGCTAATGTCTGCCCCTCAAGAGGGTGTAGGCTGAAGGTTCTTGCTGCTTTACTTTGCATGCTGAGTATTTTTGTGAGTGTTTGCCAGCAAGACTTAACATCTTAGTGCCAGCATTCTGCCTTCCTTCCAGGAATAGGAAACCCTCCAAGAGGTAAGTGCACATTTAAATCTTGAGCAGTATTGTCATTTAACATGTTGTCCTGTCTTCATTTGCTTTGCTGTTTTGGTTCTGGGTTTAAAGTACAGCAAAATGATTTGTCAGCTTAAGATCTAAATGTTGTAGATTGAAATATCTTCATGGGATAATCAACTTTAGGACCGTTTAAATGCTCAAAATGTAAGTACTTGCAAAAATTTTGAAGCATTGTATCAACTGGTGTTATTTGGCCTGTAGACTTCCTAATCCTAACTGTGAGACACAGAGGTTCTCAAACTCCTTAGAAGGTAGCCAGTACCTTGTTACAGAGACTTGTTCTGGGATGCTACCTATCTCTTTGCACAGATCTCCTCTGCTCTTGTTCATGATTGCCTTACAAGCCTTTGGCAACTACAGCAACTGCTTCTTTGGAAAGGTAGTATTTGGAAAGTATTTAATTTATCTTTAGCTGTCTTTTAATGCAATTTAGCAGCTGGAAGCAAAGAGGAGAGCCAGCATCATGAGACCAGCCAGCTCTCCCTGGACCACCAGCAAGTGCTCCGTGGACCACCAGTGGTCCACAGAATACAGTTTGAGAACCTCTGTTATGGTATGTTCTCCAAAAGAATTTGCCCGTAATATTGGAGAGTAAACATGTAGAAATTTATGCAAACAGTACTGCTGAAGCATTCATCATACATGAAACAGCAAAGCCATCTGAGGCTTTTTCTTGTATGCAGCTAAGAGAATAACTCTGAACTAATTTATTCCCTTCATATCTCTTATCTTAAGCTTGTCTACATATGGAAGCAGTCTGGAAACATTGCTGCCCAAATTGTATTGGGAAACAGAGGGAGCCCGTTAATAACTGCTGTAAAAGCAGCCACCCGAGGATCCTGTTCAATATAACAGTTGAACATGAAGTTGCTTGCCTGGCAATAGCTTTCCTGTGTAGACAAGCACTCATTCATAAGCCATAACAGCGGGGAGAACTGGGTATGGTGAACATAGCAGTTCTTCTGTGCTGCCATATGCCTTCTCTCATGCAGTGAAGGAGCTAGCAAGCACTCGATATGAGCTGCTTTCAGGTCCTAAGGATCTTGACTGTAAGCACTGGAACCTACTGCTCTCCCTTTTTCCTTTTTTAAAGGCAAGTATATGTGTTAAGGGATTGACTCCTGCTTGTAGCTGATTTAGGCCAGGAACTAGTCCTTAAGGAAACCAAGACTTGACTTGAACCTTATTATAGAAATCTTGACAGCTTCCTTTATTCTCCAGTAAATGGAATGGAAGGATGGTGAGAAAACAACTTTTGTTTTGCACTCTAAGGTTCAAGACCACCTGCATAATCCTGCAGACCTGTTTGCTCTGAGTGAGCAGGCTGAGCTCTTGACTTTCTTTGTCACTGTCAGAACTGACAGGTGGCCTGGGCTTATATGATATGAAATACATTTTTGGAACAGCCTGTTCTGTCAAAGAGCATGGTTAGTAGCTCCACACCAAGACTTGAACCTCAATATTATCCCCAGCACTGTCCATAGCATTCTGAGCAGACAGCTAGAGGAGCAGCAGGCGTCAATCACAGTGAAAGTCCTGTCTTTGCTAGGAAACAGTAGCATTCTTCAGATGAGAGATCAGAAATGGGTATTTTGGAAGGCCTCTCAGAATGCCTGCTTTGGTCGCCTTTTCTAGTCCAGCATTTAATGTCTGACCTTTCATGTCATTAATAGTTGCATATAAAGTAACTGTTCATCATCTTATTCTAAATTAAACTTGCTGTTCTTTCCAACTAGGAGTTGGTAAAGCGTTAAAGAAGATAAACAGGCTCATAGTCTCAAAAAAGAATAAAGACATTGTTACAATTGCTAATGCAGTGTTTGCAAAGAGTGGCTTTAAAATGGAAGTGCCTTTTGTTACAAGGAACAAAGAGGTGTTTCAGTGCAGTGTCAAGAGCGTGGACTTTGAGGACCCAAATGCAGCATGTGATTCCATCAACCAGTGGGTGAAAAATGAAACAAGGGGTGAGTATTGGTGAGTGCTTTTATGTGCATGGCAGGATGGTGTCTGAGCCATCTCAGATTCAGATGGAAATACTGGGGAAAGATAGGGAGGCAGAAAAAGCTCTGCCTTACAGCTGAAAACTGTCTTTAAGCTGGCTTTAGTGTGATGTTTTAGAGCTGGTGGGCCAGGAATCTGCAGTCCCACTGCCCCAACAGATGTGCCTCTCTGGTGGCCTTGAGGGATGTGTATAGGGTGTGTGTGTCCATCTGCCCATGGGATCATGGGAGCTTCTACTGTTCCTTGCCTTCATAGAACTGGTGAGAAATCCAAGCAGAGTTCTCTTAGAGCTATGCTTTGTCAAACAAAAGATGCTTTCAAGCAATTCAGAGATTTGGCTCAGTAAATCAGATTTGTGGAAAGCTGTAAAGCAGTTCAGCTTTTGCTCTTGCTGCCCTAAACTGTTGCAAGATATGGCCATGTTCTTAGGAGTCATGTTTAGTGGGGGAGTTTTAACTAACACTGCCTTGACAGAACTCCTCGTGGTTCAAGCCTCATGGCATCTAGTTGCCAAGGTTACATATGCTAAAGCCAGAAATCATGTTTTGCAACATATTCATAGTCTAGGTGAACTACGTGTTTGGTATCTCTTGGAGTTAAACCCAGTGCTTCCTGGATGTGAGGAGTGTGTTAATGATGTTGGATGTGGTATTTGTGAAATGAGGCTGTCAAATTCTTTCACTACCACATCACCACTTTCGCATAGCAGTGTTGCAAGCAGTGTGTGAACAGGAAAGTGCTTCAGCTGAAACTGTTACCACTAACATAGTCTTAAATCTGCTCATGTGCTGGAAAGGGTAAGGCCTTGCTAGTAATAACATCAGTCTATCAATTAGCAAGGTATGTTTGCTTTCTAATTATCCCAAAGGTTTACTTTCTGACAAAAAATACCGTTGGCTTTATGAACCTCGAATGTATTGCCCCATGAGGAGTTGGCGCACTCACAGACAAAGAGGCCTAAAGTATCATGTGCTTCAGGTTCTTAATGAACAGTAGGCCAGTGTTATGACAGCAAATACTCAGACTTTCTTTATTTTTTCTAGGTATGATCGATCAGGTTGTAGCTCCAGATGATATTGATGGCAGTTTAACCAGACTGGTTCTAGTAAATGCTGTATATTTCAAGGGCTTATGGAAATCACGATTTCGACCTGAAAATACAAAGAAACGTCCATTTTATGGAGCTGATGGGAAGACCTACCAAGTTCCTATGCTGTCTCAATTATCTATCTTCCGCTGTGGTAAGCTCAGTAACTCCCACTACCACCAACAACAGCTGTAAAATTTGCTCTTTCCCTTCAAACTAGAGCAAGAATTTGCTGCACATGTGGTGTTTAATGGTATTGCTTATTGTAGCTGATGTAGGAGGCTTTGTGTTACAGAATTATCTGATACTGCTGAGGTGTGGATGAGCTTGCTGTGCAAGGTATTTAACAGTTGCTTAAGGTAGAGTACTCTGTCAAAGTACTTGCCTTACGCTGTTGCCTTTAAAAAGGAAAATCTGAAGTACCTGAACTGAGAATTCTGCATGTTACTTAAACTTTGCAGTAAGAAGAAATCATTAGTTTTTAAGGGGTGAGAATAAAGGAAAAGTGCTGACTGAAGCAGAACCCTGAGGTGTATCTGGTGATGACCTGTGTATGGAAGAAAGACTGGAGTAGAATCAATCTGTATTTTACTGTATAATAAAGAAATGGGACTTGCACAGTCCCCAGACCTGTGGGAATCAGAGGAGCACAGGGTTAGTATGTTGGCTATATCTTGCAAGGTGTGAAGCTGCTCTTCAAATTCAAATTGAGTCACAAGTGAAAAGAAGTTCAGCAGGTTCAGCCAGACTTCCATCAGAGACTCTCAGAACTGACATAGGCAGCTCTATGCAACTGACAGTGTACTTCAGAGCTTCTTTATTGGTCAAAGTAAGATTGAAGCTCTGATGAAAGCACATCTTCTGTTGTGTCCTTCCAAGAAGAGAGCAGTGCTGCCTGGAACTCACTTCCATGTGTGCTAAATACAGTCTGAGAAATAGGCCTGAGAGTACAGCTTGCTATAAATCCAAAAAACAAGACCCACTGTGTTTTTAAATGCCTAGTTTTACTATCAGTAGTACTTGACTAATAGTAGATTTGTGTTAAACAGCCGTAACTTTCTGTCCCAAACCCACATATTAGAGCAGATGTAATACTTTGAGATAACTGCTGAAAGCGTGAGTTGGGAGAGGTGGGGAAGCCTACTGCAGTGTATATTACTTATCTATGGAGTTTGAAAGAAGTAGATAACTTAAGATGGGCTTTAGCAAGACTATTATCTTAAGTTTTTGTTTGTGATGCTGGTTAACTCCATTATGTTGGTGTCATGGCTTAACCCCAGCCAGCAACTAAGCACCATGCAGCTGCTCACTTACTTCCCCCACACCCAGTGGGGTGGGGGAGAAAATGGGGGGTGGGGGAAACACAAAAAAAACTTGTGTGTTGTGATAAGAACAGTTTAATAGGACAGAAAGGAAGAAAATGATAATAATAACAAAATTACAATAATTAAAAAAGAATTGGAATATACAAAACAAATTATGCACAATGCAATTGCTCACTACTTGCTGACAAATGCCCAGTTAGTTCCACAGCAGTGATCTGCCCCTCCTGCCCCAGCCAGCTCCCCCCAGTTTATATACTGGGCATGACATCACATGGTATGGAATATCCCTTTGGCCAGTTTGGGTCAGCTGCCCTGGCTGTGTCCCCTCCCAACTTCTTGTGCCCCTCCAGCCTTCTTGCTGGCTGGGCATGAGAAGCTGAAAAATCCTTGATTTTAGTCTAAACACTACTTAACACACTAATGTTTTCAGTTGTTGCTATCAACTTTATTCTCATACTAAATCCAAAACACAACACTATACCAGCTACTGGAAAGAAAATTAACTGTCCCAGCCAAAACCAGGACAGTTGGCCTATGTTTAAGCTAGAAAAGCTATTGAGGCTAGAAAGGAACAAGAGAAATACTGCTGAGTTAGGACTAGTTTTAGGTTGGGTCTCTCTGGATATCCTAACACAGGGTTTCTGTCTTATTTATGCTTGCAAAGGTATCTTTAAAGGTTTAAATTTCTTAAGCATCTTAAATCCCATCAGTTGACTGTGAAGATGAACTCCCCTCCTGTTTGATATGCCTCAGTAGTAATGATAGTAGCATGTAGCAGATCAGGAAAGTAGTACTTTGCTGTTGGACTGTTAACCTTTTGTTACTGTCCTGTAGCTGACTATGCAACCAGTATTTTGATCTGTAGGCCCCAGTCTGAGAACCGCTGTCATAATAAAAGGAAATAATCAAACTGCCAAGCTTGACAGAATTCCTGCAAAATAAGTTCAACACAGCCAGTTTTCTAGCAATATGAGTTCAGTAAAGGCAGGTTGCATGGCCCTGGCAACATGATTAAATTTCTGATGAAGATGTTGATTTTTCAGCTTGGGCTGACAAGTGCAGACTTATATGAAGAAAGGAGAAAGATAATAAGGTCTCATTGCTATCCAAAAACTTTGCCAGAAATGCTGTCTGTATTTAAACTGACAAGTTTTCACTTGAAACTCCTATAAAAAGCGTTTGCTTCCCAGTCACATGCCAGAAATCCCACAGTAACCAAAGGGAACTTGGAGGACAGGGTTGCTCAAAGACAGTCTTCCCGGCACTTGCTGTAACTCACAGAGGCATTGCTATCTCACTCCTTCTCATCTAATTGGCCTCCTGCACTGCCTTGAAGTGGCTGCTCTCCACTACCTTCAAGGACTTAAGACTGCTTCCTACTGAGACCCTTATTAAGCAAGAAAATGAAGTAAATGCAATAGACTACCTCAAACAGGAGCTCTTCCAATAACTCTTGGAGGAGAAAGAGCTTGTCTAAAAGATCTCTTTGGTTTGGAAAGATAGTCTGCTGCTTTTCCTTGGTTTTTGTTTCTCAGTGCTCAGTTGGTTCTGGTACAGCTGAGGTCTGAAGTAGAGATCCAGCTGATTCACAGACCTGGTGATTTCTAACACTTGTCACTATGGACTGATGAGGTTTTTCTGGGAAACAGTGTGCATATCAAACTCAAATGAGCATTTGCTTCATGGTGTCATCCTGTCCGTGCTCTTTGTCAAACTAGCATCTGTACAGAGCCCATGCCAGTTTCGAACGGTTGCCTAGGAGGAAGGCAGGCAGTCTGACTTTTTAGAGTTGGTTTTAAAACATGGGCAAAGCTTTCCGAACAGACTTTTATAGCTGTAGGTGTCTAAAGGTAAAATAGAGATGTAAGACTAACAATTATGGCTCATCAGGTTTGCTTATTTTTTTAGGCACTACAAGTACTCCAAATGAGCTGTGGTATAATATCATTGAATTGCCATACCATGGTGAAATGATAAGCATGTTGATTGCTCTGCCTACCGAAAGCACAACACCGCTCTCTGCTATCATTCCCCACATCAGCACAAAAACAATAGGAAGCTGGATGACAACCATGGTAGCAAAAAGAGTGCAGGTTATTTTACCTAAGTAAGTACCAATATAATTCATTTCTCCTTCAGGGAATGTTTTGGGGGTCATATACATATATCTCCTCTGATACAGGATAAACAGCAGGCTTAAGGCAAATTTCCTGCATAATACTGATGCATTCTTTTTTTTGTTCCAACTAGATTTACAGCAGTAGCAGAAACAGACTTAAAGGACCCTCTGAAAGCACTTGGTATTACAGATATGTTTGACCAGTCAAAGGCAAACTTTGCAAAAATAACAAGTAAGTTGTTTGTTGTTGGGTTTTTTCTTTCATCATGGTGGTCCTTATGCATAGTTTCTGGCACTGAATAAAGCACTGTTTTAGCAATGCAGTTGTCTGTTTTAGATTGGGTAAGTGTTACTGTGCCATTGGAGCTAAGTTCTGTTTTGTAGCCAGCCAAGCATGGCTGCTTGTTTCTGTTGAATGCTGCAGTGGCTTTTTTCCCCTTGTCTTGCACTAAAGCAGTAAATCATATTAGTCAGCTTAAGATTTGGTATTACAACCTGAGGGTCTCAAGCATTGTCTAAATCAATGGCAGGACTTCTAACGATACCATACCTTAGACTATAACAAATACCGCAAGTGCAGTATTTAACTTTTCCCTAAAGTGTGTGTTTAATGACTTTCTCTTGAGCTGTAGGAAAGCTCAAGGACTAAATTCCCAGTTTAAGGGACTGGACAAACCAGAACTATAAATACTAGTATCTGAAAATGGGGTGTAAACATCTTTTGAACTCATGGCTCTAAAATTGTGTCTTTTTCTGTTCTCTGCTTCTGTTAAACTCCTGATTAGCTTCTACAGAGAGATCTGACGAAAAAGCCTGCCTTTTGCTGACAAATTCCTGTGTTTTATTGAAAGCAAGGTGTCTTGCTAAGTGCCTTTTCCCCGACATTGAGATAAATGGGAGTGTAACTTAAATTAGGATAGCATATTTTTTCAGTTATTTGTTTAATTAAAACTAAAAATGCAAGCGAACACTTAAACCGTGAAATAAGAAGACCTAGTAAATGAGGAGGGAGTTATTCCCTATTCTCTAACTACTTAGTGACTGTAATCAAAGATATTACCAGTAGTGTTCTTCCCTGCCGCTTCAGGATTTCAGCAAGATTGTAGCAGCTTTTATTAGTCTTAGCCATGGTAGCATAGCTGCTAGCTACAAGGTACTTCAGGACTCTTGCAGTTATTTTTCTGAAAGTGCTGTTCTCCTTGGGTTTTTCAGGAACAGAAGGTCTTCATGTATCTCATGTTCTGCAAAAGACAAAAATCGAAGTTAGTGAAGATGGAACCAAAGCTTCTGCAGCAACAAGTAAGCAACTGTACTGATAACTGTCAGACTTGGGGAAAACTGTATTAGAAGGCTACACCACTAAGCAAAGATAGCACACTTAGAGCACATTCCTGCAATTGTCTCAGACTTCAGATCAGATCAGTTGATGGGTTTTATGTAATTTCTAAGGAAAACCCCAACTTGCCAGTATTGATCAGACCATTGGTATATTCTAAGAAATATAAATAGGCTTACTTCTAGAGAAGTGTCTTCTAATAGCTAACACTTTGGCCACCAATGTAATGTTCCTGGCTATCTAGGTGGCAAAGAGGACTAAGCTACTACATCCTTCAGGTGACAACCCAAGACTTCCTTCCAGCTTTCTGTGGGTCTTGTGTTGTGTCTTTTTAATGTGGTTCCTATAAGAATATGTGACCTGTACAACTTTAAATGTCCAAGTTGGTAGGTTTTAAGCATTCATCTCTACCTGTGCAAGCTTCTAGTATATGCTAGAAAACTTCACTTTGACAGAATATATAATGTGTTGTCCTTGCTTTGTCTAACTTTAAACTGTATGTTTCTTGCAAGCTGCAATTTTAATAGCCAGGTCATCCCCTCCTTGGTTCATAGTAGACAGGCCATTTGTGTTTTTCATCCGGCACAATCCTACAGGTAAGCAGCATTTATCTGTACTTTTTTGCTTAGAAGCTGAATATCAGCTATGTAATAGAGACAAAAGAAGTCTGGAGCTACTGAATAACTATTGCTTTAAAAAAAAAATAATCCTGCAAGTATATTTCTATGCCTTTAATAATAGATTGTTTTATTTGGAATACAACTCAACAGGAAAAAAAAGTATTGCCTGCCAAGTTAACAGAAACAAACATGGCAGGTTCATGGGTACAAAAGAACAGTCTTTAATACTCCTAGGTCCCCTGAGTGGTGAGGAGATAACTCTGTTACTGATAGTGAATTGGTGAATAGGGACCCAGCTTTCTGATGGACAGTAAAATAGTGCTAGGGCAGAGGTAGAATAGGGGCTTCAGAGATATAGGGTGTTGCTGCAGCCTGCTGTGAACAGAAGTTAGTGCTAAAACATAGTGATTGTGGTTTCTTTGCAGTATGGGTTGACTCTCATACAGCAGAGCTGCCCCAGTTACTTTGAATAACTCATCTACTTCTTGCAGTGACATGTGGATGATAGATATGCTAGTTAGTAGGGAACAAGATGCAGCTGCCAGCATTGGGGGAAGAGTAGGCTCCTGGCAGCAGTCCCTGTCCCAAGGCTCCACAGAGCATCAAGAGAACTGTGTGTCTCTAGAAATATGAGCTGGCCACCCATCCAAACTACGCTTCCCTGGGCTCACAAACTTGAGGGAGGCTAGACAAGACTGTAATGAGGTGGCTTGGCTGTGCTCTGTGGACTTGATGCTTTTATGGAAAAGTTTAACTGTATTCATGGACTATGGTAATCCTTGTTTTCGTTTTGTCCCTCAGGTACAATCTTGTTTATGGGACAAATAAACAAACCTTGAATGTGGAAAAGACTTTCTTCAAGGAGTAAACAGACTCATGTGACACACCCCTGTTCTAGTAAATATTTTGTACGCTACTCTTTGACTTCACTCAAGAGCTAGTTTTAACCACTGACTAGGTTTTGAAACAGGAGTCGATGTAGATCTGGCTTTGTGGGGAAAAATACAGATTGAAAACTACAGTATCTCTTCAAAATGTCTAAAAGATTCTCTAAACTACTGAATGGTTACTTACGCTAACAAACTTTTGAGCTTTTTCTGTATCTACTAAGAATTTTATGTATGGCTTTTGTGAGAGGATTTTAACAAAGAATGATAAACGTTTCTATTAATGTTGGTTTCTTCTTGTGTGTGGAAAAGGTCTAATTTTGTAGATACTGCCTATCAAGATGACTTTTGGTTCTTGAGTATCTTGGTACCTGGATATTCTTGGTAGAAATAGATTAAAAGTTCTAGTAATTTTTATTTTATATAGTGCATGTATCACTGAATTTTAAAACTAATGTGGTGTTAAATACACATCGCATTGTCCTGTCTTATTGTAATGTAAACTTGTCATTGCTAGTATACACTTTCTATGGGATTTAAATTTTTATATTTGTTTTTGTACAAAGGAAAAAATAAAACTGCATTATGAACAGTCAGTGTTGTGGATCATGGATGTGCTGATGGGTATTTGGGTCCAGAGCCCTGTGATGTACTTGTTTGAGACTTCCTTCTAAGGAAGGTGAAAGAAGGGTGGTTTTGTGAGGATTTTTTTGTTGTGGGTTTTGTTTTGTGGGGTTTGGTTGTGTTTTGTTTTGTTTTAACTGCCTGCAGCTGATTACCTCTTCTGCTGAAGTCATTCTGCTGTGGATGAATTATCCATAGGTTCAGTAGCTGAAGAGCAAACTCTTTGTACTTGCTATGCCCAAGTTGCTGCTAAAACTGCCATATGAGGACATCTCACTGCACCTTCAGGGTCTTTCCTCCTGCTCCCTATGGTGTAGGTTCTGTGCACATTTGCATGTTTGCAGCTCCTTACAGGACTCTCCTGAGTGCAAAACTCTTCAAAAGATAAGCAGTAAATCCCTTTGCCTTGTCACAGATGTTTTTTTGTTTGCAAGCATGTTGTACTGCTCCTGTGGCAACTGAGGGATTTGGATGGGGAAGGTAAATCTTTGATACTAGTTGCTTCTCTTAAGGGCATGCTCGCAGTGAGGGGAGCCAGCTGATGGTGGTCTGTGGGGAGAAATTCCTGCAGTGTTTGACAGACTCGGCCCTGCTGTAAGCAGATGACTGTTGCATGTATCCACAAGCTGGAGGATGAATGAGCATTGAGCCTTTTTGTCAGGTAAGAATACAAGATGAAGTGAAAATGCTTCCAGCAGAAAATATCTGAATGTGTCATGGATGGCCAGTCCTAACCCAGGGTGAGAGCTCATAATGCCACAGATAATGCACAGGCACTAACTTAGTAAGGGGGAGGGGAGTTACAAAACAGCTCTACAGAAAGAATGTCTGGCTCTAACTGCTGGCCTCTCTTTTCCTGCTTGAGTTGATTACTGCAAACTTAAAGAAGAATAAATCTGGCTAGCTGTCTTTTATGGGATGTATTAGTTGCCTACCACCAAATCCTCATAAACTGGGAGAGAAGTGCTCTTGCTGTGTCTTGTGGTGCTGCATGCTAAGGGCTAGGTCTCCTGCACTCAACTGCAAAGAGGTGAATGGAGAAACTAGTATAATCTAGTTTTCTTCCAATCTTACTGAAGAGAAAGTGAGCCATGCAGGCAGAAGACAAAAACAACCAAACAAAAAAAAAACCGAAAAACCTCTTAAGTGTGTGACTGATGTAAATAAAGATTCCAGTGCTGAGCAGATTAACTAAAGATTCTGATGCTGAGCAGGAAGGCTCTCCTGGCTAGCCTAGCCAGCCTTGCCTTCAACTCCTTGTATCTCATGCAGGCAAGGGGCAAAAGCAGTAATGGAATTGTACAAAACTCAGTAACAATTACAGTGACACTTGCATTGGTTTGTCTTGCATCTAGCTTGGGTATGGTTTCTCCTGCAAAAATAGAGAAATGTTGCCTCACAGAAACTGTATAACTAGGACGTGAGCTGGACTTCAGAAGGCATGATGTATGTGGAAAGTGCCTACTGGGGTGCAAGGTGCCATCTTAGGGCTCTGGAGCAGTGTGGGATTGTATTTCAGAGTAACAGTATTGCTTTTTTGATATTAAAATAAAATTACAATATGAGAATTAATTTTCCAGTTGCTTCTATTTGATATTTGTGGTAAGAATTCAAATATTAAGGGGTTGGCACTCAAACTGAACTCCCATAGTTGCACACGGCAGCAGTGTATGCTCTGTGCAGCAAGCAGGCTTGGGATTAGATGTGGGCAAGAAAAAAAATGCAGTGACAAACTGTAAACAACTGTTGGTCCCTTCTGTTAGTCCTGAAATAATTTGCAAAATAAGATGATTGCTTAGAGCACTGAACAAAGAGTGACTGTGAGCATTTTCTTTTTCCCCCAACCAGGCAAAAGCTGGACAACAAAGAGCGTGGCTTGGAAAACATGAACGGGCTTATTCAGCCTGATTGGGCTGGGCTTATTCAGCCCAATACCTGCCCAGGCTGAGCTCTGAGTAAACTGATGGGGAATGTCACATTTAGCAGCTACTTGGGAGCTTCAGGGTTCTGCAGTACATGGCTGAAATAAGTCACCACTATGAAAAAGGGGTTTTCAGCTCTGCCGCTTCTGACACTCAAAGCAGTATTTTTTTTCAGTGCTGGGAAAGGCTGAACTAAGATGCTGATGGTATTTGCCTGTAAAGGAGTTCAGGATGAAGGGAGGTGAAATAAAAGCCTGGGAAGGAGAGGGTTAGGTTTGCTGCTAAAAACTTCCTTTTTAGTAATGCTGTAAAAACACTGTCTGTGCTTTTCAGTCCTGGGAGTTGATTCATATCAAATTTCCAGTCCTGCTTGACAGAGTAACTAGAGTTCAGTGTGATGTTTTAGTGTTAGGCCTATGCTTACTGTAGTCTTATTAACCCTTACTGTAGCAGTCTCTTAGCTGCTCTTGAAAGGCTTTGGGGAAGCCTGCAATCTGCAGAGGTTGTCTGTTAATTTTTTTTTATCTTTTTCTTTGTCTCCAGGATCATCAAGCCTAAGGTGAATGCTCATGCTGCTTGGGTCTGCTTCAGTCTGTTTCTCCTCTACTCCCTACTGCTTTGCAGTTGAACTTTGTCTTCACTCCATGGAAAAGCTAAGGTGGTTTTGGGCCCCTGAGCCCTGCAACACAGGCAGCCCTGCACCCTGCTTGAGAACAGGAGGAGGGGCTTGGGAGGCATTGTCTGCAAGAACAGTGTGAGATGGAATGTGTAAAGCTCATGACTTAACCATGGATTGGTAACTTCAAGCAGGAGTGTATCTGCTGTTACTGGCTGCTTTCCCTAGGTATGCCTCAGTTTCTCCATTTTTAAAAGTGGAGGTAATGCATCCTTTGTAAACTTTTCTGAGGTGGAAAGCCCAGAGAGACTGTTAGCTCTTCAGTAACATGAGACTGAAGCCCTGGGCAGGGAATGATCATGGAAAATGCTTGTGGTTATAATTGCTTTAGCCTAGAGACTAAGTAGGGAGGAAGAGTTCAGTAAAACTTGCCATACTTTTCCTGAGCCAGACTTGTAATGAAGAAAGTGGTTATGCATGAAGTAATTAACAGGAAAAATAGCAGGCTATTAATCTGCTAAATTCTCAACTTTGTTTTCCTAACTTTGGAGAGCTCTGAAAGGCTGCTTTTCTTTTACAACTTCCACGTTTCATTAACACTTTGTAGTTTTCAAATCTTGTTTGCTGGACAGAGTGGAGAGGGGTGTGGTGGGTTGACCCTGGCTGGAGGCCAGGTGCCCACCAAAGCTGCTCTATCAGTCCCCCCCACAGCTGGACATAGGAGAGAAAATATAACAAAGGGCTCATTGGTTGAGATAAGGACAGGGAGAGATCACTCACCAATTACCTACCCCCACAGGGGCATGGGTAATAGGGGTTATGGTCAGTTCATCACATGTTGTCTCTGCCACTTCATCCTCTTCAGGGGCAGGACTCCTCACATTCTTCCCCTACTCCAGTGTGGGGTCTGTCCCACGGGAGACAGTCTTCCACAAACTTCTCCACTGTTGGTCCTTCCCATGGGCTGTAGTCCTTCAGGAGCACACTGCTCCAGTGTGGGTCCCCCATGGGGTCACAAGTCCTGCCAGAAAACCTGCTCCAGCATGGGTTCCTCTCTCCACAGATCTGCAGGTCCTGCCAGGAGCCTGCTCCAGGGTGGGGTTCCCATGGGGTCACAGCCTCCTTTGGGCATCCCCCTGCTCCGGCGTGAGGTCCTCCATGGGCTGCAGGTCGATATCTGCTCCACCATGGACCTCCGTAGGCTGCAGGGGAACAACCTGTCTCACCGTGGTCTTCCCCACGGGCTGCAGGGGAATCTCTGCTCCGGCACCTGGAGCATCTCCTCCCCCTCCTTCTTCACTGACCTGGGGATCTGCAGGGTTGTTTCTCTTACATGTTCTCACTCCTCTCTCTGGCTGCAGCTTCTGTGTGCCCTGCAACTTTTTTTCCTTCTTAAATCTGTTGTCCCAGAGGTGCTATTGCTGATGGGCTTGCCCTTGGCTGGTAGTGGGTCCATCTTGAAGCCAGCTGGTATTGGCTCTGTCAGACATAGGGGAAGCTTCCAGCAGCTTCTCACAAGAGCCACCCCTGTAACCCCCCTGCTACCACAACCTTGCCACACAAACCCACTACAAGGGGCCAGATCCTCAGCCCATGTAAAGGGATAACTGCTGTTCAGCCCTTGGCATCACACAGAATTCCCTGGTGGCAGCCCTCTTATGACAGCATCTGCTCCTTTAAAAACATGGCTGCGTTGCCTCCCAGCAGCAGAGTGCATTAATAAAGATGAAAAAAAAATTCCAATATCTCTTTGTAAGCAATGTTCTAAAGACTCTCCCTTGTTCTTCAAAGAAAGAGAAAGCCCTTTAGCTTAGTCCCATCAATTTAAGCTGCATGTATTTATTAGTAATGCTACCACTACCTGTAGTGGTTGAAACCTGTCTAACGCTAATAATTCCCATTATTACTGTGGTGCCAGGAGGCTGTGATAGTCTTGTGTGCCTGATGTGACGTCCGGGAGGAGACAAGCCCTACCAAAGGCAGTAGGGGAACCTGAAGGTAGAAGCTGTGGAGGGCGATGCAGTCTGTTCTCCTCCCCAGGAGGCTGGTGCTGGAGCTGATGACAGACTGCAGATCTCCTTGCTCTCAGTTTGCTAGGCTTGCTGCAACAGCCAAGTGGACGCTGGTCACTTACCAGATGACAATTTTCTGTGAGCTCTTGACTAATGATGCTTTTTGCGTGCTGCAGGGACATGGAGTCATCTTGGGTGGATACTGCTAGCTCACAGTAACACAGCCATCTCAGTGCTGCGCTGCCTTCAGTCCTCTCTGCCCTTCTGATCATGCTGAAGTTCCCAGGGATGCCATTTTTCTTTCAAGGCCATGGTGGGGATAACTGTTACAATCCAGAAGATTGGACCCCCTCTGGGACGTATGTGTATTAACATGCTGACGTGTCCATTCCAATGTATCTCCAATATACAATTAGCCCTGAGCAAAGGATTACTTACCCTGAGCCGGCTGCTAAGCCTATGGCATCTCCCTTGAATATTGGATCTGGGCTCCTAATGCACCAAGTTCCCTGTAATTAAGCGTACCAGCTCCTGAAGGGTGTTGGTGCAACAGGGGCAGTGAATCAGATGCTTTTCCTTGGGGGCACCGAGCACCTGGAGGCTGTGGCCATCGGTTAATTATACTGGCTGTGAGCCACCCTGCCCTAGATCAAAGGGCTGGGTATGTCTCCTTGGTTCACGGGCGGCATTTGCTTCACTTCCAGACTAATTTGCGCTGGCTGGTTTGGGATCTGAACAGGCAGTGGAGAGTGGGGAAGGCAGCGCCGTATCTTTCATTGCGTCTGACCAGCCTGGGCAATTCCACCTTCCCAAAACAGCTGAGGTGGGGACGCTGCTGCTGCGGGGCTGTTCAAGGCCTCGCTGGTAGGTGCCTGCCCCTGGGAAGCACAGACCCGTGTCACCTCGGGCCCATCTTGCAAAACGTCCCTTGCCCTGGCCCAGGCTGGCTGCTGTCCTCAGCAGGCATCGGGGGGTTCCTGGCGGACCAGGGGCAGCTCGTGTCCCCTTGAGAAGCAGCGCCACCCTCAATGCTCCCCTTTGTACTTAAAAAAAAACCCTAAAGAAATTCTGAGGGGAAATGATGGAATTTGAATAGTTCCGTTCTGGTTTTTTCTGTTACGTTTCTTCCGTTGGGAGCTCTGAAGGGTGTCTCCTGAGAAGCAGGGTCAAGTAGAAGGGCCGGGCGGGTGAATCTCCCGCCTTGCGGGCGTCTCCGCGTGGCGGTATTTCAGCAGGAGCTTCCGCGCTTCGCGTCCCCGGCCTTACCGGGAGGCCGGCGGGCTGCCCGGAGGTGCCGTCCCCGGCGCGCCCTCGGCCGCCGTTCCCCCGGCGGGGCCGCAGCCCCCTCTCGCGGCCAAGGCTGGAACCCACACCGCCCACACCCCCCGCCGCTCTGAGGAAAGGCTGTTTTCTGCAGCCGGCGTTCCCGAGCCTTGCGCGGCCTGAGCAGCACCTCCGAGCTCTCTTGCTGAGCCTGCCTGCAGGAGGGGGAGGCGATGCTCCGAGCTATTCCTTCGGCTCCCGCTCCTCCCGGGCGAGGAGGTTGCGTTCCCAGCTGTTCTGGGAGGGCCTCTTTCTCCTCCCCGTGAGCTCAGACCAGGGCTCCGTCATCTCACGGCAGGGCGGCTGGAGCAAGAAGCCCTGCGGCGGGCTGCCAATGGCCAGGATCCCCCCGGGAAAGCCCTTGCCTGCTCTCCCTCCCCGTTCCCCACGCTGAAGCGTTGGGCGGCTTTGCCCTTCCCAGGTGCTTGTGGCCCCTGTCGCCGCCTTGCCACCCGTGCTGGTCCCCTGCGGGACTCTGGTGTGACAGGGCACACGGGAGAGAGGGGCGGTCGATCGGGGGGGGTCCTTTACCTTCCCATCTCGTTTTCAGGGATGCCTGATGGCTGACGCTGTGCCTATTATGCCTGGTTTAACTAGGAAAGCTGTGGAGAGGTAACCTGGCTGATGGCTCTTTGCCTGTTAAAATGAGCTGGAGAGTGAAGTCTTCTCCTTTTCCACACGACAGAGGCCAGTGCAGAGGATACACTGGTAGAGAATTGCCCGGGTAAGGTGTGCTCCTGCTAAAGGCAAAGGAGATGAAATGTGCTGTGCCATGGTCCTCCAGAGACACAGAAGCAGGAGGAGGAACGAGGGCCGGCACGAGCAAGGAGCAATACAAATGTGGTCTGCTCAGGGAATGGCTTTTATTGACAAAAGAACAGCTTTTGCGGGATTTCTGCTGTGGGAGAAAAGCTGACATGATCCAGCCTAAGAAACAGGTCTGCGCAGCACCTTTCCAAGTCTTGTGAACAGAAATGGGAATCCTGCTACTTCAGGGCAAGGTGCCACATGGCTGTGGCATTATTTACCTGGAACAATATGCCTTAAAACTAGACTGACCATCATGGCATGCTATGGCATGAGTAATTTGTAGCAGCACAGGAAGGAGGGGAGAATGACAGTGCTATATTTTGTGAGTGTATGGGAGGCAACAGGAGGCAAGCTGGAGAAAGGGAGGAGGAGGAGGAGGAGGAAGGGTTTAGCAAGGAGGATCCAGTAGGTTGTGATTCTGGAGGTGGAAAACACAAGGTATTTTCATATCCCCTGCTCCTGCAAAGGAGCTCAGAAGGAGATGGAAGAACTGGCAGAAGGCTGTACCTCTGAGCCAAAATGCATTTTCACCACAATCCCAAGTCAAGGTCAGCAGGATGATGAGTACCAGATGATGAGGCTGGAGGGAATGTCTTACGTGATAAAAAAGGAAGGTTAAAAAAAGGAAGATTAAAAACAGCTCATAACCACTAGTCATCTAACAAAGTCTTTGGATAGTTGTTTGTGAAAACCTTTCCCTGTGGATAAGCCATCCTATAGCTGCACGTTCATACCAAGTCCCTGATGTGAAGTCTCTGTATGGGAAGAGTGCTGCCTTCCCCTCTCTTCTTTGGGCAGAGATCCAGAATCTCATTTCTGACAATTGGCATGAGCTAAGCAGGTCAGGTTTAAAAAGCAGAGGAATAGGTATGAGCAAAAAAAGAGCACTGGGCAACAAGGTGTCTTTTTGTGGCTGCTTGGATTATGAGAGAATTATTAGTTCTGATTATAGGTATTTCCACTGGGCTAAGCTCTGTATTGCTGTTTGCAAGCACAGGGAAACTTTGCACAGCAAACGTGGTCAAGGCCTGAAATAATGTGTTTGAAGGATTTTAGATTCAGCTGTGCCATGTATTTCACTTATGTAGTCATTTTCTGTTGTCTGTACTGGGCCGATTTGTTAGACCAGACGTGGAGTCTTGTCTTGTCCTCAGCAACCAAGTCAGACTGCCAGGCACCAGGTCCTCCCTTACGAATAGGATACAGGCCAGATCCTCGCAGCACTATAGACGAGCACATTACTCAATAAACTATTAAACTTACCTGTAGAGCTTCTGGTAAAGGTTGTCCTGGTATGAGGAACTGGTAAATGATTACAGGTGTTCCTGCACAAGCGTGTTTGTATGCAGCCAGTACCCCCAAGTGCAGAGGGCTGAGTGAGCAGCTCTGCTGGACCTCAGCTCTGGAGCAGGTATCGAGCAGTAAAGCACTGGGAGAAACCCTAAAGCTCCCTGTAGGGTACAGCAAGTGTAAGGTCTGTAGACATGGAAACCAAGAGCCTCAAAAGGAGATAGATGTTTAACTCTCCTAGATTCCAAGGCGATTCAGGCACCTGCATCCCCCTGAGGCTCTGGGCTGGGCTCTTGGGGTAGCTCTGCAGAGAGTCACCTGTTCTGGAAAGACCCATTTCCTCCACATGTCCTCCTGCAACCTCTCCCTGTGAAGCCTGGGTGAAGGCTTGCACAACCCTGGAAGAAGTGAACATAGTCAGTCCCCTGTTACAGGGACTGTTATCTTGCCACTTCATCTTATAGCTGAGCCTCTTCAGAACCATAGGAGATGTGAAGTAGTGCAGGGCTGGATTGACTTGCTGCAATTATAGTGGCGGTTCAAACAAGGTGGTGGAAAAAATAGGTTGGGGAAGGATAAGAAATGGAGAGAAAAAGCAGGTTACAAGTTTAGTAACTGAACCAAAAGAGGAACACCGGAGAAAGAAAAGCACCATGACACAGGCATGAGCTGAATGAGTGGGGAGTGGGCAGCGTTCGGGGGGTAAGAAAAGTGGACTCTGGAAATACAGAGGAAAGACTAGGGAACAGGGAAAAGCTGAAGCTGAAGGCAAAGCAAAGTGTATGTAACCACAAGTATTTTAAAAACTTTGAGCTGGACCCAATCTTCCTGGGTCTGTTTCCTTTGCTGTCTAGCAAATAGCTGGGAAAGCCAGTAAGACAGATAAAATTCCTCTCTTGGGCCAGGTCAGGGGAAAGATAATTGCTGTCTGCTGCCCTCCTCCAGGAGCCTGGGGAAGCCTCATTCAGCCTCCCTGGCTGCAGGTATGTGACATGGACTGTGATGGCTTATGAGATGGTACACTCCCCACCACCGTGCCCCGCAAAGTTCCTCATCTTGTAGCTCCTGTCTCTGGGCACAGTTCTGTCTCGGACATCCTGAGCAGAAATAGCTTTGCCCAGCTTACAGTTAGGATTTTCATGTAAGCTCAGTGTGTGTGTTGGTTATATCCAGACACACTGTTGTTCAAATATTTACATATCTGCTAGACCTGGGATTAGAAACTACATCTCTGCTCGCAGAGAAGGGTCCTGACCAGCTCCAGTAACCTCTCCACCAGCCCCTGGCTGGTCCTGACAAGCAGCAGCTCTGGTTCAGGATTGGACTCCAAGGTGCGAACAGGACCCGGGCCGTGGACGCAGCAGCTACCAAAAAACCAGCACTGAGGGGAGGAATTCTGCTGTTGATTAACCAACTACCTGGACAATACTGACGTGCACGGGACTCGAAGACAATAACCAGCACAATCCAGCTGCTCAAGAACTTAAAGGATAAAGGCTTACAGCCGCTTCTAGTTTAGAAGACATAAAGCTGGTACATTTCCTGTGACTGCACATCCTTCCTCTAGTCCGCATCCTTCCACTGAGCACTCCCGGGGGAATATCCTTTTCTTTGCCGCCTTACCGCGGCGCCAGGCCAGCCGGGCAGGGGCAGCGAGCGGTGGGCTCCTCGGGGTAATGGCACGAACTGTATTTAACAGCAGCAGCAGCGCTTGTCCCGAGCGGAGCTCTGCGGTTCGCGTCCGGGGGAGCGCGGTCAGCTCCGCAGCCCACGCCACGCAAACGCGTGTTTGAGCCCAGGGCCGCCTTCCGCTCCTTGGGACGCCACAGCCACCCTGGAGGTGACGGCTCCCGTACCGGGCGGGCTGCCGGAGGCCCCACCGGCAGCCCCGGCCCTGAGCCGCATCGCCTTTTCCCGCTCTTCCACCACACGCGGCTCCGCTACCCCAGAGCACAGGCCTGCAGGGACGACGCCAGCGCGCCGCCGTGGCTGCGCCGCTACACGGGGCGCCTCGGCCCGGCGGGGCGGGGCGGCGCCGCTACACGCAGCGTTACGGCGGCCGCCGCGCTTTCCCCGCGCCGTCAGCTGATGGGCGCCGGGCCGGTCCCGCGGCAACATGGCGGCCGAGATCCACTCGCGGCCGCAGAGCAGCCGGCCCGTCCTTCTCAGCAAGGTCGAGGGGCACCAGGACGTGGTGAGCGCCGCGCTCCTCATCCCCAAGGAGGACGGCGTCATCACGGCCAGCGAGGACAGGTAAGCGGAGGCCGCCGGCCGCGGCCGCCTCACGGGGCGGTGAGGCCCCTCCGGGCCCGCTGCCCGACGGGGGCTCGGCGAGGGGCTAGGCCGGGGCGCCGAGCGGCGGGAGCGGGCGGGCAGGGCAGGCCCGGCCCGGCCCGGGCGGCCCCTCGGCGGAGGGTCGGGTCGGGTCGGGTCGGGTCCGCTCCCCTTCCTCGGCGGTCTCCGCTCCGTGCGGGGCT
This sequence comes from Buteo buteo, assembly GCF_964188355.1. Classification (NCBI taxonomy): domain Eukaryota; kingdom Metazoa; phylum Chordata; class Aves; order Accipitriformes; family Accipitridae; genus Buteo; species Buteo buteo. The sequence continues at coordinate 20,710,134 of NC_134177.1, forward strand.
ACGGCTGAGCCCCCCGATCCTGGAGCCCCCCCCCCCGGAACCGGGCTCAGCGGGAGGTGGCAGCCGGCGGGAGCTGGCGGAGCCGGGGAAGCATAGCACTGGGGCGGGGGGAAATCAGGTTTTACGCTGTAACTTTGCCAGGGGGCACGCAGCCATGACTCTTTGCCTGGAGCCATAAGGAAGTGACCGAAGCTGCAATTCGAGGGAGGAAAATAGCATTAGGCGACTTCCCGGAGCTCTTGGGGGGAGGCAGCGGCTGAGCCCACACGGCTGCGGGTGGGAGCGGGGCTCGGGAGCGCAGAGCTGACAGCGTTCCCCTGCCGATAGGAAAAAGCTGTTGTACTTCATGCGTGCTTTCCAGCCCCTGCGAAGTAGATGGAAAAGTACAACTCATTTGTGTGAGTAAAAGGGTTCTGCAGCGGTTACTGACAGAACAAAAAATGTGGGAATACGTTTTCCTCTGCCTTCAGCTGTGCTGGCTAAATCACTTGTAGGTACGTTATTGCTTCCCCTGTCTGTCAAGAGGGTTGGAGCTCCCTGAGCTGCTTCAGTCAAAACAAGACCATTCTGATGGCTCCGTCTGAAGGTCTCAAACCTGCTTCGTTCTGGCTGAAACAGTTCAGGGAGTGAGTTGGCACATCTGAGGGGAGAGGCAGTGATGAGCTGCTGAGGACAGTGATTTCTGGTTGGAAGGGAAAACGTCTTCAGAATCTAATCCTGATCCTCGACACTGGCTCACATAGTATGTGAAACATCTGTCACAAAAGCTGGTAATATCATTAAGCAGTTATTCAGATGAAACGAAAGTGGAAATGAGGAAGCAAGTAGCACAGAGGGTTGTTGGCTAGGGTAGGGGGGAGGGGTCTGCAGTGTAGTGGTAAGAGCTGGAATTTCCCCGTGCTATGTGGAAAGTGACTTTTAAATGTGAAGAGGGGTAGGAGATGCTTCTGAAGAGCTCCCGTCCAGAAACTGCAGTGGTGTTTGAAAGGACCACGTTAAAGTATGAAAGTGCATTCTTTGAGATGTAGCTTGGTGGAGGCATAATTTTACTGTTATCATATAAAACTTTTAAAACTGAATTTGCATTAATTTTTGCATAAATTCTTATTTGAAAAGCCTGACCTTGGGAGAAACAGTAGGATGTGAGTGCTGAAAATCAGCAGAGCTATGGTGTTACTTGAACTGGTAAACTAGGTTTTCTGCCATTTATTTTTAGGTCAAAAAGAGCAAACAGACCAGCTAGCAACAGCACATGATAACTTTATAAGCTTACTGTTAGCCAAGGCATTCAAGATTTGGATGTGGAGGGGAACAGATCAAGTGCAAAGGATGTAAACTTGTCCTGGTTTAAGTGAAGTTTACCACATATTGTTAGTTTTTCATTAGCTGGTATTAAAGTGACAAAATTTGTATAGGACATGTCATGGTGCTCTTATGCAGATCAGGTGGAAACACTGTCAAATTTGTCCTACTTCTCAGGGACCTGGCAATATAAATCTGGTATTAAAAAATGTGAAGCTATAGCCACACTTATTGGTGTTGATTATCAGCATTTCTCAGAATCAGAAAGTGCTAGTCTATCTTCACTTCCTATGGAGAGGTGGTAAGAATGTATTTTTCATTGGTATGCTAAGAATTGTTTTCAAGTGCCAGTTGAACTCTTTAGAAAATGGGCAGTAGAAGTAGTTGCATTTGGAAGAGGAAGGCTTAAGTATTTCCTTAAAGTGGCTAATTGGATTCCACCACCCTCCCCCTTTTTTTTTCCCCCTGAAGATTAAAATACTTAATTCTTAGATAAGCTGTCAATTATTGGGACTGGAGTAAAAATCCATTGCTGAATTCTAAAAGCCTGAAGTACAAATACTGTAAGTTTGGGGTAACTGAAAGCAAAGATTTCCTTATGTTGTTTAAAGGCTATTTGAAAATATTTTTTTCTGAAGCACTTGGAGTCAGGCTCCTATTCCTAAAAATATTTTTTTCAGCCATCAGATTGGGTGCCTGTTGTAATAGGCCGTCACAGAAGTGCTCTTAAGTGCATTAATATTGGTGTTGGGGATTATACCATCAACTTCTAGCATGTGGCAGATATCTTGGTTGTCTTTCCCAAGCTTCCAGAATGCTGGAGTTTTGGGTGCTGGAAGGATTCAGCACAGCATTAGCAGGATCAGAGGATAAAAGGCATATGTGCTTTTCAGACTGTACAATTAGATATCAATGTCGTGCTCTTAGACCACCGGACATCATACTGTGTAATGTGTGCAGTGAAAGGTATGTAACAGAGGGAAACAGTTTTGTGACTCCACAGAACAGTACCTGCCTCTTCAGAGCTTGATTTTGCAACTTAGTAGGGCTTCTTAGAGCTTAAAATGTAATTTCCTGCCTGGTAAAGAGGTAAACAGCTTCCTTCACTGTTGTAATGCCTATATAAAAGCAGCAGCGTTTAAATCTCGACCCTTTGAAGCAGTAGTACATACTGCTGCTTGTTGAGCCCTGGCAGTAATTGTACCTAGCTTGCAGCAAGCAGTGACATTTGGATGTGTTAGGTATGTTTTCTGGCTTTGATTGGAAGATGAACTTGGTTGGTCTTTTCCCTTCCTGTGGAAATAACTTTCTGTGGTACATGTTGGATAACATGTTTTGGATGGGACTGGACAGTGTCCTTTTTATTCCACTCTTATGTGCGGTTGTTCTGGTATCTTAGTACTGTGCAGGATGAAGTTGGCTTTTTGGGTGCCAGTGCGGGCTGAATCTTAATGTGTTTGTGTTCAGTTTGTTTTGATATGCTTCCTGAAGGAGAGAAGAGGAAACGGCAATTTTTAAGAGTTCATATCTGAGTTAAACATGAACAGAATTGTATGGTACAGGCTTGCAGAGGTTTGCCTGTAGCAGACAATGCCAGCTTTTAAACTTAGAGGTCTAATGCTGAAGGTCAGCAGTCTGAATGCTTAGACTGTGTTGGTAAGAGCCAAGGATGCAGCTGCGTCTTTATCTGGACAAGTTTTGATGTCGGATACAGACTGTGCAAGGAGAGCAGAGGCTGTTACCCACTTCTGGTGTGTGTAAGTTTCTAAGCTTTGGACTCAAGGCTAAATTCATGTTGCCTGCCTTACTAAGGGAGTTTACTTAGATCTTTAAACTTTCAGAAACTGTTGCACTGTATTACCTCTAACCTGGGATACCTCCTACAGTACACGAAAGCCTACTCACTCACATATCCTTCACCTACAGTTTAACATGTTGTCAAACTTACTGCTCTCCTATTTGTTTACTAAAGATGGGGTGTAGGTGTTAATACTGCATAACTGATTATGCTGCTAGCAGCAAACAAAGTACGGAGTTCAAGAAGTAAAAGAGCTGCTGTGTACACCAAAAGAGTAGGCCAAAGTATTTTTGATTACATCTTAATACAGCTAAAGCTGTCAAGTATTTCATAATAACCACTCAGAGGAATGCGTTTGCAAGTTCAAGTAGTGAGGAAAACATTGGTGTGCAAACATTCTCTTTGAATGTTGTAGATTATCCTCTTGTTAGAGGAGTTGTAGTTCTTTCTATTTTAAATTATATTTCCTAGGATGAGAAGTAATAGTTCTATTTTCTTTTTGAGGGTACAAAAGATGCCATAGTAGATCTGTGAATACCAATAAAAATGTAGCTCTTTTTTTAAAGTTTTGAAGCTAAAAAAGGAAGCAGGAATACCTGCAGGAGTTAAATAGTTACTTTTCCCGATCTGATTATTTGGCAGGATACTTTGCCATCTGTGAAGCTTTCTCAGAGCTTACCTAGAAGGGATGATTAACTCTGTGTCCCTATGGGCATCTTGCATGACCCTGGCTCCGCGACAACGTTTGGATTTGTTGCAGTGTGTCCCTCAGCTTGGGCAGTCAGCTCAGGTACCAGCTGTGGGTTAGATCTGGCTGTTTGAGGCTGGCTTGTGTTTTCTCAGAGCTGAGGTAGGCCAGAGTGGGCTGCACAGATCTGTGATACAGTCAAATCTCTGGACTTAGCCTTATTATCCTTGTTCTCAGCAAACAAATAACTAAGGCAAGATGAGTGTTTCCCAGCTGTAGGTGGGGATGCTGAGGGATGATAAGCTAGTGTACATGACCCTAAATGCAAGATTAAGGTAGTCTATTTACCACAGGTTAACAGGATCTCTAGAGCCACTAGCACATCTGAATGCTGGTGTTCTGTGACCATCAGCAGCTGCTATTGCATTGCAACTGCTGTTTAAGTTGCAGTATTAAGGTTTTTTTCAGTTATGGAACTTAAATATTGGTCAAAAATAAAGTTTCAGTGAGAAGAAATTCAATAAAAAGCATCAACTACAAGCTGTGTCCTTGAGCTTGCATTGCACTGTTATTAAAACAGAATCTTAATGCTGTTTTGGGAACATGGTCAGTAGCAGTGTAATACTTCCAGTTTATTTTGACTACCAGAAAAATGCAGTCTTCTGTTCTTGCTAGGAAAACAATTGTTAGTGATTGATTTCAGATAGGAAAGCAATTGTTAGTGGTTTGAAGGGGTTAGGAAGATGCAGTTCTTGGAACAGGGCTAGTGTAGCTGTGTGGTACTTGCTGCAGTGCTTGTATTGTAACAAGTTTGGATTTGCCTGCCAATCTTTCATCACTTCTTTCTCCCTAACATACATGCATTTGGCTTTTAGAGGGCAGCATATGTGGCATGAGCACAAATACCGTTGGAACACTGAAGGATTTTCTTTGCTCTCAAACCCCAAACTTTTTATCCAGCACTATTAGGTGCTTACTCACTCTGTAAAAGAAAGAGCAATTGAGAACAACGAAAATCCTTAGAAATTGGTAAGGCCACACTCAATATTGCTTAAAGATGGCTTTTGTGTGTGTTTCTTTATATTACATACCCCCCCCCCCAACCAAAAAAATACCTCTTGAATTACTCTTCTATAAATGTGCATGCTTTCCAGCTGAAAGCAACTCCTGGCTCAATACTCAATATTGAGGAAGCCTAGAGGTCTATTTTAATCTTGTTTTACCTCCTCCTGCCACTCTCAGATATCTGAGTCTACTGTAATTTAAAAAGTAGGTATCTATCTCTGAGTGCTCCTTAATGAGTTTCAACATTTTCATATCCTTACTGCGACTGCTGTCAAACCAACCTGTGTCTTTCTAGGCCCTTAGTAGGGAATCCTTAAGGAAAGGTGAGTGATAGCCAGCTCTTCTCAGGTACTGAGCACAGGCCTCTTCATTAAATAAAGATGAAGTTTTGAAAAGACTGCTAAAGACTCTAGGGTTGATATGGTTGTTCTCATAATAAAACAGTTTCATGGTAGAAGGAGACTGTGGAAGTGGAGGGCTTCTCTAGTCCTTTAAGCTAGAACTGGTATTTCACAAATAATTTGTCTTAACAAAAGGAGATGCACCACAATAACAGGTCTGTAAAAGAATCAAGGAGAAGTGGGATTTTGGCACAGGTCATTTGCTGACTATGGTGAAACAACCTCTTCAAATTTTGCTCAGTCAGAGCTTTGTATAATTAGATATAAAGCCGTCTGACAGCTTATCTTTGCAAGCACGAGGCTAGTGAAGGTCTAATCTTACTTAAACCAAAATAAGAAGCTTTCAGAAGTTAATTTTGCTAACTCTTGCAGCTATTTGCTTAGGCTCTCAACTTCAGTGAGGGACTGTACTGTTGATGATCCCTGTACAAATTATTCTTCCAGGCAATAATTTGCTTAGAAAAAACAAATCCTTGCTTCCTTTATATTAATTCCTAGTTTAGTATAATTGACTAGAATACTGAGAGGAAACAAAGTCTAATTTGGGGAAAATCAGCAATGCATGATATCAATCACTGTGATAACTCCTAGTCTTTTTATATCAAAAATAATTGCATGATTTTGGCTAGAAGTGAAAGAGTTAAATTAGTAAGGGTAGAAGCTACCATCTGAGATGTTCAGAACAGTTTGATTATGATGGACTGGAGTAATGTGCCACTGACCAGGTAGAAAAGTGACTTGATTCAAAAGCTGAAAATTATTGTTTTGAGGCAGTGTGTACTCAGCTGTATTGATTTCAAGTTTTAGAAAAGGAAAGTAGTACATTGAGGGTGGGCGTTGTCTGCTTTATTTTTGAGTGGTCTTTTAAAGAAAAGCCCTTAAATGGATTACAAAATTAGAATGCTACCTTTATATCTTCAACCTCAAAAGTTCTAGCCCTGATGCAAAATATCAGTCCCTTCCTGTGCTCTTTTTGTTAAACTCTTACTGGCAATCCTATATGATGTTTAGCAAGTCTATTCCCTATTTTTTTTCTAAAAAATTCTAAATACCAGGCCTTTTTTTAGCGAAAAGTAAATAGAACAACTCATCTCGATGAAGTCTCTTGACAGTGTTTCCAGGTACGCATATTTACAGATCATTTAGGTTTCCATTTAGGAATGAGGAAGTTAGTTTTAAACAATAACAAGGTGGCAAACAATGGTTTGGAGAGGAAATTTCAAGTAGACTTAAAATAACCTTAATACTGTCTACATGTGTGCTCTTAACTTCTAGATGTAGATTCCCTTCAAATGTGCCTATTGTAGGAAGGTTTTTGACAATAACTTTCCACTTCCTTGCTGATTCTCTTATATCCCTCCTCCCAGGATTCGACAGTCATGAGAGTGGTATAATGCTAAATGTTCTCAAGCCCGTTTTTCCTTTCCTTCCAAGGCCTGATTCTGAAAGGTTACAAACTAAAAACAGTTTTATAAAGAGCCTTAGCGTGCTGTCCAAGTCATCTTGTCAACTTCTTTCAGTTCCCATTTGACTGGCTGATCAATCCTGTTCATATTTAGGCCAGAGGAGCAGTGCAAAGTAACAGTGCTACTAACGTTGCTTGTCCTTTGCATTCATTCGTACATGAGGGAGTAGATGCATGGGTTAGAGGAAATAATACTGAACTAGATATGATGTCCTCTATGGATCCATACATCAATATTTGGGGATGGACATGTCAGTAATGTGCTGGTCTGGAGGATGAGGTGCTTCTGTTACTAATATTTAGTATATGGCTTGCTGAAGGATGAGTTGCACAGAGAAGCTGTAAGAATTCAAAAGTTCAGACTTCCATAATGGAATGATTTGCAAATATAGGGTTTTTTTAAACATATCAAACACTTAATCTGCTACAAAACAAGCTGTGGTTTGCTCTGCCAAAGCTGGGAAGAACATGCAACTTGAATTTGACTTAAATCAGCCAGAGCCAAGGAGAAGGAATTAAAGGATTGCAATATGTAGCATTTTCTGAGGTGAGCTGAAATAGTATTTCTATTTCATGCTTACTGAAACTCAATGTATAAACAGTTTTGAAGAAAACACTTCAGAATCCAAGGGTGGCTATTCTTAGTACTATTATTCTTGTTATGTTAGAGTACTGTTGGAGTGTTATTATTTCTATTATGTCGTTCCTCAAACTATTATGTTTGAGTAGCACAAAAGCTAAGAGGATTGGAGCTGATATGTAAGTAGTGAACTGGTTCAGATGCAAGGGATGATGGATTTACAACTGTCTTCTCCCTGCTCTTCCCATGACACAGAACGATACGAGTATGGCTGAAGAGAGACAGTGGACAATACTGGCCCAGCATCTATCACACCATGTCATGTAAGTACAATGGTGGAGATGGTAAATGATGGCCAAGCATAACTTGGGTTTTGTACCTGTGCTGTGTGTGGGAATACCTCCTTCCCACTTCCTCAAGTGCTGGATTCGCTTGATGATCTTGAATTTGGGAACTTTGCAGCAGCTCTAGCTCAGACTTTAATTTGAAACTAGCTGTGTAGTGGGTGAGATCTAAGGCAGCATTCTGTCACAACCAGATCCTTCACCAGGTAAATCACTGTGTGGATCTACAGCTGTAGATGTCTCAAATTCTGGCAAATAACTCATATGCCGAATAAGTGAGCTTTTCAAACCACTAGCTGAAAGTTCAGACATAAGAATATTCTCTGCTTTCCAAGGTGTGCATCTTTTCTCCTTTTTTTTTGTTGGTTTTTTTTTTCCCCCAGCATTTAGATTATTAAGAAAGCAATACTGAGTAGCAGCTTCAGTGTTGAGTAGATACTGAGCGTCGGTGTGCTTTTTTGATTTTGAAACATGACTCAGCCTGGGTGCTTTACTGTAACTTTTTTAATGTAGAGTTGCTACCTAGACACATACCACATATAAGAAGAGGGAATACAATGGCAGAATAAAATGTCGTACAAACAAAGGATAGTCTTTGGAATGACAATTTCTGCAGCAATTTGTATACAAATGTTATATGAAGACCAAAGAATTGGACTCCTTGATGTTCTGTGTCTTTTCAGCTGCAGGCTGAGTAGCCTAGGCTCTAGGTTAGAAATACCAACTAATCTTTTTTTTCCTAATAGTTGGTCTAAATTACAGCAGTTGCTCCATTTATCAATTTTTTAAATAGACTATTCAGATTGTGTTCTAAAATGGTTTATACAAAATAAAGTGTGCCTGTAGGTAGTTCCAAGGGATGGACTTGTGTCATGGTTTAACCTCAGCCGGCAACTAAGCACCACACAGCCACTCGCTCACTCTCCCCTGCCCCGGTGGGATGGGAAGAGAATCAGAAGGGTAAAAGTGAAAAAACTTGTGGGTTGAGATAAAGACAGTTTAATAGGTAAAGCAAAAGCTGCGCGTGCAAGCAAAGCAAAACAAGGAGTTCATTCACTACTTCCCATGAAGAAAATTAACTCTGTCCCAGCCAAAACCAGCACAACTTGTTCTTATGCCATATGACCACTGTAATATTCCAGACTGTCCTGTCTGGCTTTAGATTTCTAAAAACACCTTCAAGGCCACATTTTCTGAGGGTCTTGGAGAAGAAAGTATTAGTTTAGAACACTGAATCCTTCTTATCCTTGTAATTTGAAAGTTTAATGAGGACATTCTTTGGTGAATTTTTTTTGCAAAATTGTCATTAGGACACTTTATTGTAGTTTTGTTGTTATTGCTTTTCACATCTATTTTAGCTCTTAATTTCAAAAAGGGAAGTAGGTCTTCAGAGGTTTTCTGCTAAAAGAGATTGTATGTAATCTCAAAAACATGAGTCTCCTTAAAGTTGTAGATGTTGAGACATGATTCCATATGAAGTTGACATGCAATTACATATTTCTGTCTCCCACTTTACTCTCTCTAACAATACAGTCCTCAAATGTAATGAACGGAATATTGTTCTTGTGTGCAACTCAGGACTCCATTTGAGGTAATTTTAGTGAGCTCAAGTTCTTAAGTGTAACCAGCAGCACATGCTGTTGCTGCTAGCTTGGCTTTCAGCCTGTGTAAAATTCCTCTTACTGAGTTGCACCTTGTGGTGGGAAATCATGTTTGCATGTGGTTCCTAGCAGTACATCTGAGTTCCTGTAGTAGTGTACCTTTCCTCAGCTTCACATATGGGAATTTAACTGTCTTACCAAGAGACATTATCTATGCAGACCAATTTCTATCAAGCTACTTAATCTTAAACAGCTTTTGTCCTGAGTGAAAGAATTGGTTTTAATGTCATGTGTATCCTAATACTTCCTTTTCAATAACTGTAATGTGCTTGCTTTTTTTGACAGCACCATGTTCAGCCATGGCTTATCATCATGACAGCAGACGAATATTTGTAGGCCAGGATAATGGAGCTATCATGGTAAGTTGCTGTGACTTTTCTTCAGAATGTGGATTAGAATTGCTTAGATTGTCTGTGAGCACCAGGTGTTGCTGGCAGCTGATAATTTGTTTTCTTTCCCTTCTCTTTGCAATGCAGCTACCACTAAATGGCTGAACTTCTTGGCAGTTCACCTGAGTTGTACATGGGCGGACTGCAAGTAAACAAGGGTTCTTCTGGCTAGATGTGAGCCAGCTAGCCTCAAGAAGTCATTGCGCCATTAGCGTAGCAGTGGACCCAAACAATTACATTTTATCAAGGAATTATTTTGAGGAGTACATTAAGCTGGGCAGGGTGCCATGGCAATGTGCTAACAGGGGTTGTGAACTGCTCCTAGCTTGCATCTGGCCAGAAGTATGGATCTGCCTGTATCTCACCATGCACATGTCTCTGGATTTTCTTGCTGCAGATCTTTTTATGATGTGGAAATTTCAACACTAGCTCTAAAATTACAAGAGGCAGGGTTGGTTTCTTTCTGGGAAGTCTTCCTTCTGTCTTTTTATACTCTTGCTGTAATTGTTCTCCCTTTCTTGGAGAGCAGATACATATGGCAGAACAGAAAGTGGGTCTGTAGTCTTCCCCTCTTTTCTTGGCAAAGGAGGGGAATCTTGTGATTCTCAGATGCTTTAATGGCTTCCTTTCTCTATGAAAATAAGGTCAAAATAATAACTGTCCTTTAAGGAGCCAAGGTACTGCATGAGTGTCATAAATAGTGATTCTACTGATAACTACTATGAATAGCCTACACAGAACTAATTGAATAGTGATTCTTGTGATAACTACTTGAAATTGTAAACTGAGACTTCTAAAATTTCAGTAAGCCTAATGGATCAAATAGAGAATACTGTCACTTAAATCTGTCTATTATGAAGTCTCAGATACTTAAATTCTAAATACTACCAAGATACAGGGGTTTTTGTGCCTGCTAGGGACAAATGAGATCTTATCTCTTCCTATAATTTCCTTTCAGCAAACTCTGTTCTGAAAGGATGCTCCCTGTTGAAAATGTAGTTTGCTAATAACCTTAATTTACAGTTGGTGTGTCAGTGTGCTATGGTCCAGCCTGAGAAACTGCTAGTTTTTAGTGAGATCTATTGCTGCTATGCAAATTCTGGCCTGTGAGGTTACTGCTCTTTTTGGGGTATCAATATTGCTTATGTCACTACGGTATCTTTTCTAACAGTTCCACTTTGCTTTTAGGAGTTTCATATTTCTGAGGACTTTAATAAGATGAACTTTGTGAAGACTTATCCAGGTAAACTGTTAACCAGTGTCTAGACTAACATTTGTGTGAAGAGGAGGCACCTAAAATGTGTGGGAAACTGGACATCATCACAGATTAATCAAGTCCATATATGCTTTAAACCTGACAGACCTTCTAGTTGTCACTTAGTTGGGGATAACTGCCATAAGATAAATGCTCTGTTATTGAGTAATCTTCAGTCAGGTCAGTCTGAGTTGCAGTCATCATTAAGTTCAGTACATCATTAGTGTAATGAGCCAGAACTAGTGAGTTCAGATTTTGCTCTTCAAGTGGAGTAGTTACACTGCATGAATGTTAGGGTAAGAGCTTTCTAAAGGTGCATTTTGGCATTTGCAATTTCCATCTTTACTTCTGTAATCACTGGGCTTGGTTACTTCTAGCTGAAGATAAGAGTCCTTGCCTTCTCTGTCATCTTAAGAGAGCAATAGGGATGAAAGAGATCTTATTTTTCCAGTACGTGGGGAATAGGGATTGTCCTAATATTTATGGAGATGCTAATTCCAGCATTTGTCTACACATCCTTAAAAGAAATACAGAACTCGATTGCTGGTTAAAAATTGGAATATTAACGTGAAAGACCTGAAGGAGACTCTTAAAGACTGCAGATTACGTAGGGAAACAAAGTGCGGTCAGTCTTAATGACTCCCTGACACTGACAGAAGCAACATTCTTGCTTAGGAGGAAAAGACCTTTTTCTTAAAGCAACAAAACTCCCCTTTATCCTAAGGAAGACGACTTAACAACTCAGGCAAGGGAAGTCCTTCCATCTTGGGGGCCAGGGGCGCTTCTTTCTAATGCTCATGTAACTTCTTGCTTAGTGGCAGCGTTCTAAACAAAGCTGGGTGGCATTTGGTTACTGTCACAGGCAGCAGTTTGAATGCTGTGGGCTAGATATACTTCCAGGTGCTTAAAAGCATGAATCTGAGCATAGCTCCCCTGGGGTAAGGAAAAGAGGCACTTAAAGAAAGCACTTTAGGTTTTTTAGATGTGTTACATTACTCCCCAGAAATCCTGGCCTAACTAGAGGAAGCTGAGGGTTTGGCTGCTCCTTAACTAGAGCATCTTGGGTATCTGGGCTGAACTCAGCTTCTCTCTGTGGGAGAAAGGCTTAAATTAGCTGACTGCATGTTTGGTTCAGTTAAGCTATTCAGAAGGCAAATACCAACCAGAACAATGCTAGCCTTTTAATTCAGCCTAGAGGCAAGTATAATATGATAGTAAAAATGTCTCCTTGGGGCATTGTTTACATATCTTCAACCTATGTCTCTCTGAGTTAGAACATAAGAACATGTCACATTGATTTTTAGGAAAAAGTAGCCAGAATCTTTTTCTTCCCACAGCTCATCAGAATCGAGTGTCTGCTATTACTTTCTGCCTGACATCAGAGTGGGTTATCAGCACTGGTCATGACAAGTGTATCAGCTGGATGTGCACCAGGAGTGGGAGTATGCTGGGGAGACATTACTTCACCTCTTGGGCTTCATGTCTACAGTATCCTTTGAAAAATGATTGCTACCCTGAAACTGGAAGAGTACTTTGTTCCTTTAGCTCAATTTGCTTCCTCCTTTTCTTGTAAAAAAGCTAGAGTGAAATCTCTTGCAAGTCTGCAAACCCTTATTCTGATTAGGTGTTTAATACCTTTATTTGTTAGCTGTTGTTAGATAGTAGAAGGGCATGTTCTGACCTTGAGTTACAGAAATTGCAGTGTGTACTAGTTCCTAGTTTTGAGGTGTTTGTCTGTAGCATCTTGTGGAAGTGACTACTAACTGTATCTACAGCCTGGCCTGTATACTTCTAGCTGAGTCACTTTGTTCAACAGATGCCAATGTGCGTTTGAGTCCTAGAGCATAAAACATCATGAAAACACTTTGGACTGCTTTAATTCTTCTGTCTTTGCTCATGTTAATCTTTTCTAGTTTAAGCTATGAGGTACATTGAAACTTTATTCATTACGAGTAGTAATTTCTCTGTGTGCAGTTTGCTTTCCTTGCAAATTACTTTTAACTGCAGCATTTTTAGCTTAAGGACTCTGGTTGTCTATTCAGCTGTAAGTACTTTAGGGCATTCTTTATCCATGTAAAAGACTTACAAACACAGTAGCCTAAAATGTAGTTCATCTATCAAAACTTTTGAGCATGAGTTAAATACTTTACTTTAAATTCTAGAACTATTTTTTAGCACTTGTTAGTAGTGGCAGTTAGATGTGGCTGGACAGTAACTGGAGGTACTGGTTGGTGTATGAGGATTAATGGCAGTAATGTTGTAGAAGTGGCACGATTCAAAAGCTGAAAGAGGTCAACTACATCTCTTGAAAAAATAAAGACCTCTCTAGAATTGCTATATACCTGTGTAGTGCTGAGAAACTAGGAGGAAAGCTAACTGGTTGCCAGCAGCATGTCTAGCCTTCTGAGGTCTCCCATCTGTGCAGACCCTGCCTTACTGACTGAAGAGCTAACAGGTTTGTATTGTTGTACTCTTGCTGTTTTCTGCTGTCCTTGTTTTAGAGTTCAGGGGCTTTGTGTCCCACAAAACATTTCATGTACAGCTCGCCTCAGCTAAATGCTGCACAGAACTGGGTGAATACTGGTGTGTGTTTTAGGAGACTAGCTCACAGAACAGTCTGGTGCCTCTGAGCCTCACTATTTGAATTCAATGTGTTCTATAGCTAATGCTGTTGCAAATAATAGAGTACTTTATTATGAAAATGGAGAAAAGAATATGACCTTTTCTATCAAGATAAAAATAAATTTCCACTGAAGACCATGGCATTTGAAAATGCATTGTAATTGATCCTGCCTTTGGACTTATGTTTGGAGGAGCTAGCTTTCTGGTGTGTGTACTAGGTGCTTGGTCTCCCTATCAGGAGGTTCCTTAGGAGTTGGTTGTTAATGATCCTGTGTGTAAGCTTCTGAAAAACACAGCAGAGTGCCTATTCTTTACTGGATTAGTGGGGATAATGCTAGCCTGAACTTCCAAGATGAAGAAAGGATCACATGTTCAGAGACTAAGTGGATTTCTTGAAAGCGAATTGTTCATCTCAAGATTCTGAAGGCTTAAGAGATTTCAGAATGTCATCAGATGGCAAAACCCCTGCTTTTTTTCACTTACGGTGGTGGGCTTTTTGGTACGCTGACTTTTTAAAGTTAGTCTTTTCTGTTGCATAGAATAGGCTACTTTGCTGGCTGGTGCTTGTGGTTTTGTGTGGCTCCAGGTGGACAGGTGAGTTGATACATAACTCTTGGGTTATGTGGTGTCAGCTGTATGGGGTTTTTGTAGCTCTTCCTTATATCCTGAACAGCAAAAGCCTTCTAAGGGTGGCAAATGATCTGGTCCCATCCAGTTTCCTATGCTTTAGTTTCTGGTGACAGTAGTTACATAATGACAAAAACTGAATGTCAGAAAATTGTTATGATGTAGAATGCTTTTGCCAAACATGCCACCGTGTTAATAGATAAGATGTTAGGATGTGCTGTGGCTTTTATGTCAGTGTTAAATGGCAGAACCCTTTCTGAAATACTGTTCAGTCTTCGATACTGTGCTCAAGGACCTGCATCAGTAAACTTGAAAGTGCAGTAAACAGAACAAGAAATTACATGGTCTCACCTTCTCAGTAGCTAGAACACTGGGAGTATACTTCCACTCTAAGGGAAATTAGCTGTGGAGGGTCAACATCCTTGTATCTTAGTTTTCCTCTCCTGGGGGCATCAACTAGTATAATATGCTAGAAAACTACGAGTTTATAGGAGCAGATATTAAGTAAGGCTGAATGCCACCCAGTGTCCAGTGAGGTAGTCCTAATGGTAGCTCTGCACTGCAACAAGTAGCCTGAGGAGTTGTGGTATGTCTTGTAGAAGGTCATGAGTGTGTTCTGTAAATATCTGCTAGAAATGGTCTAAATCTACTTGGCTTGCCTTAAACTAGGGGATGGATTATCTCATGGCTTCTCCAGTGGCTTTCTAAAAGGTTTCTCACTTATTTTCCATACTGTCCTACTTGCACATGTAGGGAAGGGTGAGGAGAAGAGAGGAATGAAAAAGGTTTAACTATTACAGTCTCCAACCCCTTTAGATGTAAGTACATAAATATTTATCTGGAATATTAAAATGCTTTTTTCCAATTTGTTTAGACTCTGTAGCTGACAGCTGTGCTATCTGTTTCAGTGCCATAAACTACTCTTAAGAGCAAATGAGGCTTCTCCTTGACTGGTGTTCAGATATGATTATGAAACTCGGCATGCATTTGTTGGTGATTATTCTGGACAGATCACTCTCCTGAAGCTTGAGCAGAATACTTGCTCAGTTATTACAACGCTCAAAGGGCATGAAGGTAAAGTAACCCTTCATCTTATAGAATCATAAAATCATTTAGGTTGGAAAAGACCTTCAAGATCATTGAGTCCAACCATCAACCATGCCCACTAAACCATGTTCTGAAGTGCCTTGTCTACACACTTTTCAAATACCTCCAGGGATGGTGACTCAACCACTTCCCTGGGCAGCCTGTTCCAATGCCTTGCAACCCTCTCAGTAAAGAAATTTTTCCTAATATCCAACCTAAACTTCCTCTACTGCAACTTGAGGCCATTTCCTCTCATCCTATCTCCAGCCAGCCGACAGAAGAGACCAGCACCCACCTCACTACAACCCCCCTTCAGGTAGTTGTAGAGAGCGATAAGGTCTCCCCTCAGCCTCCTCTTCTCCAGACTAAACAACCTCAATTCCCTCAGCCGCTCCTCATAAGACTTGTGCTCCAGGCCCCTCACCAGCTTTGTTGCCCTTCTCTGGACACGCTCCAGCACCTCCGTGTCTTTCCTGTAGTGAGGGCCCCAAAACTGAACACAGTACTCGAGGTGTAGCCTCACCAGTGCCCAGTACAGGGGGACAATCCCTTCCCTGCTCCTGCTGGCCACACTAGTTCTGATACAGGCCAGGATGCCGTTGGCCTTCTTGGCCACCTGGGCACACAGCTGGCTCATATTCAGCCGGCCATCAACCAGCACTCCCAGGTCTTTCTCTGCTGGGCAGCTTTCCAGCCACTCTTCCCCAAGCCTGTAGCGCTGCATGGGGTTGTTGTGACCCAAGTGCAGGACCTGGCACTTGGCCTTGTTGAACCTCATGCAGTTGGCCTTGGCCCATCGATCCAGCCTGTCCAGATCCCTCTGTAGATCCTTCCTACCCTTGAGCAGATCAACCCTGCCTCCCAACTTGGTGTCATCTGTGAACTTGCTGAGGGTGCACTCAATCCCCTCATCCAAATCATTGATAAAGGTATTAAGCAGAACGGGGCCCAATGCTGAGCCTTGGGGAACACCACTTGTGACCCCCCGCCAACCACAACCCTTTGGGCTCGTCCATCCAGCCAGTTTTTCACCCAGCAAAGAGTACAATTAATTCCACTGGACCCAGATTGTAGTACCTCTTTGTAAATTGGGATGAGACATTCAGTTGGGTATCTACCTCTTAAAGACAGATACTGGATAAGCAACTAGTGCAGGGCAGTAGTTATCAAAAGCTGTTCAGAGCTGTACATATGACTCTCTCTTAAAGAAAAGACACATTCTTGCTGAGGGGAAATCTTAGCCTTATAAATACTGACAGGTATTTTTATTATAGATGAAAAATAAAGGTAAACATATGCATTCAATTAAACACGTTATCCACTAGATGGCCACCTTTAAAAACTTTAGTCTCCTTTAATATTGAAAAGAAAGGACGAGAATGTGTTACTTTTTTTTTTTCTTGAGACCTTGTAGTACTATAATAATATGTAAAGCAGCTTTAGCAAACCTCAATCTAGATTCTAAAAAGCCACTTAAGTCTTCCAAATGCAGACTTTGATGTTCTGATCAATCTTTATGAGACTCTAGTTCAGTTTCCTTTGTTTAGCTGAAACTAAGCCTTGTGCAAGAAATCTACAGAGCGTTTTAGAATCAAAACTGTGTAGTCAAAGACAAATGTCTCATCCTGTGTAGTATAGCTGAAGTCCTTATATCAGATGAAGAACCAAATAGTCTGTAACATAATGTGGAGCCCCTGTCTGCTGTAATAAGTAAGGCAAGAATGCAAATCACAGAAGAATATGTAATTTAATAATAAGCTGAGAGAAATAAACAAGACTTAATGCCTCTTCCCATGTAGTACTGGCAACTTTCAAATCGGCTAACTAGTTTGCATTTGGGTAGGGGTGAATTACTGGGTCATAAGTCTCTGACCCACTGGAAAAGCCTGCCTTGTTTAATAGCTCTAAGTATAGAGTAGACTTTGTTAAAGCTGGGTAGACTCCTGATTTACAGATTACTGTAAAATGGTAAAGCTGGCTTTGAATAAGGGAGGCAAGTTGAGATTTTCAAATTATAAATGCCTCTTTTGCTTTCAAGCAGAATTTCAGATTGTTTCAGTTAAGAGCAAAATAATTCTGGCCCTAAAGACTCCTTTACCTCTGCATGCTTTTGCACTAGTCTGTATTAAAATGCAACCCCTTGATAGATACTATTGTTAGTCTGAAAGCAGTATGGTACTACGTATAGTGCATATTCTATCTGTTGAGCTGCGGTGGGCTTCCAAGCACCAACTCCAGCAGTGCTGTCCACATAGCAGACAACCTTGATTTATACATAAGTTCCCTAAGGCAATTGTGATCCTCGAAACAAGAATTGATCTAATATAGAAGTTGATTAATGAGGGGCAGAACCAGGGTGGGTTTGGTTGGTTTTTTTTCAATTATGGTAATAGTAGGGCCTTCATTTTTTTCTTTTTTTTTTTTTTTCTTTTAAAAGCAAAACAGATAATGTATATCCTTTTTGCCTCCAAAGTATTTACGTAATATTCTCAAGGCCTGGTAACTCTAAACTTAAATGGCATCTAGTTCTTCTCTGAGTGCAGCTGTGTTTGCCAGACTTGAAAAGTTGGACTTCATCTTGTTTCCTTTCTAGCTCTTGCCTAACTGTGACTTCATAAGGAAGCAGGATTTGCTTTGCAGTTTAAATGGTTTTAGAACTGTCTTCAACTGTCCTTCAACAGTCAGCTTCCAGAATTCTCCATATTTTAATAGCCTACTCTGTGCAACACTGAGATAATACTCAAACTGCCTTTTATGGTGTGGATGGTCACTGTTCTCTCAGAGACTATTCCCAAATGGGTCAGTCTGAAAACAGTGTGGCCCTAAAGGAGGCAAGAAAAATCTCTTGCTCCAGAGAGCTTGAAAGGACTGATTTGGGCTGTAGTTACTGTGGTGGGTTGACCCTGGCTGGAGGCCAGGTGCCCACCAAAGCTGTTCTATCGCTGCCCGCCTCAGCTGGAGAGAGGAGAGAAAAATGTAACAAAGGGCTTGTGGGTCGAGATAAAGACAGGGAGAGATCACTCAATCAATTACCGTCACAGGCAAAACAGACTCGACTTAGGGAAAATTAAATTAATTTATTGCCAATCAAATCAGAGTAGGATAATGAGAAATAAGCCCAAATCTCAAAACACCTTCCCCCCCACCCCTCCCTTCTTCCTGGGCACAGCTTCACTCCCGGATTCTCTACCTACTCCACCCCCAGTGGTGCAGGGGGACAGGGAAATGGGGGTTACGATCAGTTCATCACACGTTATTTTCTGCTGCTTCATCTTCCTCAGGGGGAGGGCTCATCACACTCTTCCCCTGCTCCAGCATGGGGTGCCCACGTCCTCCACGAACTTCTCCAATGTGGGTCCTTCCCACGGGCTGCAGTTCTTCACAAACTGCTCCAGCGTGGGTCCCTTCCATGGCGTGCAGTCCTTCAGGAGCACACTGCTCCAGCGTGGGTCCCCCACGGGGTCACAAGTCCTGCCAGAAAACCTGCTCCATGGGCTCCTCTCTCCACAGATCCGCAGGTCCTGCCAGGAGCCTGCTCCAGCACGGGGTTCCCGTGGGGTCACAGCCTCCTTTGGGAACCCACCTGCTCCGGCGTGGGGTCCTCCCCGGGCTGCAGGTGGAGATCTGCTCCACCGTGGACCTCCCTGGGCTGCAGGGGGACAGCCTGCCTCACCAGGGTCTTCCCCACGGGCTGCAGGGGAATCTTTGCTCCGGCGCCTGGAGCATCTCCTCCCCCTCCTTCTTCACTGACCTTGGTGTCCGCAGGGTTGTTTCTCTCACATGTTCTCACTCCTCTCTCCAGCTGCAGTTTCTGTGTGCCCTGCAACTTTTCTTCCCTTCTTAAATATGTTGTCCTAGAGGCGCTACCACTATCACTGATGGGCTTGGCCTTGGCCAGCAGTGGGTCCATCTTGGAGCCGGCTGGCATTGGCTCCACAGGACACAACAGAAGCTTCCAGCAGCTTCTCACAGAAGCCACCCCTATAGCCCCGCCCCCCACCAAAACCTTGCCACACAAACCCAATACAATTACTATTCATCTTGCTTTCAGACTAACAAAGCTTTTGATGACAACTGAACGATAGAAGCATGCTTTAAAGGGAAGGATGTCTGTAAGGGAATAAAATGTTTTGCAACTTCAAAACTGTAGGCAGCACGAGTGACAAAATTACTTCTTTAGTCTCCTATCTACATTACTATGCATATGGGTTTAGCATAAGACTGCTACTGTCAGATGACTTTGTTTCTTTCTATGCCTGACTAATGAGGTGCATAGCCAGGGTGGGCCTCTGAAATCTAGTTTTGTAATTTAGTACGTAGTGGCCAGGTTTGCTAACAGCAGTGAAACTGTCACTTAATTTTGTATTCCAACTATTTTAAGGTTGTAAATGGTTATGTAAGGGAGTTGGTTTACCTGTGAACACTGCACACTGTCTTGCAGCCACTGCCCAAGCACGTTACTGTATTGTAGATACTAGTCTCTGGCAAGTTTTAGTACTTTTCATCTTCCAAAGATCGCATAGCAGCCTGGCAACTGTTAACAGCTGCCTAAATACAAGGGGCAGAAACCTAGTAACTTGAACTTTCTGGCTTATTCTTTGCATCTAACTTTCTTCTTGGGGATGTTTTTGTTCTGTTGTCAAATGCTCTTTGCCTCTCTAGCAGGACTGTTATCTTGCTGTTGCATGCTGTCTTTTGCCTTAAGGCTTTCAGTATCTGTTATTGTAGTGAGGGAGTACCTCAGGTTTCACTTTAATAGCCCAGACGCGCATCATTGTGGTGGGGAGTGACTCCCTTAGATCTAACTGCAGAATGTTCTTTCCTAGGAAGTATTACTTCCCTGTGGTGGGATCCTGTTCAACGGCTGCTCTTCTCAGGTGCCTCTGATCACAGCATTATCATGTGGGATATTGGTGGAAGGAAGGGGCGAACGCTGCTGCTCCAGGGACATCAGTATGTAATGGTGTTGTATTTTTCCTACCTGTTCTGTAATGAACACAGAGTCCCAGGAAGACTAAATAGCATGGCAAGATACTTGAATCTTTGTGAATAATGGAGAAAATAACTTTTTGCAGAACTCTGAAGACTTTGAGGGGGAAGAAGGATAATCAGTACTAGGAAAGCATTACAGATAAATTTTTTTTTTTTTGCTTTGATACTTCTAAACCATGGGTAATGAGAAAATAACATAAAAGTAGTTTATAGAAAGAGGTGGGTAAAAATCTTGAATCATCTTGCTTGGACTTTATGTAAAAGTTGCATGCTTCTGTATTGTAAATACTTTGCTGAGTTGCCCATGAGGGCTGGGCTAGAAACTTAATGTATAAGCATGTTCGTGTACCCATCTAGAATAAGCTTCAGTATGTTCCTGTTCTCTGTCTCTTTGCATCAGTGAGGCAATAAACTGATTGGCTAAATTACAGGGGTGGGTCTCTAGACTTCAGAAAAGCATGTCACATCTCCACTGTTCCGTGGATTAGGTAGTTAGTTGTCTGTATTTAATCAGCTATTTTTACAGAGACACAACACTAGCTGCCATTTTTTAATCTAGGGCCTTAATTCAGTCTGACAGGCAGTTCACTACTGATATATTCTACTTAGAAATGCAGTGGTAGCAGAGATCTTGTTTATGTTTAAAGATGTATTTGTATAGTGCATTCTCCTCTTGTCTAATTCCATAGATGCCTCCATCCACCTTTGATCAAGACTGGTAGCCTTAGCCCTAGAACTCTTGTTAAATCTTGAGGATTTAGTTTTATGGCTAAAGAACTAATAATAGAGTACTGGATACAAAAAAGTAACTGAAGTCAGTGACTGGAGGACTTTATACTGCTGTTACTGCTGCATCATGTGTCCTGGTGAAGACTTATAACACTGTTAGTTTCTCTTCAAACATCACACTTAGCATCAAACTTCATACTGAATGGGAAAGTAAGTTCTTCTGAGAAGCAGAATGGTTTTTTAATTCAACGTAGATGTTGCAAAGCGGTCTAATACTGTTGAGATCCTTTGTTTAGTTTCTTAGGGTAGACTTATTTTGCCATGACTCTTTTATTTAGGATTAAACTGTCTTACTGGTGAATGCATGCTTTGTTTTGCAGCTACAGACTGACTTACTGTGATTTGTTAGCAAAAGTGGAAGCTCCATCTGCTTCCTAGCTATATCTTGAAACAAATATTTCTCTTTATTTTTCCAGTCGTCTCTGTTTTGATAGCTGGCTTTCCTTGCCAACACAGAATAGCATTTGCACGCACACTCTGAGCCAGTTGACACTCAGTTTATTGTCAATGCTTACTGCCAGCAAATGTTAACACGGAACTGTACCTCTGGTATTCTGGTCAAGTCTGTAAGAACACTGTTCTAGGCAACATCCTGATGCTAGGGTAGTGCTTAGGTGACAGCATCTGTTCGCTTATCTTCATAGCTCTACTTAGTAGACTTAGCAAAGTGTTTGGAAATCAGTTTTGGCTTCCTAGGTAGCTTTACAAGGATAAATTGGGGTTTGCTAGGAAACTAAGCTTTGTATAAATACCTATGGGTAAATAGCATCTACTTTGTTTGCAGTGACAAGGTGCAGGCTATCTGTTACATCCAGCTGACACGGCAGCTGGTATCTTGTTCAGCTGATGGGGGAATTGCTGTTTGGAATATGGATATCAGCCGAGAAGAGGTAAGATCATATCCTAGGTCAAAGATATATTCTTTCAATTATTTTTTTTTCCTTTTTCAGAGGCTGATGTGGCTTTGCTTAGTCGGTTCTGCAGGCTGTTTTCCTCACACAGTCTGAAACTTTAAGGCTGAATGATATTATTAAAACATGCTCTGTTCTAGTGGCTGTCTATACTGCATTGTAGTAGATGGATTCCCAGGACAGGAGAAGTGCAGGACAGGCTTGGGACTGCTTAGTCTTATATCAGTGAGACCATATGTTCACTGGAATGGCTACAGCCCTTGCTGCTGGAACAGTCTAAAGCAGGCACGCTTCTGCAGAAAGAAACCAATGGACTGTGCTTCAACAGTCTTGAAATAAGTTCTCAACTCATGTTAAAGCAGGTAAAGAAGTGAGGTGCTGTTTTTGAGATGCAGTTCAGAATGTAGAGATTCAGTCCCCAGACAACTTTTTTTTTTTTTTTTTTTTTTAAAGACCTCAGTACACAGCAACGGCGCCTGCCATGCACATTCTTTCTGCATCAGTTCATATCCATCATAGGAGCTGAAACGATGTATATTACTGCTGTCTTTGGTTAAACCATAATTATAGGCATTAGTTTGGTTGCCCCCATAAAGTGGTATTTAAGGCTCAGCCTCCTTGCCCCATTACTTTTCCTTAAATGCAAGTGTCATGATTAAGAACTGTTTTCTGACATGTATTGAGCTGTCACCTCAAACATACTGAATGCTGTATGTGATGCTTTTAACATTTTCAGCATGATGATCTCTCTTCAAAACTTCTGTGATACTATGAAACTTTGTAGTTGCAAGGAATTGACTTACAATACAATCGGGAAAACAAGGTGTGGCTGTTTCTTTTCTGGATCTGCACACAATAATTAAGGGATCTTCTAAATAATAGACAGTTTTAATACAATTAAAATAATATGGTTAACTTAGAACAGCCATGATGTCTCAGAACTCACTGGAAAAACATAATCAAGTCCAATCCAAAAACAAAGATACTAAATGTTTGAAGAATGATGAACATAATGCCTCTGTGACATTAGCTGGCAAGTCATATTATAGGCTATCTTCAAATATGTACTAATACACGTAAGACTAGAAGATGGGCTTTTTTGATTAGAAGGAATGCTAACTCCGCTGACAGGTGTACTATTGATCTTTGGCAGTTCCAACTGTACGTAGGTAATAGTGTTGGTAGTGTTGGCAGTTTTTTACCTCCTGTTTAATGACTGAAATTAAGGTGAAAGAATAGGAAGGTAGCCTGTTTTTCTGTTAGAGAGAGACAGAAAGTGGATTGTCTTCTCAAAAATGCTATTAAGTGAAAACTGCTATTGTAAGTAACTGAAAGAAGTAATATGGAGCATCTCACTTGGTGGAGAGGAGACTCATTTCCTCTACTGTCCTTCCCTATGCCCCATGCTGGACTTGTAAAGTGTAGTAACAATATTTTCCACTAGCATGGGGGAAGGAAGGAGATGCAATCAAGGTTGAAGATGTAGGAACTGGATATCTGGTACCCATGGTGAGATGGTGGTGCAACTGACAGTACTGTTGTTTTATTACTATCAACTATGGATGGAAGTGAATTGAAGAGAAAAGCTTCTTTGTTGTTCCAGCTTTCCTCCTGTTGGGTTTCAGGGAAATTCCCCCATCAGATGTATAAAGTTGTATAGAATGTACATGTTCTAATTCAAGTCTATGTACTAAAAATATTGTGCCTCTCTTTCCATCCCTTACAAGAATGCTCACTTAAAGTATCTGGGAGTGTTGAAATGTGTGAAAGCTCTAACTATTTTCACTTGGCCTAGTCCGTTCATGGCAGGAAAGATATGTGGCTGTGAGAAGGGATGCTTAATGAAGATGTGGGCAGGATGGAAAATGCAGATGAGTTCTTAATTATTTCAAACTGAAATCCTAGGAAAGCAGAAAAGATAATTTCAGAATTTACTTCTGGATCGCCGCTCTTAGAGGAGATGACTAACTGCCTCATAGCTTCTACAACTTGGATTACACTAGCCCTTAAAAATCATCTAGGCAACCAGAGCACTAGTCTTTGAATGCCTGCAGCAAGTTTAATAACTTAGATGTTTGAATTAATTTTCTTATGAAGGTGTTAATATAACATACTGCTGTGGGCTTAAAAAGTATAGGAGGTGTGTAGGTAACAAATAACTAGCCTTAGGTTTGGGGTTTTTTGTACTAAACTTCCTGTATACTATACAATAGGCAATGTATTGTTGTAATGTCCGCAGCTAAGAAGGGACATCTTTCCAAGTAAAACTTTACTTTGGGTTCTTAAAACAAATGTCCTTGGCTGTCATATGAGGAAAAATAATTCTGATTGCTTGCATCTCTTGCTCTTTTGTAGGCTCCTCAATGGCTAGAAAGTGATTCCTGTCAGAAGTGTGAACAACCTTTCTTCTGGAATATAAAGCAAATGTGGGACACAAAGACATTAGGGTTGAGACAGGTGAGATTACTGGTTTGAGTGCTTAGCTGTGCTTCAGCATTTAAGCAAAATGCAAACAGAAAACCACTAAAGCTGTTAGGTCTTTTAAACTGTTGGTATTTTTGCTGCTTTGAAGTTAGGGTTTATGGAGAGGTCACAGCTTCTCGGAAGTGCTAAGAAATTTCCAAAATTCTATGGAATACGTTGCATCAAACTTCTATCACAAGGCAAAGCAGGCTGTGCTGGGAGTGCTCTGTTGTATTTCTCTGAATATTTCTATGCACTGGAGCTGTGGACAGCTAATCTTCAAGTGTGGTGTAAAGTGGCACACAGTGCCCCATAACTGAGCAAACTACAGCCTAACATGTTGTAGGGTACTCAGTTCAGGGAAGCAGTGGTAGCCCTGCTCTTACTGGACTGGAATGTGAAAGCTTTTCAGAAAGCTTTCTTTTTGGAGGGACTAGACAGGCACTGGGACACTCATCTGTTTCTGGCTTTCTTAGACTGTTATTTCCTTGGTTGCTTGTTCAACCCTCTTTTTCCCTGGCTCCCAGAAGGAGCTTGCAAGAGGAGAAGAGGATGGGCAGGGAGAATATGGAGGTAAACCCATTAGTGGCCAAGGACACTGTTCAGAACTCCAGAGTCCTTGGTCTTTGCTTGAAGTAACAGAAGACTTCCTAACAGGTTGCTTCCTAACACGTTGCAAACCAGAAGCTTTGTTGTTGCTGTTCAGTGAACACTTGGTAAGGTGGTCAAGTGGCACAATATAGTGATTTTGTTTGTTTGTTTGTTTTCTTCTTCCTTCATGAAGCATCATTGCAGAAAATGTGGGCAAGCAGTGTGTGGCAAGTGCAGTACCAAACGGTCAAGTTACCCGATTATGGGATTTGAGTTCCAGGTCCGTGTTTGTGATTCCTGTTTTGAGTCAATCAAGGATGAAGAGTGAGTATTAATGAGTAATAAATTAAAGTAATACTGCTGAGGTGCAGAAACACTTGTGCTTGCTCCACATCCACACACGCACAATGCTACACAAACATGCCAAGGTGACTCTCTGCTAATAGGTCACCTTTGCCTTGGGCACTCAAAGCACTACAATGGCAGAGATCCCTCAACTGGCTCTGCAAGCTGATTTGGATCAGATGTGGTATTGCAACTTTTTTATCCACTTTATCTTCTTTTCCACAAGCCCAGATCTAGAGTTGAAACATATTTGTGTCAAGATTTCTGTTTAGGTAAAGGCTATTGATTGCACTTAAAATTGTTAAATGGGTGCCTGACAATGCATCATAGCTGCCAGCATGTATATGCATTAGTTCGTGTACACTACTGAAAACTGTTTCTATGGGAATATTCTTTACAGCCCAATATTATTTTCCGCATGCAAGCAAATTGGGTTAAATATCATTTGCTGCCATTAAACTCTTCTTAGCAATGAAGGAACCCCCTTTTTATCTTGATATGAACAGCACTTCACTGTTCACTGTCTTGTAACCTCCTTGGCCACCTGCAGTGCTAAAGGACCAAAATAATCAGATGCCAATTTGGGGGGTGTTTGTTGTTTTGTTTTGTTGTTGTTGTTTGTTGGGGAGGTTTTTTGGTTGATGGGGTTTTTTTGTTTGGTTGGTGTTTGTTGTTTGTTTTTTTAAAAAAGGGAGGTGCTGTGCCCTAGTTGTCCTGCTAGCTATCGTGAGTCAAAATGTAGCTGAGCTTGACTTTATAACCAAGAGTAGAATTATTTACTAACGCAGTGTCCCACCTCTGCTCGAGTATTATTAACAGTCAGGCTGCAGAAGGCCAGGAAATGTCACACCTGTATAACTACACAAACAATGCTTTAGCGTGACTTGCTAATTTAATTCTGTCCCCTTTGATATGGCACTGCAGTTCTCGGAACTGATTTATTAGTACTTGAGCAACTTAATTTTCTTGTAAGTTTATTTTGCACTGCTATAATTATGCCATCAAGCTTCATCTGATGGCTGGCTTTCATTTGAATTGTTCTCGTGCAGCCGTACTTCCTTAGCAACCTTTCATGAAGGAAAACACAACATTTCACACATGTCCATGGACATCTCCAGAGGGCTGATGGTGACTTGTGGGAGTGACCGGATTGTGAAGGTATGCATGTACCTCTTTCCTGCATGTATTAGAGATATTTAATAGAGAGCTAATGTTTGTGTATACTTTTTTGTTTGACAACTGTTGCTACAAAACTAACTGTTGTGGGCAGCAAGAGTCGTTGTTGTTGCAGACTGTTCTTCCTGCAGCTGAATGAGGAAACGACCTGTAACTCCGCTGTACGGAGTCTAGCTGTCGGAACTGGTTAGTGTTGATGTCCTCTGGACAAAGCAGGCATCAGCAGTAGGAGAATCTGCCAGCAGCCTTAAAGACACAGACATGATGAAACGCACAGGCTTCCTTTACTTTGAGCTCCCTGGCTTCTTGCACCATTACCACTAAAAGCCCTGGTTTTGAGACAGTGACATGGAAATCAAACTGATGTAGAACCTTGCTGTGCTTAAGCTATACATCTGCCATGGATGTCAGAACTGAGACTGTTCCAGTCTGTAAGCATGTTTATAATAAACTGCATAGCGCTTTTTAAAACAGACCTACAGAGACCTGCTGGAAGACTCTCTTGAGCCCTAAGTTTGGCTTTTGGGTTGTAAGGCTCCTATAACCCTTTATGATGTTTTCCTAGTTTAAACAGGATTTGTTACCTTGTGTCCAGGGAGATCTTTATGTTTACTTCTATGCCTCTTAGAGAAACAGCTCTTGGATCTTATAATAATGCTATGTAATTCTCCACAATATTTTCTTCCAGATCTGGGACATGACGCCAGTAGTTGGTTGCAGCCTTGCAACTGGCTTCTCTTCACGCTGATCTCATACCTGACAGGTTTATGCACCTTATGTACAGCAACATGCACCGAATGAATGGAATACTTCTTAAGAATATTACCACAAACACTGGTTGCTTGATTCTTCTCCTGCTGCTGTTCCAGGGTGGACAGTCACCTTTGTAGAGCACGGCTTTTTTGTTGGGCTCACCAGGAATCTCCTTGGCGCAGAAATGCAGTTTCGCAGCCTCTTGGACTAACGTAAAATGGCTTACCTGCAATATGACACCTTGATGAAAGGACCTGTTGTTTCTCGGTTTACATACATAGTGTTAACAATGTGCTATCTCTGCTGATACATCTTGTACAGATACGTTGTAGCTAAAACATTATCAGAGTAAAATGAGTGTAGTAAATTCAATTTGTGCAAATAGTAAAATAACTTATTCTCTCTTCCAAAAAGCAGTTCTATAGAAATACTTTTGAGCAGTCACTGTCTAAACTGCCTCCAAAATGTATGTTGGTTATTCCTATGGAAGGAGGAGATACTTCAAAGTGGCAGGTAGCTTCTTTCAGATGAGATAGTAAGAGAACCTTTGGTCACACAAGATTTCCATTATTGGCTTTCTTGTAGTGTTTGTCTTCAAGTTCAGATATTAGTGAAATCCCTTTTGTGGGACAACTGTTCTGTTTAGGTAGCTGGTGAGTCTTAGAACAATTCTAGGCTCTTTAAGTAGTGTTTTAGCATAGCTAATAAACTTCTGTAGTTCTTACAAAAATGTGCAGCCCAGCTACTGTACTTTAAAGAGAGGCCATAGGTATGAGTCATATACTCTGACAACTCTGTAATGCTGTTAGAATGGGAAGCTAAGCAAATCTGCCTTGTTAAATGTAATGGCTAAGAAAAAATGGCCAGCTAAATTTTAGAGACTTTTTCCTGTGGAAAGGCTGATGTTTCTTTAATGGTAGGGAACCTGTCTCTGCTAAAGTGCAGCATAAATTCAAATACTGCCTTGATGTTGCTTGAAACAGATAAATACTGAGTAATAATTACTGAGGTACAGAGCAGCTGCTTTTTTCCCTGCACCTAGGTCTGTTAATCCTGAGATATCTATATTGATCCCTTCCTGTTTCAAAGCTGAGAAGTATGAATAAGAGGTGGGAGGCTTCTGTGACTGTGCAGTTGGCACGTACAGGAAATATCTAGTGAGATGTCAATAAATTGGTCTGTCAGTTGTGTGAATTTCCTACATTTGAATACTGTAAGGAGAACTTATTTCAAAACTTTGAAAGCTAAGGTATTATGTCACAGAGTTTAAGCTTGGAGCTGTTTAGATTTTTCTGAAAACAGATGCATATGTGTGAGGACAAAAAATGTGGGTAGGTCAGCTGGCCCGAAATAGGTGGTGGTGTAAAACTGTCAAAGGTAACAGGCTCTTTCTGGCAGAGGACTTAAGGGTTAGACTGTCTTTATTTACAGCAACAATCAAGTGGTGCTATGAATGTTAGTGAATTCAAGTCCTAGGTGTGTAACTTGACACTAATAACCTGCATTGGACCATGCTGTAGGCTGAAATAGATGAAGATCATGGTATCGTTAATATGCCATGATTCACTTGGATTTTAAGCCAAAAAGCTGATAGTCTCCAAAGGGCATTAGAATCCAGAATATGTTAGTTACTGTTATTTTGGACCTTGCTTTGTCAACCTTTCCATGGGCCTTCTCTGGAAGCTTTGCAAAGAGTCTTTTAATTTGCTAGGCTTATTGGGCCACTGAAGAATGAACAAAGCCCTCTTTTGTGGGAATCCCAAAACTTGTCTTCAATTTGGGATTTAGCACTTGTCACACTGATTTGATTCATCCCTTGCTACATGCTGTATAGCTTACATTTTTTGTGAAGGCTTATTTCTAAGCTACTGAGCGAGTATCAGCTTGTACTGGAAAAAAGCTGCAGCTTTCTGCTCTGAAGGCCTTCACCCTTGTAAATTAGGAAGGAAACCAAGTGGTTGAAGCGGGGAATAAGCCCTGATAATGCCCTGCATTCAGTTTCAGACTTCTTCCTATCTGGCTCTGGAAGAGAATGGAAGCCTTCTTCCTCACAGCGTGTAAGGCAGAACATAAGTTATATTGCTAGAACTGTTTAAGATCTTACTGTGGTAGATAAGGAGTATCTAGGGTCATGAGTTAAGCTGGGAGATTGATGTAGATGTGGGATGAATAGCCTATTTTTTCAAACTAGACATTGTGAAACTTACACCAATGATACTGAGGTGTAACTTGTTTGCAGCTAGCACTCCTGAGCTTCAGATTTTTTAGTTCTGATTTGTCAGCGTGCCCCCTGCTCAGCATGCAGCTCCTCCCTTTCCCTGTGAATACTTCCACTGCTTCTTTACATTACGGTTTTGCCACTAGATAATATATTCTCTACTACATATTGTTAAACCTAAGGAATCTATTTTCTATAATTGATAAAGATAGTGTCAGTTCAGATATAACAAGACAATTATGGCTGCTAAATCCTTAGTCATTTAAGTATACTCTTGGTGTTGAATGAGTAATGCTTACAAACCACTAAAGAGATAGTGCTTTGTTTATAAACAACTATTTTGAAGGCACATATTCTCTCATGAAACTGAACATCCTTCAACTCTGTCAGCTCAAGTGTGCAATTACTGAGAAGGTTTGATTTGAAGCATTACTAATCTCGCTTATATAACCTTCATTGGGGCAGGGAAGGGGAGCAAAGGGTACTAATATGTGCTAATTCTTTACTAGTTGTATTTCTGTACCCTGCATAGTTAAGAGATGCTAGATAAATCTGTCCCTTGCTCCTTCTTGTCTGTTTTTTAAACTTTGATTACATGTACAATAAAATATTTCTTGATACTCAGTCTATTTGAGTGATCCATGTTTTCTTCCATTCTGTGAATGCACAACCGCTACTGTATGCTCTGGCTCCTCCTTTACATGGCCCATGTCCAAATTCTATGTTGGAGAGAGAGCTTGTCAGATGTGTTGTATTGGAGCTGAATGAGCTGCAGCAGTGGGGTTAAAGGCCCTTGATGAACCAGTTTGCTGAGAGACAAACTGCTGCGTGGTCCCAGCTAGGGATGTATGACCCTATCCTGTGTCCTGCTTGCCAGCTTGTATAGACCTCTTCTCTGGTTCATCTGGTTTTCTTCAGAGGGCTGCAAAGGTTCTTGCAACGCAGAGTATCAGAGGATCAACCTCTTCCCTGAGATCCCTTGGATCTGTCTGAGGTATTAGAGAAATACTAATTTATGCTGGATGGGATGAGCAGAGTCTACAATATGATATATTCAGAGGACACAAACGGCAGCCACAGGAGGTGGTTACACTTGTCTCATACTTTCACAGAGAAAGGATGGGGACAAGCTCAGAAGCATCCTTATGGCTCACAATTACTCACAGCCTTCACAGGCCCAATACAGCAGTGACTGGCTTTGTAATACTTGGAATGCCCATTAACGTGTGGTGTAGCTCACTGCTCCCGAGGGTAGTCAGGAGCCATAGAAGGAATCTGAAAGGGTTTCACAAAACTCTTTCCACCTCTGAAGGGTGGCTGAATAGTCTGTGTGGTATGTAATGCTGTAATTTTTTTTTATTTTTTTTTAAACAAGACATGTCTCATTTTGATCAGCTTAAACTTCTCACCTTTCCCAAGGCAAAATACCCTGTTTTCTAGTTCCAACAAAAACTGACTGGAAACAATGAGGGTGTTACTGATCTGTAGTCGGAAAAGCCTGTTTAGATGTCTGTGTAGACCATCTTATAGAATCTTTTAAATAAGGCATATGAGCTCTAGATGAGTTAAGTTTGAAAATGTTTGAGAACTGCACATGGTGTCCTTCTAGTGAGAGCATTAAAATACGTGTATTGGTTTTCTAAATGAGAATGCATAGTTGATCATGTCTCACATTCTGTATGTCGCAAACTTCATTTAAATTTCAGGTAAGCTGTGTGGCAGGTCTTAGCAATGAGTTTTTTGGTGTGGTGTTGACTTTACTCATTGGAGAGATTTAGAATATGCTAGAAGCAGGAAAGGGACAGTTTTTCATATTGATCAGATTTACTACTACATATTTCAGAAGGAAAGCTCTCTAAGGCTTTTTTTTTCTCTGTAGACCAAGTCCTCAGTGCTGAATGACCTGGCTAATAGTGAAATACCATGATCAAACTACAGAAAATGATGAATTTCTGCCAGCTTAACATGAACAGAAACACTTGTCATCAACTAACCATCTTTCAGTGAGTTGCAACGTGGCCTTTGACGGCTTTCTCGGCTTGTCTCATGAGTATAAGGCAAGCCTTCTCAATGATCTCTTAAGTGACTGCTACCAAATGATCCCACAAAGGTTTTTGCTCCTTTGGAGGAAGTAAGGGCATGGTTTCTAGGTAGCTGTGTGTGGTCTACTAAACTCTAGTAATATGTAAAAGCTAATAGTTGAACAGGTTCAAAGACAGTGTTACTGGTTTTATCACTTCAGCAATGGAAGAAAGTATCAAAATAATATCAGTAATAAAATCTACACAATTTATTTTTCATAAAATTAGATATAAACTATTTTATCAGATAATAAACTGAAATATATGGGGTCATTAGAAACTTTGTTTTCTGCTTCTATGGCATAAGCCTTTTTCCCCCCAACATACAGGCAGCTCCGAGCTGCCGTAACTAATTGCCCTCCAACTCACTTGTGTACCCAGGGCCTCTTAGCAGTTTTACTATATAATCTGTGCTTACACAGAGAAGTTGAACCGTATTCTTTGACATACTCTTGATGTGTTATACTAATTTGGATGGGATTGACTGGTTTGTCTGCAGAATATTTGGTACATTCATTCCTAAATTGCTTTTTGTCGCAAAGATGTCATGGGTTGCCTCACATCTAGTTGTCATAACTGAATTACTAAGTTCTGTCAGTTTTGTTTATGAAGGCCCTGGTGTGCTATGAGTCATGCTTTCTGTGAGACACCCAGAGGCTTAGGGTATCTCTTAGCATTTATCCAGCTCAAAACCAAGATAAATTTATGTAGAAATACAGGTTGACTGTAGTATTTCCCATCTGTATTTTTATATGTGGTGTTTCCATTTTTCCTCTGAAATGCTTTATGTTACCCTGTTCTTCAGGAAACTGGCTTGCAATAACAAATGCTATGGAGGTGCGTGCTTTTCTCCCCTTTACCTTGCTTGTAGTGAAAGACACAGAATAGGGTTTAACTTGCTCCTAGCTTTGCTACTATAGCTGTCTTTCAAATAAAGAAGATACCATGACTCTCACTATCTATATTGATTTTTCCTTCCAAAGCCTGTTTTCCTTATGGTTTCAGCTGCTCTCAAAATCTATATGTACGTACCTCTCAAAACTTATTTAAGTTTTCATGAACTGAAGTGCACCCCTGTGTTGCTGATCAAGAGTGGGTACTGCTTGCTAATATTCCTTGATGTTGTTGCTGCTGAGCCATAGCTATTTTTCTGTTCTAGTACTGTCCTTTGTCTCTTCTCTGTTCTTATTCATTTCTCCTTCTTTCTCTCTTAGTTTATGGCTCCTTCTCCAGGTTTCCTCCACAGCAGCATGTCCATGTTGGAGTTTGGCTCCTTGAGACAGATGATAGCAGCTCTGGAAGCACAACTGAACAGCCTGCCTGAGCCTCCTGATCTCTGTAAGAGTGAGCTGGTCTTGCAGTAGCTATATTAAGGATGACTGAGGCAGCAGAAGTGGAAGGTGAGTCTTTTAGGAAACAATCCACTACCTC
The DNA here is from genome assembly GCF_964188355.1 of Buteo buteo. NCBI lineage: Eukaryota > Metazoa > Chordata > Aves > Accipitriformes > Accipitridae > Buteo > Buteo buteo. The sequence goes on from NC_134177.1 coordinate 20,743,167, forward strand.
ATCCTCAATTACAAGACTCCATCCCATTAAGCACCCCTAGCAATGCAGCCATAACTTGCTCTTCTGTTTGCTACAGCCTTTGCAGGTTGGAAAAGAATACTGCTAAAGCCACTACCTCTTACAACCCTGACTGTGCAGTGTCCCAGCTAAGTGGTGGACACCAGAGTTTTTAATCTTGGTGATTGGTAGGGAAGGTCTGGTATCAACAGGACTGTCAATAGTACTTACATGGCTTTGAGAACGTCAGGGTGATTTCTGTAAGGGTAGTGAAACGTTGCACATGTCTGAATGGTGTCTGTGGGATACTCAGCTTAAAACTTGATCTCATAGGCATTATCTAAAAGAGGGAAGCAAGGCTGTAAATTGTCCTTTGATGGAGGAGAAATGCTGGGAATATAAGCATGCTTACAGGCAATGAGGGATGTTTTAGTTGTCCTATTCCAAAACAGCAGTTCTTTTGTTTTGTGGTGTGAATATACCAACTGAGCACTCTGCTGTTTCAGAAGCATGGTCTGAATATGCTTAGATTTTACAGCCAGGATGGAAAGAATTAAAACATGAAAGAAATGGAGGGAAGGTGGAGAGGGCAAAGAAGGTGAATGGCAGTGTGGTTAAAGCATGCAGGGCCTTGATTTAAGGGGTCCTAAGGAAGGACACTATGGATCTGACAGCTGTTAATCCAACTGAACACAAGAGGGCTACAATAACACATTTTCTCTTGATAGAAGGAGAATTCTGGATGGAGCTTTATTGATGTCTGTCTACCTTTTGGCCTGCTCTTGGTTTTATACAGCTGGGAAATGAAATAAAATGCTACTTGACACCCTTTAAGTACTTGTGTACACCTATCACTTCAGTACAGGCTGTAAGGATTTGAGACTGCTATTTTTAACACTTTCCTAGTACTCTGAACTGCTGAAATGTTGGGACTACTTACTGAACATGCTATTGCTGCTGACAAGGTACCAAAATCTGTGGCACAGATATATAATTTGATAGGTTCTCTAGTGATAGGAATGCTTTGTTCTGCACTTACATTGCAGAGAATCCAGATTGTGTGAGCAAATAAGGAAAAGGGAACATAGGAAAAGCAGGGAAAATTGCCTGGAAAAGTACAAACCCCTGCCTAGTAACAAAGAGCAAGTGTTAGATTGTTTTTCTATTGATCCAAAGTGCAATTAAAACCTACCCCCTGCAGCTGAATTTAGATTGGGCTTTTAAAGTTTTCTCTTTCCCCTACAGACTTAGTATCAAGTGGAAAAAAACCTGCACAGCAGGTCTTCTGTAAAATCACCAAGTGGAGCGTGCATCAGCCTGAACTCCTTGGTTTGCACAGGGCTACTTACCTGAAGTAGTCTGTGGCTGTGTGCCTGGCAGCAGCTCAGTTTAGGTGCTGAAAAAACGACACCAAGGCGTGTGCTGGCTAGAATCAGTGTAAATAGCTTCATTTGTTCTGGTACTCAATGGCAGTAAAAAGGCTTCTTTCTGCAATAAAAAGGTGGGGGTTTTTTCAGAAGGAAATTTTTTGCAGTTTTTTTAGAAGGAAGTGAGAATGTTGTATTTTATTCTTTCCCTGCTGTTCTTTAGACAGTGGTTTGGGTCTCCTAATTGGAGTTGTCAGGATTTGTTTGTTTTCCTGGAAATGTATGTGAATATAATTTCCCAATCAATTGTAAATTATTAGTGAATGTATAGCTTTACTTATACGGTCCAGGATTAACTTCTGCAGTCCGTAAAGCTTGCAGAGATTAGGAGGGTCTAAGACAAAGCTTGTTGCAGATTTAGGACTCCATCAGTCCATGGCATCTAACATTTTAGCAATTACTTCTTTTCAAATAAATAATGTCCAGACTTGCCAAAACTTATACCTAGGAGCTAGAGAAGCTCTTACCAGCAGCTGTAGGCACACAAGGCTCACTGAATCCACTGTAACTCTTAGTGTGAACGTTTTCTGCTTCTGACTGTGATGGGCTGCTAGAAAACTGGAATATAAGCAAAGAGGACACAATATCCAGTAGCAGTAAAAAGCTGCTTGCCTCACTTAAAAGCCTTTTCAAAGGGCCCTCAAGAAAGGAATATGAGCATTTTCCTCCAGGCAGAGTCAGAAGCCAGAAGAGAAGGGTCTTAAAGCCTTTTGCAGCCCGCTTTGAGTTAGAGAAATACATTTGCATTACTTTGCAAGCTTTTGTGTTCTGATTAATTAACTGGGCCTCAGGGAAAGACCCGAAGGAGTCCATGGTCTGGCATTTTTCTGGCATAAGATCACCCCACTGGTTCACCTGGCACAACTGTGTGCCGCAGGGGCCTCCCCCTGCTCCCATTGCACTGTGACACTGATAACCATCAGTAGTTCCTACCCGGGAAGTTTGAGCTATCTTCTTTATCACGACATTATGCACACACAGTGCTAGTGGCGGAGGGGCGGGGAGGACAGAATTCCAACTCCTTGCCACTTCTAGTTAGCCAGTCATTAAATACAGCCTGGCTTTCTGTGCGGGAAAGCATCTAATTTAGACATGATCCTGTATCTGCAGCTTTGTTTCTGTAGGGCAGCAAAATTCTTCTCTCTGCTAACCCGCAAGATTGGCCATAATGGGTTGATGTTGGCCACTGCTGTTAATGTGCACTGTATGCATGATGTGTTTGCTGCTGCTGCTGCTTTTTTTTTGATGTACCTGCAAAAACACAAAAGCAGCAGGCTAGTTTTCTTGAGTTCATGGGCCTAATTAGGTAAGCTCTTTGCATAGAAAAGTAAGATTATTGGGAAGTGGCTGTTAAGCAAAAAACCATTGTTGTCCATCATCGGAGTAAATTACATAGCTAAATTGTAGGCTGCCGAACAGAGGTGTTTTCATGAAACTTTTGGGGGGGGGGGTGGTTAGGAGTTGGGAGGTGAGGGGAATGTTCATTCCTTGAGTTCATTTTGGAGATGAAAGTGTTGATGCCCCACATCTGGAGTACAACTGCACTGTGGTGTCCACATTCTTGCATGTTGGGCAAATTCAGTTCTGAGTGTTCAGAGAGACATGGCTTTCCTAATGCCACAGTGGTATCTGTGGACATTCCACATTCGCCACCAGTGAGGAATGTTAGGGGTTTAAATGCAGAGCCAGCTCTCTGTTGTTCTGCATAGGCCACAGTAGGTTGAGCTGGGGGCTGCAAGGGACAGGAGCATGACTGTGGTTGTGCAGAAGCCAGATGTTTACCTCCTGGGGAAGGCAGCATGGGTACTGTGGCACTTTGTGTGGCCTGTTTACTCATCCCAGCTATCTTTCAGAGAATCTAGCAACAGCTTTTGGCCTACTTTACCAGATGCTGATAGCAGTAACCACGTGTTTGGCAGCCTCACTGAAGGCAAGAGGGTGTCCCAGCAAAACCAGCGAGGCCAGTGCTGTCTGGCAGCATGATGCGGTGTGCTGCTCCACAGCTGTGCAGTAAAAGGCAGGCGTGTTCCTGCGGTCTGTAGATAGTGCTGCTTTATGGGCTCAGGATGTATACTCAGGAAGTGACAAAGGCCAGAGGCAAGTCAGCAGATGAAGTGTCAGAGATCTGTAGGCAGCTGGGACTCGTACTTCTTGTGTTGTGCACTCCAGAAGTGAAACTGGAGCGCTCGGCAGCTGGCAGCATCACAGTGCAGCATGCGTCATGCTGCTTGGTGGGATGGGGTTGGAACATACAGAACTGAGCAAGCAGCAGTGAAGGGCTCTATGAACAGCATGTCTATACAGACCAAACCGAAGCTTATGGAGGGCAGAGAGGAGCAGGGTCATGCATGTTTAGGGAAACGTGGAAATTACCTCCACACTGTTAAATAAGCGTAAGGAGCACACCCCAGCATATGCTCTCCGCTCTTGCGAACAACCATTTCCAACTGGGAGTGGATTTCAGCCCAGTTGCCCTCTCGGCCATGCACGCACGACTGCTTTTGACCGAGGGACCTCTCCCCCTTTGCTGAAGCCAGCGGCTGAAGAGGGGTTCCACCAGTGTCAGCCATTGACGCCGCAGTGTCCCCTGGAGTCCCTGAGCTCCTTTGGATTTCCCTTTCTCACTGATGACTCAGAGGCACCTAGCACTGCACACAAGAGCAGGGCACAGCTCTGCCCAGAGCAGATGGGAACCATATCCTGAATCCAGACACACCGCACTTGGGGCTGGATGCATGCTGTGCATGCTCTAAAGGAGCATCTCTCCTTTAGACTACAGACGTGGGACTTAAATGTCCTAAGCCTTCTCATTTTATGCTCATGTGGTAGTTTGCATCTGGATCAGACTCCTGGTAAGAGCTTGAGAAGCCTTAGGCCTGGATTTAGGGCTTTTGATTCACGTGCCGAGTCTGTGGATGTTGCACATTCTTTTGGTACCAGCTGCTTATCAGCAAATCCCTGCCAGAGGTTACAGGGATTTGCTGGTCTACCGGCAGAGTGGCTCCTGTCTTGCTCTCTCATCCAGCTCCGTCAGAAAGCACGGGTTAGCAAAGCCCAGCCATTTAAGGTATTTAAACTATCCGAGTTTCATTTGGATGGAGATGGGCTGCAGAGCAATCGCGCCTGTAGCCCTAGCAGGGCGTCTTCAGGGTACGAACGCTTGGCAGTAGCTAGAGCCAGCGGAGGGCACGAACGGCGTCCTTTGAGCGGTTAGCGCGGTACAGAGTGACAGCCGGCGTCCTCCCGGGCGCGGACGGGGTCCCCGCAGCCCCTGCCTGCCGTCGGCACCTCGCTTCCCAGAGACGAGCGGTCCGCGGGGAAGCCGTGCCCCGGCGAGGCCACGCTGCCAGGGTCCCGTCTCTCCGTCCAGACCCGCCCTTTCGCCCGCGCCCGGCCTCCCTTCTGCCGGGAGCGCAGCGGGGGAAGCGGGGGCTGACCGCCGCCGTCGCCCCTCGCGGCCTCTCGCCACCAGGCCGCCGAAGGCCCGACGGCCGCCGCAGGGTCCCGGCGACGCCTGCTGCCCGCCGCGCCGGCGGGAAGAGCGCGGGCAGCCCGCCCCCGCCCACAGCCCCTCTCTCGTTCTCCGCGCTGGCACCTCGGGCCGGCTCACCGCCGCGGCCTCCCCCGGCGGGAGCCCCGGCCCGACGGCGGCGGGGAGGAGGCGCCCGGGGAGTTCCCCTTCGGGGCATTGTGGGAAGGCGCGATGCGGCCGGGGCCTCACCTGGCGCGGCGCGGGGCGGGGAGGGAGGCAGGGCGAGCGGGAGGGAGGGGGCCGGCCGGCAGCCAGCCGGGCCGGGCCGGGCCGGCTCCCAGCCTGCCGCCGCCGCCACACCATGGTAAGTGGGCCGGGGCCGGGCGGGAGCAGCCGCCCCCTGCCCCGCCGCAGCCGCCCCCTGCCCCGCCGCAGCCGCCTTCCCCCCCTGCCCGGTGCCGCGGCCGGGCCGGCGGCGCAGCCCCCCTCGACGGGCGCGTGCGTTCTCTGGGCTTCGCCTTAGAGCCGCGGGGACCGCGTTCCTCTGCCCGGGGGGGAGAGCCGGGCTGGGCCGGGGGGAGACGCTCGGCGGGGCCAGCCCGGACGTTGCTGCCCCAAGAGCCTAAAGCAAACAGAAGCGTTTGGCGGGCTGCCCGAAAAAGCAAAGTCCCCGCGGAGGTGGGCTCAAACGTGGAACCGCTCTGCCAGCCGAATACCCCTGTCCTGGCGTGCCGGGGCTTTGGGGGTGGTCCCGAAACGGTGCGGCAGCGAGCCGTTTGTGCTTGGAAGAACGAAACTTGGGGTTTTTTTGAAAAGTCGCTCTGCTGGAATAATCTGAGTTGGCTTTAGAGGTAAAACGTGTTCTTTAGAAAGTGCGTGCCAGCCTGTCTGCTAGGGCTGTGCTGGCTGCTCCGCGAAGCACAAATGCTATTTCCAAGCGGGTTTGAACAAGGTTTGCACCTGTTTTGGGGAAACGAAAGCTATATTCTTTTCCTTTCTGTCTTCTGACCCTCGGGGTAACCTTGGGTCACGCTGACAGCCTTTCGTAGCCAACCAGGAAAACAAGGCTGTGACAGAGGGAGGTTTATAAAGTCTTCCTGTAACTTGAGGAGCTGAGGTTCAGGTCTGCTCCAGCGCTTGGAGGAGGATCGAATGTGGTTTCATATGGATCTGTGTCTTTTGGCTGGCTCTGGCGTCAAAGCAGAGCGGTGTTGGGCAGCGGGTTTTCTGGTGGTGGGAGCCTTGGGAAGAGCTTTTCCTCCTGTGTATTCCCTGGTGCCGGGTGAGCGGAGAGCTTGGGCGGCAGCCTTGCCTCCAGCTCGGGTGCCTCTGCTCAACTGCCTGGTCTCATGGGGATGGTCGGAACTTGGCTCTGCCTTTCCATCGAGCAACGCATCTGTGAGAGAGCGTGTGGGTCTGGTTCTGTTCCTCGCGTGTTGTCTGTTGGCAAGCAGTCTACGTGCGCAACCCGGCTCCGCGGCTGGGTAGAGGTGGCAGCAGCTGCTCGTTTTAGCGTGGAAGGGGGCAGCAGCCCTTCAGCTTAAAGGGCTGACAGGCAGCATCCCGGGAGGGAGGCCCTTTGGCTCTCCAGTGCTGTGCTTGGTGGTGGTTTGCTGGGATCAGAAAAGTTGCCATGGTTATTCTCTTTTGTTAAGTGTGATGACCAGTATCCTCTAAATAATGGCTAGCTTTTCCCCAAGGAGGACTTCGGGCTTTCCAGCAGCGAGATGGTCGGGGATACCTCTTAATTGAGAAACCTTCTAGCTGCTTGATAATTCAGACTTGAAGCGGGTTCTGCAAGCATGCCTCGAGGTGCTGTCTTGCACAGTTTGCCTATTATGTGCATCTGTAATACCAGTAACTGGCAGTGCACCTGAACAGAAGTCTCTCAACTCCTTCATTGGAGGCCAAGTTTTGTTGCGTGTCTCTATCTTCAAAGGCAGAGCTATGTCATTTCTTTTCAGTGGTTTAGCCAGAATGCTAAGTATGTGTTAAGTCTAGTGTATTTAGAAAGGTGTACCTGTCATTACATTTGCAAATAGAATATGCACAGTAATGAATTTACAGATGGCAATGCAGTCTCCACACCTTAAGTCCCTATATAGATACAACCTTACCGATTACACCCTGAGACAGCCCTACATATCCACTGCCCTCGGGTAAAGTTTATGTAAACAACTGGAGTTCCTATTTTGCCCTTGAAGCTCAGTAAATCGGGAGCTGATTTCAGGGAAGTTGATCTCAGAACCCTCCCTGATGCATGCACTTCACAAATGCCAGTTTTCAAAGCACTCACGATGGTCCTAAGGGAGTGCTGCTTACCATAGTGCTGCTTATTGACAATTTGGAGACTGCTGTATTGATTGTTACAATTTTATAAGGTGAGTGTGCATTCTTACAATTAATAATTTTTTTTTTCCTTTTCTGAGGTCATAGTACAAACCCTTGCTGGCATTATTACATTAACTACTGCTGTCAGCCTTGCCTCGTTCTCCTGTTGTAGAACCAGTGCTGATGAAAGGCTGCTTTTGTCAGGGTATGCTTTCACTTAAAATTCCTCTGTCTGTCATCCAGTCTCTGTGAAGGGGTTGTTACACTGGGTTACGTGTCAAGAAATAAGAGTTACTGGGTTACAAACCAAGAATAAGCCTTATTCAGGCTCAGGAGTGAAGAACTTTCAACAGATCATTTAAACTCTCTGTAGATCGGTTCCTCCAGTTTGGAATGACATAGTTGTGCTTGCCACCTTTTTTCTGTGTTTTGAGATCTGAATGGAAGGTACTTGTGCAAATGGTACTGTGCCTTAGCAAGAGGGTTGTTTCAATTGTTTGCTCTGTTGCAGATTTCCAGGGAAGTTTCAGGAAAGAGTCTGTTTAGCAAAGCTAACTTCACATCGTGCTAAGACAGACAGCTTTTCTGCCTGGCTGCTACTTCGTGTTATATTAAAAAAAAAAAAAAAAAAAAAAAAGACTTTTTAGAAAAGAGACTAAATTCTGCTCCCTGACATATATGGGTGCAGCAGAGAAACATGTTCTGAAGGACCGCTGTCTCAACAAAGTTGAAGAGCGGGGAGAGAGCAGAGAGGAGAAAATTATTAGTTTCCCCAAGGACACGTGTTGCTGTAGTCTTTCATGCCTGTAAGTGTTGCAACACCTTGATCCTACTGCCACCTCAGTGTTATCAGTATTACTTTCATGACAGTACGTGGCTCTGCTTGTGTAGCTTTGAGTGTAGAATTGGTGCTTCCATAGTAAAGGGCCTGCTTCACTCCTCCCTTTGCTGCTCATCAGAACAGTGAGAAAAATTAGTACTTGTGGGCATGATCTGAAACCCTGGAGAAAGATCAAAAGAATCCCATTGGGCACAGGAGCTCTAAAAATGTACTTGGCCTAAATAGAAAAGAAGTGGGCAAGCACTGTTTCCACTTAGCAAGACATTTGATACCAGTCACTGATCTAGAAGTTTGGGTGAAATATTAGTTGAAGTGACTGCAGCTGCTGACACCTGCCTGGTGTTTGGAAATGAACTCTCAGCTGTTCTGCATATTGAACTTACTGACAGTCTCAGTGCTTTTAATTGTTAAAATAGACACAGCTCTGCAAAAGATGTTTTCAATGCTGCACAGAATTTACTATCTACAGTTTGAAGAATAACTGGTTTTTTCCACTCTCTGATACAGCTGTGTATTGGCCTAGCAAAGATGATGAACTTTGCCTCTAGGCATTTACCTCTGAAAGACAAGAAGGGCAGCAAATTAGAATAAATGAGGGAAGGAGAGGAAATTACAAATAAATGATTCCTGTTGTTTGAGGCAACATTCTACATGGGAAAAAAAAAAAAGAAAAAGGAAGTCCATGTGGTATTTCTTTGTTTATTTATCTTGTGAACTATTAGTGTGGGAGTAGATAATGGTAATGGAATGGCCTCCTTTTTGGAAGATCCTAAGTAGATAGACTTTTCAGCTTAGAAAGAGATGACTACAGGGAAAGTAATAGAAATGCATGAAATCATGAACGCTATAAAGAATGGTTGCTACAAGAAGAGTCAGGGTACATCCTGTGGAATTTTTATGCACTAAATGTAAAGAAAACAAAAAAGAATACTTTTTCACACAGTCTAGATTAATGTTTTTAATCCACTGCCAAGGGTGCTGTGGGTGTCCTGGTAGTTAGGCAGTTCATAGAGGATGGGTCCACAGGTAGGTTATCTGGATCCAGTTTCTGGACCTGAATCCTTAAACCTGTGATTCCTGGAGACAGGACTACCACAATGATTTTACACATGCCCTGTTACTTATGCTCTCCCCTTCTGGAAGCTGCTCAGATCAGAGTACTGCTCAGGGGATGATCCATAATCCAGTATTCAGTTACTACCTGTCATTCAGTTGGACTTTGAATACCATTTTGTAGGATCTGCTAGGAAAAATGTTTTTTAGGGTCCTTCTCAGGGAGTCTGTAATCTCTGACTATTGATGTGGTCCTCTTCCAGTTGTGGATATTCTCTCTCAAGTACTCGCTGTCATTACAGGTTGTCACTGTTATGCTAGAGACCACTCTGGACTGGCTGGCTATGCAGTAATTGCGATGCACGCTTTACTCTCTCTGGGCAATAAGCTCACTTTGGGAAAGCAAATGAAATGTTATGATAGATGATCTGCTGATACCTTCCTTAAGTCACTTTTTTTATATTTTCACTCACAAATAAGGAAATTGTAGGCATGTCTCAGAGCCAGGAGTTACTAGGATGTGGAGTGCCTCGAGGGCTTTGGAGAAAGCCATGGCATCTGGGGTAGGCAAATGCCTGAAGAGGGCTGGAAGGAGGGGTAACGGGCAGCTGGGGCTATGAGGAGGCAAGAAAATGCTGCCAAGCATGTGGACCATGTAAATGTTTGCTGCTTTTCTATACCTTTACTCTACTTCAAAATCCCATGCTTTATAAACCATCCCATAGACCTTCTGCAGGCACCAGTTATGTGCAAGAGCAGCAAAGGGTCAAAATGATGAAAGTACTGAGGAAACTGATGGGGCAGGGAGGGCAGGTAGAGCTGCTCCTCCTCGAAGTACTTACAAGGTTTGTGCTTTAGCATGTACATCAGGCATTTCTGTGCCTGTTGTAGTCTTCCCAGTGATGCCTAAATTAAAACTGTACTGCTCCTGTAAAAAGAATTCTTTCTGTATCACATAGGCACAGCTACTAATTACCATCCCTGCCAATTCATTTCCCTACTGTCCTATTCCTGCAGGCTGTCATCTGCATTTACTTGGCTGCTTTGTGGGTGTATGCTTTTTTGAGTGGCCACCCCGGGCCATTGCATTTTTGCAGATGTTGCAGTTTATAGAGGTGCAAGATCCAGTCATGCACAAATGGTATTTCATTTGTGAGTAGGAATATAGCATGCAGAGTCACGGGGGTAGGATGGGAAAATAAAATTTATATTTGTGTGTTTGAAGGCAAGCTTGACATGCCTTTCTGGCCAGACATGTCTTTCTGGCTTAGTATGTCCTGGATTTATGTTTCTCAGTATCACAGACGTAACCCCAGGTACTCTACGCACCAGTCTTTTTTTCTTCTCTAACTTGCTGAATTTGTGTAGGATGTCCATCTGCAGTCCTCTGTTCAGGCCTGAGAAGAGAAGACAGGGCATTAAAATCCTTCTTCACCAGCCAGTAAATTCCTGTTGTTGCCTTGCTGTTTGCCATAGGAGCTCGAAGGTAGTTTTGCTCAGACACTAGCAGTTATCAATGGCTCTCGTTAACCAGCACAGGAACTCCTGTATGGTCATCACCCTCTGTTTTGTCCCCTGAGGCGAGCAGTAGACACAAACCTCAAGGGAATGAGAAATGGCATCATTTTTGTTTGAAGAAAATGCATAAATTCACCATGTTGTGCCTTTGTCTTGCAAGGCTGCCTGCTGGAAGGAGAACATGTGAAGTGTTGGGTGAGTGTCTGCCTGTCTGCTCTGAGCTCATGGGAGTGGAGATATGAAACTCTCACAACTCAACAGCAACTGGGCTCAGGAGATGGGGATGGGGAAGGGACAGTACCTCGGGCATTTCCTTTCCTCCAAGTCTCATGACAAGACCCAGATGAACAGCAGAATTAATTTTTGGTCCACTTTTTCATTCTGGAGGCTAAATTTTGGGCCAGCATAAAACATTCCGTGAGATCCTGTGCTCTGGCCCTTCCTTCCATAAACAATGGTTGCTTTTTTATGTCTAGGTTATTAAATCCATGTCGTTTTTTTACCTTAATGAAAAAATGCCATTTTAAAAGGGAAAGTTGAGAATGTGTCTATTGAAAATGCCTAAATGAAGTGCTACAATGTTGCCAAAAAATTACCCCTGTGCTCTTTCAGAGTCATTCACAACTGTGATCAGGTGTATCTTTGGTCCGTCCAGAGCTCAGGTTTTCTGTGAGTGTCTGTTGGAAGCTGGAGGAGTGGGTGTGAGGCTGCTGCAGACCTGCAGTGTTCCTGCTCCAGCAGGCACAGGTGTCCCCGGGCTGAAGCACTATCTGTCAGCTGGCTGAGGAGCCGGGGAAACTCATCACCTTCTGGTGTGCCCGCCCTGTCTCAGAGCAAAGCATTTTAACTTTGTTCCTCGAAAGGTCAGAGGCAATGGAAGGGCCCTGCAGAGCCTTCACATAGCAGGGCTTTGCAAATAACTGCTAAGACAAACTGGAAATGAGAATAAAAGAGGCTGCACCTTTTGCCAGAGTCCTTCAGGTTAGATTTTAGCTCCGTTTCTTCACCAGGTGTTCAAGGAACAGACTGGGAAAATGACTTATTGTGCCTGTAAAGTACACTGGGGTTATAGTGAATTAGGGGTGGCTCTCTGCAGCTTGTTCAGCCTCTCCCCTCGTCTCTACCTCCTTAGAGTAGCCTAATGAAGATTTTCCACTGCCTCCCAAAAATGTATAAACAAATAATGCCTCTGAGAGCCCAGCCCAGGAGGCAGAAGGGAAGTGATTACCTAGTCAATAATTGTTCTGAATGTCTTCAAATTGTGCTGCTTTCTGTAGGGTCAGTCAGCTAGCATCCCTGCAACTGTCTGTCCCTGGAGCCGAGGCTGAAGGTGAGTGCTGTCTCTCTGGTTCACACGGCTGTAGTGCGGTCACTGGCCTGCTGTCAAATTGCAGAGTTTGAGGCAGGTTTTGTGCTAACTCCCTGCCTGGATCTGTCCTTGCTTATTCCCTAGAAACGAGTAACTCCACTTGCAGGAATAAAAAAGCACTGATTTAAGAAAACTGAGAATAATTATCCTCTGTAAAAACTGGATGTCATTGCTTGCATCTACATCTTAGGAGATATCTTGGAATGCTGTGCTATCTCTCCTCTCCAGAGAGGTGCCTGAAACCTGTCTTTGCTTTTCGTGGGACGCCCAGCAGCCTGTGAGGAGGAGGAGGGGGCACAAGCATGCCTGTACCGTAGGGAGGGCGTTGTTGAAGGAATGCTACCAGTTTATGAGAAATGAGCCAAGGTCGGGAGGAGTAGACCTGCTAGAGGCAGCTATAAGCAGGAGCAGAGCCGGAGGGACCTTGTGGGGCACTTATGGCTTCCTTGAGCTTTGTTTTCTGATCCTTGCGTAGCGATCAGAAGTGAGGAACTTCAGGATGTTTTTGGTTCAGAACCTGAGCTCAGCTATACTGTTTTGATTACAGTTTTATTTAACTCAAGGGAGGCTATCAAGAAGGTTGTTGGCTGGATCAATAGTATCTGGTGTAAATATCCTTTAAATGCTAGTATGCTGGTCAATTTTAGATCTTCAGTAATAAGATAAGGGTGACTTCTGCATTGTGGAAAGCATAAAATCAATATGTAACTATAGTCACATGTGCCTGTAATCATCTGGCACAGCTTTTATTGCATGGACTTTGGATGTATTGTTTAGGGGAAATTGTTCAGAAATGTTTCTAATGGAGATTAAGTGAGAAAGAATTCTGTGCCAGTTACGCAGCAACATGCTGCTTTGGTATTTTGGGGTTGCTGTTTTTTCACTTATTTTCTTTTTTCTTATTTGCTTACATCATACAGACTAAATACGTGTTTTAAATTTTAAAGCTGAGATTCTACAGTATTTAACAAGCGTATCTGTTGGCTTCTGTGCTGCTGTGAAAGAAAGTTTTAGTAACAGAGTAAACATGTAAGGGTATTAATACTTTTAATAAAGTAGCCTTGTTTGGATTTTACATAATTGCTTTAAAAGTCCCTAAAACCCCAGAGCGTATGTATTAAAGGTCAGTAGCCAGATGGGGACTTTGTGCAGCAGTAGAATACCAAAATACCTGTACTTCAGTGCGTTGTTATTCTGTCTCTTCCTGATGTGGCTAGATTGTTAATACATTAGGTCAATAGATGTCTGTTCAGTACCTCTTTCTCATTTCAACCTAAATGCCTGGCATTCCAAACCATCTGTGTGTTCACAGTATAGCTATTCTTTTTTTCTGGAAAAATTTCAGTATTTTCTTCCCTCCCTCCAAAAATAACACTAAACAAAGAAAAAACTAAAAGCAATTTTTTATTCTTCAAATATTTGGGAGAAAACAAAATGACCTAATGGCTGGCATAATTTGGATGTTCCTACTTTTTAAAAGAAACAATGTAAGGAAAGTAGGTTTTGTTCATTTTCAGATGTGATGTAAAAATAAATACTAATAAAAAAAATTCTGGACAGCTGCCTATGTTGGGAAATACATTCTTTCATATCAGAGGAAAGAATGACAACTAGTAAAAGATAAGCAGAATATGAACTCAACGACACTAAAACAGTGCCAGAAGATCAAACAGACTTCAAGGGAGTCAGAATAAGTTAAAAGAGGACTTTATGATAAAAAGTCGCTTCCTCTCTGCCAGGTACAGCCAGTCAGTCTGGTTTTCCCCAGGCTTCTGTCAGCAGCTGTTGTCATGTCAGCAGCTGAAGGTGTGGCTTTTTTCATCCCACTTCCCTTTTTACGTGGTCTATGAGTTTTTCTTTATTAGCATGTCATATATTGCCTGTTGCCCTATTGGCAGCAGCAGGCTCAAAGTTTTTAAGGAAAACTTAGAGTTTCTGAGTTCTGTCAAGCTGTCTGGTTTAGGATAGTAATTCCTAATTTGCAAATTTTAGTTAACTTGTGAATTTCAGGAATCTTTCTGTTGTACAAAGGTGACTTTGATTTGGGAGGGCTCTTAACTGAATTCAGAAAGGTTATAGCTGAAGCAGTCTAAACCCAGTGCTCCTGGACTGGCAGAGCTGCCTAGCCAAGGAAATCCTTGCCCCAACCAAGCACCCAGCAAAGAGAAGGATGCTTGCTTTTTGCAGTCTTCCAGCCACCAACTGCTCTTCTGCCTTCCATTCCCTTAGGCTCCTTGGAGTCCTCCCATTTCCCTGTCCTCCTCTCCCATCAAGGGACCTGGAGCAGCCAGATGCCAGAAAACAGGTTTGAAACCAGTCAGCAAATGTTATGCAGGTTGAATTACAGGAGGAGGAGAAGCTTTTCTAGCACACATTCTTTCTCAACAGTGGGGAGAATTAGAGCCTCACTGCATTGACCCCTGGAGTTCACCTCACCGGAAGAAATGTGACATCTTTTACATGTTTATGTCATTGGACAGTAAACTGCAGAAATGACCCTGGGAGTCAGGAAAGCTGCTTTGTCTTCCCATGTAGTCATCTTTTGATATCCCTACAGGTGGTTTGTTCTGTGTCTAATAGGATATAGTCTGGAGTCCTTTAGACAGTTGTACTAAACATTGCAGTACAGATTAGGTTAAGTTTTAAAACCTCTGTAAAAGCAACAAATGATGCGAGTTTGAAACCAGTGAGCCAACTGTAAAGCATTTCATCAGTCTGGTGTGTCAAATGGCCACATACTGGAGAAAGCTGCACCGAAGGGGACCTCCAGGGGACAGCCCAGGAGACAAGCTTGGGAGAGCTGCTTGTCAGATCATGACAGCCCATTAGCAAAAGGAGGGAAAGGTCTCCCAAGGAAGGTGGAAAAAAGTCACAGTGTGTGTTAGTTTTACATATTTTTCTTACGTTTGCTGTTTGTGTACATGTAAACCTTCTGTGTTTTGCATTTTTGATGTCTGTTCTATTTCCTGTTAAATTATTTTGTGTCAAAGTCTACCATTTGATTTTTTTGTAGCCCTGAAACTAAGGGTGGTGTTTGTTATCCTGGTACAGTTTTGTAGATCTCCATAAAAGAGAAAGCCCCATAACTTTCCAACCTGTTATGTAACTTACAGCTGCAATTGATTCAGAGATGCATGAGAAGGGGATAGAGTTCAGGTTTAGAAATCTGGTTTAAATGCTTGATTTAAAAAAACAAAAACACGTTTTTGCAACTAGAAAATAATGGCCTACAAATATAAAATGCAGTCATTTAGGCTGCTTACTGATGTTTATGGAGATCATTTTGCACAGTGCTGTAGGTGGTTGGGTCTGATTCAGTAAAACAAGCTAATAAAATTACACTCAGCTCCCAGACCAAAGCTTGTCTCATACAGACTCCACATGTGATGGCAGCCGATGCTCCCATAGGAACTGCACGCCTCATCCCGACCCACTCAGGCTTGGACCTAAAAATTCTCTCTGGTGTCGCCCCTGGGTCTGGTGATGGTTAATCACAGCCAGCACGCTCTAGAACAGTAGGAAAGGAAACCAAGCACCCTGCTTTAAAGGTATTTTGCTTGAAGCAAGTAATTTGCCTTTGTTTTCCTCTGGAATTAGCACTTTTAAAGCTGAGTAAAATATTGCAGGTTAATCTACCTCTATTTGTAGTTTGGCTGCTGAAAACCAACCAAAAATTCCTTAATCAACATCCATCTTGTCATTAGCACTATAGGAAAGCAAATATGTTTTCACAGTCAAGGAGCAAGGAACAGATGAGCCGTTAGATTTGTGTTTGTTCAGTACGTCAACATTTCCAGGTTTATTGATGCATCAAAATCTTCCCAGTGAGCTGTAATGAACAGAGCTATGAGAGTGAGGAATGTGTTGTATCGTGTCAGTGTGGCTGGGCAGAGCAAAGCTGAACTGAATGAAACAACACCTATAGCAATTGGATACTTACGCTTACAGGAATTAAGCCATTTTTAACCTCTTGAGAATGTAATATTATTTACCTCCTAAAGACTTGCCCAGATTGAATGGATTTTAGAAATTAGAAAAAGGAAGACGAGTCAAAAGAGGAACACCCCCCCCCCCCAATATTTTCTAAGTATCTGCAACTTTCTAATATGTTGTTTTGTTAACAGGAGCTCTCAGCTGCCCAGGAATATGTACCTAGGCTTGAGAGTACACTATTTTGCCACAGGCTGTAAAATTAGAAATGGACTACAGCAGAGGCTGTTATCTATTTTCTAGCTGTATATACTTCTATAATAGTAAAATTGCCTTATAAGGTATGCAGTTATATTCTGCATATGAAACAGTGTGGGATGGGAGACCCAAAAGATAGAATTTCTGAAGGTTGTATATGAATCTTGATGTGTTTAAGAGTGTTAATGGCTATTTTCTGATTGCAAAGATTGTTGCCTCTGCTCATGAAAGTAGTGGTGAAACATCAACTGCATCTTTATATGAAACAGTGGAGTTTTCAAAGCAATTTTAAATGGAGAGCAGCTCACTTTCCTGTGGGTGAAACGTAACATGCTGAAGTAAACTGGTCAGAAAATGGTGGTAATATTCACAGTAATTCCCTGGCTTGTTGGTATTTAAACTTTTAGAGGCATAAGGTCATATACATTTATCTCCTGGAGATATATGTGTTACTTGCAGGCACTTAGATTTAAGGTCTGTTGGGTCCAACAGCTGAACCTAAACCAGAATACCCTTTCATTATCTTGCCCTATTGAAGCACTGCAGGCAAATATATTTCTTCCCGCGGATGTCTCAAACAGCACGATCTTGTTATGCTGAACATGCTGTCAGCTTTTGATAGGGATTCATTGACTAATTCCCTGCATTTTCAGCCAAATCTGATCATCCTCTCCTGTCTGATTCACCATGTTTTTAGAAATTTGTTTATCAAATAGCTGCTACCTGTGCCTGATTGCTTTTGAATGGACACCTACTGACCTGCTGCTCTTATCTGCAGAACTTATACTCTGTTTTTCAAAATGCACTCATCTTTACAAAGGCTTTGGAGTTAATGTGCTGTGCAAAATAGTCTTTCATTCATCCAGCTCATCCCAGTAGACAAGTGTATGGACAGTAAGTACTGTCCCTTCATCTACTGGGAAGGGGTAACCCTGACAGCTGGAATATTACCATGTCAAAACCCAGTTGGTAATACGAACAAAGACAAGAACATGGTACTTTGATCTTCACTGTAATCAGGCCATGTGTACTGCCAGCAGCATAATTGTTTTTATTTAGCAGGCTCATCTGGAGAGTATTACAGGACTCAACACAAGGCAGCTACAAAATCCTTGTAATTTTATCAAGCACATTAGACTAATGACGGCAAGAGCCATATTTCCAGCAGTAGATCCTGCCATTGGCACATATGAATAGAAGTCCACCTTTCCCTAAAATGATTCCACATTTGAAGTCTTTCTCAATATAGTCAGAACTCTCATCTCCAGACTACTCAACAACTATGTGACTTATAGCTAGAGAATGGTTCTGAATTATGAATGAAGGCTTTGTTTAAAACCCAGTAGCTTTTTTTTTTCTTTTTTCTGCCTTTTACATAGAAACTTCTCTGGTGTACTTCTCTGCTTGGACTTCACCAGAGCGTAGAATGATTTTATCTTTACAGAAATCTGCATTGTAATCTTGTTAGTAATTGTGAACATTAACTTTAATCCTCACTGGGGAGATGGAGTGATGGGGAAGTATAGGTACAGCAATAAGTTGGAATAGAGAACAAGAGGGGGAAGGGATTAGGGTGTAGACTGAGAAGCTGTAGGGAAGCGTAAGGCTAAACTAATGGGAATGGGGATGTGGCAAGGGACCTGCCAGCTCTTCTGTTTGGAGTTTGCAAGGATTGGGAGCAACTGAGGAAAATGAGGCTCCTGTGCTTCTCCCTGGTCCTCCCAGCATCAGGGGAAGCCTCATCTCTGCACAGGCAAGTGGCAGCGTGCCCGTCATCGTGCACATGGCTGTGACTACGGTTAAACATCCTTCCTGCAAGTCCCTGGCCTTCAAGCATTGGTACTGGTGAGAAAAGCAATGGGGATACCTGTCAAGAACAGGGCAGTTCACAGTGTCTTCAGCCATTGGAAGCATCTCTTATCGCTGCTAGTTTGTTCAGGTTTTTTTTTCTTCATTTAGCAGAGGACATCATGTCATCCTCAAATAGATTTCCTGCATTCTTAAAGCCATGTCTATGCTGTGGGTAGATGACTTACTGTACTTCTTAAAGACTTAGTATGGTCAGTTATTTTAATCTGCTAATAAAGGTATTTGTATAAATGTGAATTGATACTTTTCTCCCAAAGTCTCACTGGCATTTAAAAGCTAGCACTTCTGTATTTCAATAATACTGCTAATGCTAAGCATGAAAAAATCATGGGTAAAACCATGTAAAATTATGGCTAGCTTTAAAACTGAAATTTAGAACAGTGTACGTATCATGCTTTATTTACCATAATATCCTTGGTCACTGAGCTCTGTCCTTTGTCATCATGGTCATCTTTCATAATCTGGTGATTTCTGTAGTAAAACTAGTCAAGCTCCCTTTCCAAAGTAGTTGGTTTCTTCTGCTCATTACAGCCTCTTCTAGGAACGTGCTGCTTTGTGACCTGAAGTAACACAATACCAGAATTGTTGGTGATTTTGTTTACTATCTAGGTATTCATATTTCTAGTCTTGTGCCACACTGCATCCTTGATCTGTCTAGCCCTGTTGTATACAAGTCTTTATTCCTTTCACTAAGATGTCTAACCTTGCTGGAGGAGGGGCTGGGACCCTCTTCTCACCACTGCAAAGTGGTGATGCTCCGCCTGTTCCCAGGGACATGGCGGAATAGGAAGCAAAGCTGCTGTCTGCACAAGGTGAGGGAGGACTGGTGGGAGAGGATGCAAAGGGGATGCCCAGGGGAGAGGTCCCACAGGGAGGGGAGAGCTGCCGAGGGAAGAAACAGGAGAGGGGAGGGATTTCTCCTCCCACGCTCAACCTCCCCCAGACCTCGCTGATGCCACGTCCAAACTTCACATCAGGGCTGGAGGTGCCTTCGCTAAGATCTCACACTTTTCTGGCATTAGGCGGAGGAATGCTCTTCTCTGGCTGTGGTCCTGGCATTAACTATGTTGCTTTGTTTACTCTAGATACACTTTATACTGCTCTTCAGCCGGCAGGGGAAATTAAGGCTTCAGAAATGGTATACGACGCTACCTGATAAAGAGAAGAAAAAGATCGTTCGAGAAATTGTTCAGATTATTTTGTCTCGCAATCAAAAAACAAGTAGTTTTGTTGACTGGAAAGATCTCAAGCTTGTTTACAAAAGGTGTGAGTAATTTTATGAGAACGTATAATTACTATTCATATAAATAACACATGATAGAAGAGGAAAAATAAAGGCTCACTTTAAGAAAAACAGCAAACAAAACCCCAAGTGCTAAACTAAGCTAGTAGGAGCCTGCCATTGGCAATCTGTGTATAACAGCACCGTGTCCCTGGATAAATCATTAGCGTAAATTGTGGGCCGAAAAATACTTGTACAATCTGTCAAATGCGAAAAATGGGAGTAACCTAGTAAGTGTTAGTGGTGGAAATTCTGTTAGAAGGCTTTAGGCTTCTCTGCTTCTTCTAATTCCCCAAGGTAGCCTGCTGAGACACGTGTTGAGCTTTATCAGGCTCTCTGGGAGGTTGCAGGAGCTGTTCTGAGGCACTTTCAACGTTTTGTCAAATTTCATCTTTGAAATATTTTGTTGCTCTGGAAAGTGTTACTTCCCATTTCCTTTTCCAAACAAATCCCTGGTCCCCAGTTACACCATGCTTAGCATTAACTGCCTGTTAATTCTTGTAAAGTTGTAGCAAACAAAAGTAGCCTTAAGGTATAGCACACTGTACAAATTAAGCAGCATCTCCCATTTAGCAAAAATTGAGTTCCATGCTGTGAAGTGATGGATGTAAACATCTGACCAGATGCTGTGACAAGCTGGGCCTCCAGCCACAGCACCAAGGAGTTTCATGCAGATCGTTACTCCCATCTTGGGTTGATTTAAACATAAAGTTTTGCTGCAAGTTAGTGATGAAGATTGTTCAGTCTAAACAGCTTCATGCTTTCTGGCCCTATGTAAAACACTGTCAGTCATTTGATAGCCAGCAGGCTTGCTGAGATGTGCCTCTCTCCACCTTTATTTTTGCCTTTATTTTTATTTTTTAATAAAGAGCAGTAACTCATCCTACAGTTTAATTGACCCCACTTACTGGGGTAGTGCTATTACAGCAGGTGAGGGAGACCTTAAAGTATTACTGATTTACTGTTTATTTTAAGACCAGTGTTGGAGGTATCCCATTTTGCCAAGGGTGGAGTTTGTTCTTCTAACTAAATTAATAAGTTGTTTAAATTATCTGATCTTTTCAAGTGTTTTCTGGGACACTATAAGAATGAAAGAGTATTATTTTAGAGACCAAATAGACGTTAACTGTCATTTGCTTAACTTCTAAAAGATGAGCAGAGCACTGAGGACCCCACCGTTCACTCTCACATTTTTGCCTTTGTTTGCCTAGGTATGCCAGTTTGTATTTTTGTTGTGCAATAGAAGACCAGGATAATGAGCTCCTGACACTAGAGGTCGTTCATCGATATGTAGAGCTTCTGGACAGATACTTTGGAAATGTAGGTTTCACTTTCTCCCATGAACCGCATTCCTGGCTGTCTGATAAACAGATAAACTGTTTTGCTTCGTGTTTCCATAGGCAGTACTTGCCCTGTAGACTCTCTCAATCCAGAGTGAAATTCATTATTAGAATATTTTATAAAATAGTGCTGAAACTATCATAAGATTGTTTTTCTATGCTTCCCCCCCGCCCTCCCCCAAATTAATCTTGATGCATTGTATATCTGTCTTGGCATAGAATTTGAGGAGAAAGCTTGAGGAAAACTACTTAAAAAAATGCTGCGTGACTGTACTTTAATTCTCTGTCCTGACATCTTCAGATATACCGATTTTGTTTGTTTCATAATAATGTGTAACAATTAAGGACATATAAAGAGGAAAGAGATAAAGTGGGTGGTTTTTTAAAGAAAAGACCAAATAAGTCTTTCAGTAAGTCTTTAAAGACTACAAGAGACCCATCTTTTCTATGAATATTTTTGAAATTGTTCCCACTACCTTAATTTATCTCTTATTTAAATCATGGTGCCATGACTCATGTTGGTACTGCCTCAAAACAAAAAAGCAGTTGGTGGCTGTAAGGTCACTAGGACAGGGAATTTCTCTTGCTCTGTGAAACTGTGCATGAGCGTATGTAACCCATATTACAAGTGCTATATAAGACCTATTACAAGGTTAGTAGGCTAGGAAGTCAGCTTTGTTCTCTGAAAAGCAGTATGTATGTAGTGTATTATATAAAATATAAGAAGTGGAATATCTTTGCTGTAAGCCTAGGCTATATATGTGAAAAGAATATGTGCAGAAGCTGCAATATTACATAATATAAAGTATCTTTCTTCATCCTGCTACCTGCCACGAGAGTGCGTATGTTGAATACATTTGATCATCTTAACTTTTGGCCCAGTAGTGCTTATAATGCTGTAAAAGTGATTTAAATGTGGGGTGTCCTTTTATTCTGGCAGGTGTGCGAGCTGGATATTATCTTTAATTTTGAAAAAGCTTATTTTATTCTTGATGAGTTTATAATTGGTGGAGAAGTACAAGAAACTTCAAAGAGGTCTGCAGTGAAAGCCATAGAAGACTCTGACATGTTGCAGGAGGTAAGGCAGAGGAAGACAAAAGGCAAACACTTCATCTTCCTACATCTTCCTTGTTTGACAGGAGCTTAAAATACAGCTAAGCACTTCTGGTACTTAATTATCCAAATGTGTCTTACATTCAGTTTCAGTAGGTACAACAGTGCAGTTGAGGTAGCAGTTACATAAGCTTTCAATTCAACCCCCTTGCAGAATCACCTGGAGGCTCTTCATATGCTGCTGTTGCTCTCTTGTGGTTTAACTGCTAGAGTTTCTCAGATACTATATTAAGAAATAGTTTAAGGCATATCTTAAGATATTTATATGATATAAGAACATAATCTAAGATTATATTTTATGTATACATATGTATATATAAATACAGAAAAATCTGTTCTGTTTCACTAATCCATTGGAAACAGATGACCTACTATTAACATTTAAAATTGGAAAGAATATGTGCTGGCAAACTCCACTTTCATTCATAAACACCTGTGTAGTTTTTCTACAGGGCACAGTTACCTAACCTTTATTCAGAACCATGCAGGAATTCTCTTCCGTAACTTGTACTGTTGAGCCGGGAATGTCAAAAGCAGTTGAATGTGATGGATTTACTTCATTTTTTCCTAGGTAGTGAAGGGTGCATTGTAATCCTGAAGGAAACAGCACGCTGGTAGAGCTAGCTAGGGACATACTATGCAAGTCAAACAGTTTTTCACAGGGGTCTGGCATTTGCACATGAAACTAAGCCAGCTATATACCAAGGCCAGCTAGACATGATGAGTTTAGCCACAACCATGGTATGTTGTGATTTGAAAATCAGATTCTAAAATGCTGTTAAAGGTTTTTAAAGCAGAATTACTTCTAGATTTTAATTAATCTGATCTTATTCCATGCAAAACTACAACTGTCTTCAAAGAGGACAAGGGGGTTTGTTTGAATGTTACTGTACCACTCCATAATGCATCAGCTGTTTGTTTCTTTTTATTTTTCCTTTTTTTATTCCCCAGACAGTGGAAGAGTACATGAACAAGCCTGCATTTTAATGTTAAAACTACCTGGAGAACTGCTGTATGCACCTGTAAAATGTACTTCCTGAAATTGCTTCCCAGTGTGCCAGATCTTCAGAAAAGTACCAAAAACCAGTAACTAAAGGGATTTGTTTGTATAATGGTAAAGATGAAGGTCAGCTAATGTAGCACAGGGTTTAACAATTCTGTACTTGCATTACTCTGCATATGAGTTTCTCAGAGTTGTTATTACCCTTGATCTAGTTTCTCTTCTCCTTGCTGGACTAAACACTTGTTTTGTACCGTATCTTTTAGCTATGGGTTTTGTCATCATAAAATGTTACTCTGACAGTACTTTGTAGATGTATTTTTACTAATTTTGGTCCACTGCTGACCGTATGACTCTACTTTTGTACAAATGTCCATTATTTTGAATGTAACGATTATTCTGCTCTAATAATAATTTTTTTCTAAAAGACAAATTGTTGTGGGCCCTGATTTCACAAGCTTGTTTGAAAAGATTAACCCATCTAGTATAAGAAATACTCTTCTCTTTGGACCAACCCCTTTCTTTCACTATCTTCCTTCTATTTTCTGCTCTAGTTTGCTAATAAGGCTGCTCCAACTGCTACTAGAGCACACTCCTCACCTCCATTTAATCTGGAAGAGTGTTCTGACTCGAGGTAGGCTTCTCCCAGGTTTAATGAATTCTTTTTGCTGCTGCATGCAGGTGGCCTGTTTCTGTCTTTCACCTCATTTTCCTATCCCCTTCCTAGATCCCCTGGACCTGGACAAAGACTACAATCTTTGGAAGCATGCAGCTTGAGAGCAGGAGATATCCTGAAGAGAAGAAATTAGTCTTTGGGATTTTAGGGTGAAGATCATCTTGTATATCTTTTGGTATCCACCAATAACCATCTTTTCCAGTGGAGTTTTCCAGTCCCAAATTCATACACCTATTGGGATGATCAGCTTTCTAGTAGTTGAACATGGCCCATTTTTGTGAAGGTTGGACAATTTGTTCAGCATTTTATAACTTTGCAAGCTGCACAAAGGGAAAAGGGGTAAAACAGTAGAGGAGAAGAATGAGCTGGGCTGTGCATCTTACTGTGCATTATAAAACATCGTAGCCGTGTGTGGAGAGCCAGGTGGTTTAGCTTGCCTGTCTTTCTCTCATTGCAATTTGGACTCTAAATTGATTGAACTGGCTTCCTTAGAGAGATTATTTCCTCCTTTAACAGAATTCAAAGCTCAGAGAAATTCTATTTATCTTAGCCCATAACTCATAGCTAGATGGTTTGTTTCTGTCAAAGCATGAAATTATCCTATACAAAAATTAGGTAAGTTATCAAACAAATATGCCAGAATGATCCGAGCATTGATTTGCATTTCCTTTCAACATCTATTTTCTTCGATTGCTGGGATGTACAGTCAGCATTTTCCTTCAGGGATTTTTCTAATCTTTAAATGTCCTGCATGCTTATTCTAATTTTTTCATTGTTCCTTCCTTCCCAGCCTGTTTGTATCTTCCTGGGGATGGGTTTGGGGAGTTTCTTGGAGGGTGGGAGCACTTTGACACAACATGACAACTTTGCTAATTGTCAACCTTCTTTTCTGACTGTTATCTAGTCTGTTGGTAAAACTCTGATAAGCTGGTTCATAGTGTCATGTTGCTCTTTTTATAATTACTTCAACCATCTGTTTTCTCTGTATTGATGTCAAAGGCATACTTTCAGCATTGAAAAAACAGTGAAATTGCTGAAGGGCTTTTAATAGCTCTGAAGACATTCAATTTAATAGTAAATTAATGAAATTGTATCAGTTGTATATTATTTTCTCAAGGTTTGAAAAGAAGTTTTTTAAAGTAGAGTGTTTAATTGATTAAGAAGCCACTTCAGAATGTGCAAAGAGGCTCTTTCCGCTCTTTCCTTTTATAAGTGACTTCTATTCAGTGAAATCATCAGTAGTTTCGTTTGCTTTTACTCTTTTTTGGAGCCACACTGTGATTCTCTGACTCTTACAACTGTCATGTTGCTTGAATTCTGGAGTATATCAAAATAGGAGTTCCAGAAAGATTTTTTGGTGTGAATAAGGATATCATAAGCCTGTCTTTTTCAGTCATTCTAAGAAGAGCTGTAGGACTGCTTTCTCTCTCACTTCAAATGAAGAAGAATTCCTTATGGAAAAAAAGAATACATTAGCTAGGAGTACTTACACCAGCCATATCAATATAGCATCTGAAATAAATAGCATTGCCAAACTGATGTATCTGGTGTCAACTTGAGAAGTGTGAAGGAATTAGTATGGTTTCTTTGTCCTAGTGCAAAAGGTCTTTGGAACCTGGTGTGCCTGTTGTGCCAGCTGCCTTTGTGCTACAAAGTTGCATGGAAAGTATGTGTTAAGCACTCTAAAGAACTGCTAAATTATATTCCTGCTCTAAAAAACATTTACAGATTCCTGTTGCTTTCACCTATAGATAGTCTACACAAAGTAGGCAGGTGAGGGTTACGTAATGTGAGTTTTTGCAAGTGTCGGTCTGTATGTATACCATCCTTAAGAACAGACTGGTTTGAAACGTAAAACTTGTATTTATACTTTTTGCAACCTTGAATGAGAAAGAGGTCACTCACCTAAGTGGTGTTATAATGGCATTCAGCTCAACCCAACTCTTTCTCCAAAGGGAAAAAGCCCAAATGAAACCCAGTTATTGTCAGGTTGCCTTTAGGTCACTGTGTCAAAATGCCTGTGCATCCATCTTTATGGAACTCCATTGCCATCAACAGGACTCTACATAGTTTAGTGCACTGTGGAGTATAGCTCATCAGAAGATTTATGTCTCTCTTGATATCTTAGTTCTTTGATTTTTCTTAAAGCAGGAAATACATATATCTTTGTATATATTCACAAATCTGTCTGAAGCGTTGCCCATTTCATTTGTGTTTGCAGTTGATGTTTCTCTTTCCAACCTGCCTGACTATTCTAGGACATGCTCAATGTAAAGTTCTCTGAAATTGCTTATGAAATTATCATCAAAAAAAGTACTAGAAAGCAGGTTCCTTAACAGTTTTCCCAACCTCACTAACATCTTTTGCGGTTATCTAAACTCTCACCTTGCTGACAAGCTTCAAGCAGGTATGTCCTAGTTTGCAAAATTGCATTTACTAAAATAACCCTTAATCATGGTCATGTTGCTAGCCTAGATTCCCTTCCTTGCTTTTGCCAGCTGCACCTAACAAAAAGCTTCTTGATTTTTCTTATTAGCGTCTCTGCCTGGAGGATTCTTACTGTGATCTTACTGCTTACCAGTTGTGACAGGGCTGGTTCTCTGTCATGCAACTATTTGCAACTCATGAGCTGTGACATCTTTGAACATATCATGGCAATTAAAAAGAGAGAGAGAGACATTAG
Source organism: Buteo buteo (assembly GCF_964188355.1). NCBI lineage: Eukaryota > Metazoa > Chordata > Aves > Accipitriformes > Accipitridae > Buteo > Buteo buteo. The sequence goes on from NC_134177.1 coordinate 20,769,326, forward strand.
ACTGGAATAAAAATATGTGTAATAATATCAAAAGGAACATTAAAAGTATGACAAGTCATCATGAGTGAGAGGCAAGAGTGGCAGGATCTCACAGGATTCATGAATTCTTATAATTTCTGTTTCTTTTTTCATTATGCATCTCTGAGTGTTGTGGCTCATTAAAAGGTGTCGAGTCTTACAAATAAGTGTAGGAAAATTGACATTTAGGTTACCTCCTATCAGCCTTTGTTTAACAAAAAGCCACTGAAGGTGAATCTTCAACACCTCCCCCTAGCTGCTCCTTCAAAAACCCCTGCGCTTTCAGAAACCCATCCAGGTGGGAAACTTATTGTAAAGTTTAGGTATGGTTCTGTGTCTGAATTTATGCTGGACAGAGTAATGCTGTACTTGTGAAAGGATGAATTACTATTTTTTCATTTAGTTTACAGTCCTTTCAATAGACAATGCATTTTTTTATCCTTTGCTTAGCACTGTGCTGCATTGGAGTAATACAGCATGCCGTAATAGTACATTAGGCGTCCGGAGGGATAGGTTTATAAGGAAAGATTACAAGAGTTTAACAGTGTGAGCGAGGCTTTCAAAGATAGCCAGAGATGTTCCATCAACAGTCCCCTCAAAATAACAAGGCTCAATACAGTTCATAGAGAAAACTCCTATCCGTGCCTGTCCATGATGTTCTACTCCACTGAAAATGCATTTGAAAATATTTCTGTTAGCACAGCTCCTGTGTGAGGGGGACGTTGCTCTCACCCTGTATAAAATGACTAAACCCAAAGGTCTCAATTCTGCAGTTAATCCCTATGGTGGGATTTTCATTAACTTCGTCTGATGCCTTTATGAGCGTGGAGTCTGCATCATCATCTTACATCATTATATTTTTGTTCTAGATGGCTGCCAAGAACTTGTGAGCTCAGACCAGGTAAAAGCATCCTTCTGGGGAATTTGATGACATTCCTACTGAATTCAATAGTGTGCATGTTCCTTAGCGAGACCATAGTACAAATAAAATACAGCTGTTGATTTAAATGTCTATTAGGATTTTTCAGGGATTTTTTTCTTGAAGATAGCTGGTCTAGGTTAAAGTACAGTAGTGAAAGCTTAGTGTTTACAGCAGAAATAACAGGCTGTGCTGCAAGAGACTTAATGTTTGCTGTCATGGAAACCTGTTGCCTTGCAACATGACTAATGAGACCCAGGCTAAGGGAAAGGAAGAAGCTATTCTTGAAATTATTCTTCAGCAAACCCTAAGGAAGACCAGCAATATACATTAACATAAATTATAGTTATTTCAAGTTCTGTTGTCTAGTCCACTTAACGTTGTCTTTTTGTTTACTTACTTTACAGCTCTTGTAACTACATGTTTTCATACAAAGGATGCTATAAAATAGTTCAGAGCTAGTCCTTTGGCCGTCTAGAAGTAAATAGCATCTTATTTGCATTCCTCTTTCCCAGTACACTACAAAATTTGTCCAAGTTTTGTGGAAAGGACACACTGAAAACAAACTTGTGGCTGGTCTGGAATGCACCAGTAAGCCGGAGGATGGTTAGCAGTTTAGCTGAGGGGTTTTGCCTTTGGTTGTAGTTGTATGTTTTAAAGACAGTCCAGGTCCATGAGGTAGACAACATTTCTGTGTACATATCCATATGGAAAAATCTGGTTACCCCTGTGTGTCAGTGTGGTAAGACTGCTGCTCTCTGATGTTGAAAGGAAACTTGGTGTGGGGGAACATACAGAAGGTATCTTAAAGTTTATTTTACCCTTCTGTCATCTTCATTTAAAATTCCCTCTGAGAATTCTCTCTTCTGGAGCTTCCTGCTCCAAACACAGTATGTACCATTACACATCAGATTCTGCAATGGAGAATAAAGTTCTTTTCCTGCAAAGGTGAATTTCATGTGTCTGTTGTAAAAAACAATGCTGAATGTAGAATCCCTAGTTACACAGGGTGACAAATTCATTATGGATTGCTGTGGATTTCAGCTGCTGTCTGGACCAGGATCTTGCATGAATAAATTGTCAGCAGCTGTGTAAGTCTGCCTGCCTTGTGGAGATCACGATTCAGGGTCCTTCTGGAAGCTAACAGTGAGGAGTCAGCCTTAGCTGAGCAGAGCCAACAATGACAAATCACAGAGGAACACCTTCACAGCAGTTTCAGGTGAAAGAATATGTTCTTTTTTGTTTCTCAAGAGGGCTTAGGACGTGGTCCTAGGTGAGTATTATGCTGGATAACAGCTCTGAATTAACAATCTGACAATGTGGCAAGAAAGGAATACTCTGGGAAAAAGAAAAAGAACTGGCTGGGTTTGTAAGCTGACAGCTGCATTTGGGGCGAAGAAGGATATTTTCTGGTGTCTGTTAGTGACAAGGTGATCCTTGTTTTCAGAGGAAAAACTGGCTTGAGTAATCGGTTCTTGTTTGGCAAGGACTGACAAGAGTGTTAGGTTGGCAATGACAAGAATGTTCTGCTGGCAAAAAAGGTACTGCAGAGGGCAATGAAATATTATAAATTATTTTTGAATATGATAATAAAACTTTGATTCATTCTGGCTGGGTTAATGTGAGGAAACCTCAACATTTAGCATGACAGTTCTGTCTGAATGATGATGAAAATAATTAGTATGTCAAAAATGTTATGTTGTAATGTATACTCTAGCATTTATGTTTAAGCCTGGCATAAGAGTGGAAAGCCTAGGACCTCAAGAAATCTTGATCATCCTTCAGTTGCAGGCACGATCAGCTGCACCTAAATCATATCTGAGTGATGTTTTTCTAACTTCTTCAAATCAGCCTGTGGTGCAGATCCCAAAATGTTCGTGGACAGTCTGCCTGAAACTAAACTCCCCTCTGAGTTGAAATGCTCTTCCTAATGCCGGCTCCGATACTGCGACATAAGCCCAGAAATGCTACTTGTGACATCAAGCATAGATACAGAGATACCTTCATTACATTTCTCTTTGCAGCAGCCTCTTAAGGGGTTCTGGTTTGCTGTCTAACTCCCAGGTAATGCTGAGGGAGCGATGAAGTACAAGGACAGCTGTGTCTTCAGTATGGGGGTGTTGGGTGGTTTTAACCTTGATTCTGTTGTGTGAACCATATTCAGTTGTGGCTCATTGGTAGTCGGTCAGAAAATTTAAATAGCAACTAAACTGATGAAAACCAGAAGCACAATTCCTTTCTCTTTCTTCTGTTTTCTTATACTCTGAAACTGCTCGTAACAACTGTGCGTGAGGCCTGGATTCAGCAAGTACTTTGGGGTGTCCTCTGTTACAAGTGTGTAAGAATGCTCGGACTGCTTTAATGGAGCTACCTGCATTTTTGAGGTTTAAATTAATGCCCCTGCCTTGCTGGCTCAGCACTGGGGAAACAGCTGTTTCTTTTCAAATGTAGGAAAGGGGAGTTCTCTTCACTATTACAGCTCAGGAGTCATGCTTTAAGATAAAATTAAGGAGAAATAAAGTTTGTTTAAATTCTAACAGGTGATGGGTGTGGGGGGGAGGTTCCTGCACATCATTTTCCAGCTGGAAAGCAGCAGCACAGCTCACCTCCAACAGGCAGGGCTCTTCTCGGGGCGGGGGGGGCTTGGTGAGGGAACTTAAAATATGAAACTGGGTATGTTTTGAAGCCAAAGAAAACGGTGAACTGAGGCGTTACAAAAGGGCTGATTTCTGCCTTGCCTGGCTTCTCTGCTGGGGTCAGCAGGGCTGGGGCAGTCTGTGAAGTGCTTCAGCTGCCTTGAAGCGGGCACAGCTGGGCACAGCTGTCCCTGCGGGCGGGGGCCGGGGCTCAGCCTGGCCCCTGCGGAGCGCAAGGAGAGGAGCTGCGCCCGCGTTACGGTGCCTTTTGGGAAGGGGAAGGCAGCGTGCGCAGCCTGCGACAGACCCTGAGAACACGCCGCAGGTCGGGTTGCCGCCTGGCAGGACCGGGCAGGAATCGCTTGTGCTCGTCCTTCATCCCCGCGCTCCCCGCTGCACCGCGGGGCCCCGGGGTGAGCTAGGACGTGCAAAAGCTTTAAAGCCTTAGGTCCAACTTGCTGTGGCTTTTGCAACGGCAGTGAGGGCTGGGCTAGAGCTCAGACATGCAGTTTACTGAGACGCAGCTGTGCTCCGTGTAGGACTCGGCCTCGAAAAAAGTATATCAACTTCAAATGCTTTGACTCTAAAATTGTTAGTGTTTCACCGCGTGGGAAGGGCGAAGAGCACACGCAGACAGCTCACCTCTGAGAGAGCGTGGCGGTCGGGTTAGTCCCATTCGGTGTATAAGCACCCGAACAGTGCCCCAAGCCGCTGTGTTGGCTTCCAGAAGAAATGGGAGATGAAATCCTTTGGGACACTGGGAGGAGTGGAGGAGCGGGCTGGGAGATACAAGGGTTTGCTGTTGGTTGACTTGTCCTGCCACGCGCTAACAAGCTGAGCAGCCTGTGCATCCTGTGCCAATAAGGTTGTCCCAAATATTATAGCCATGTTGGAGCATCCAGTTCTCTCCTAAAGAATGGGAAAAATCTGAGACCCTAAATATTTGTGGATACTCCAGGAAAAGGAAAAACTAACAGGAAAGCAAAGGGGTGCTTAGAGAGGGAGGAGAGCCTCTGTTTTCCTTCTGTTCCTTAATGAAGATACAAGGACCATATTTGCTTATAAGAAGGTACTGATGGCAAAGATGGGGTTGTTGAGGGGGTTTTGGTCATTTTTTTAAATACTGACTTTCTACAGCTGCAGAAGGCTGTATATATCAGGCCAAGCACTAATAGTGCGGCACAAGTAAACAGGAGTGAAAGGGCTTACTGCTCCCTTTCTGCTCCCAGGTGGTCCTGGCCAGGAGAAGGAGGGAGGTCCTCCAGGACTCTGGCATGCAGCTTCCCCTTGGCACAGCTTGGGGAAGCAGGAGATCTCTTAGTCAGGGATGGCTGCCAAGAGCATTAGAGAAGTCCTCAGTGCCAGCTGGTGGCGGGAGCGATGGCAGCCTCTCCTGCTTCCAGCATCCCTGCGGGAGCAGGGAGCAGGGCAAAGAGAGGGTGAGTCGCCCGACAGGCAGGAGAGATCTTTTGCAAGAGGGAGGAGTAAGAAAGAGGTCCTTCCAGATGCAGCCTCCACACTATTTAGACAGGAATAGTTCCAGTAGTGTTATCCATGGCTTTCAACTCTTTCTGCTCTCTATTTCTGCATGGGCTGCTCCCCCCATACTCTCATTACCACTTTTTTACAACCCTTCCCTGTTTTCTCCAACCTTGTATTTCTTCCTTTCCTTTTCCTGCTGCTGCTCTTGCATGAACTCCCCTTCATCTCCCGTCTCTTCCTTTCTCTACTCACTTTTAACTGACTTTCCATGGAGGGAAGGAATGGGTCTGTCTCACCAGGGAAGGCAGAGCAGTGGAGCCCAGGAGCCATGTTCGGCTCAGCCCTCAGCTCCTGCTGCCAGCCCTTCTGTGAGCTTTTCCTCTCTTTTCTGCATTTCTTTCTGCCAAGAATGCAAAGTCTTTTGGAAAGCCTTATTTGAGGAATGACCATGTTTCCGGTATTGTATTCCCCCTTTGTCCTTCTTAAGTAATTACAGCGCTCGGTCGGTCTAGCGCGGATGACTTTTGCAATGCAGTGATGCTTTGCACGGTGTGTTACTGTCACTAGGTAAGATGGCAGCTAGGTGCTTTTTCAAACTGAAATGTTATTTAGGGCCTAAACTTAAGATTATGAGGCACGTGCAAAACTCAAGTCCATTAGCGCTTCATTGCTAATTGATTCTAGAAAGATAAGCAGTAAGAGTATTTTCACTCCTATTTTAGAGTGCTGGTTGTCCAGAGTTAACTCGGACACCCAGGGGCCATTTTTGCTGTGAACTTTCCATCTCTTTGCTGCATATCTATCTGAGAAAACAACTTCTGATTCAGCCTGCAGCTAGGCAGAGACCCCACCAAAAAATAAACAGTCAAACCAAGTCAAGGCTAAGAATACTAACAGAGCCAAAAGGTCATACAGTAAGCCCATTTCTGCAAAATGACATAAGGATTATGTTGAATTTTTTTTTTTTTTAATATAGGAGCGTGTTGGGCAGAGCCTCCTGTCACGGCAACTCTCGGCCTGTGTGTAACACTGTTTTTTCTGCATCTTTTATGTTACATATGTTTGGTCAGTCATTTCAGTCATCCTTGGGGTTTTTTATCATATCTGTGGCCTCACCAAGTATCAGGGGAAGGAGTGCAGGTGGGAGCACAGCTGTACTCAAGCGGCATTTTCCAGCTCTGGCACAAACCCCGTGTGTGCAGACAGCCCCCGCGTTGCCACGGTCTCTTTCCAAACCTCCACTTTCTCCCTAATTGAGTGCCTTTGGTGAAGAGATGGAGCTAGCAGCAGTATTTCTGCTTCCAACACCATGCTGGGGGAAGTCGGGAGTCGCGATGCTGCCCTCCAGGCAGCCAGGAACGGAGCTAAATATATCTCCTGTGCCCTGCCGCGGCGGTTCACGGCTGAAGAGCGAGCCGCTGCCGTCTGGGATGCGCTGCCGCAGGAGCTGGGCTCAGAGGAGGCTGAGGCTTGGCTTTGCAGCCTAAAGCTAGCAGAGAAAATGAAGTATCACAGATGTTAGTAATTAATCCCATGTAAGAGCTAAATCTCAAATTACCCGGCTTGTTTCCCTCTCCGTTACTTTGCAGATTTTCTGGGTAAAATGCCGTTGTCCCTGTGACAGAAGGACTTGCCGTCTGGAGTAAAAATCTGAATTTTAACTACAGACAAACAGCCCCTCTCTAGATTACTTCTTCTGCCTCTAACTTTCATGGCACTGGGCGCAGGTTTCTTCTCAAAGATAAGGAATCATGGCTGCGTTCACATGGGTTTTTTTCAGCGCATTTCAGTGCAACCTTAGTGAGGCATGGAGGCAAGGTGGGTCGAATTTGGCAGCACTGGGCTCATCGATGCTTCTCTGCATGTCTGTTTGGGCAGCCTTATGGGGCGTTACTGGGAAGTATTATCTGGGCAATTTCAAGGACTGCTTAACAGCTACTTCGGGTTGTGTAAACATCTTGTGAAAGTACTCCCACCTTGCTATGAGCACTGGGTGCTCACCGCCCCGCCGAGCTCTGCTGAGTGGGGAAGCGTTCCTGCGAGATGCACAAGCAGGGTTTACTAAAAGGCCTAATGCTGGGGGTTTGTTTTGATTTTTGAGTCAGTATCTAATAAATCAGCTTGCCTGAGGAGGTATGTTTTATGTTTTTAGCATTCAACAGAAACGTTTACCCTTTGAAGGAGCAGGCAGTGTGTCTGCACGGTGTAACTCTTCAGGCAGCAGCAGCAGAGATGACCCCTGACCAAACCCCGTGTGTTTGGGAGGAAGTTCAGGCTGTTATGTTGATACCTTTTTTTATCTCTTTAATGAAACCTCCTTCCTGCCATTTCAGAGGAGAGGAGGGTTTGACGTCATGTGCTGATGAGTCACTGCTTTTAACAGGCCAGCAAGCAGGGATTGAGAGTGCTGTCTGGAGCAGTCGCTCTGTTAATCATTCACAAAAAGCCCAGAGAAAGCTCAAGGGGAATGCTTGTGAATAATTAAATTTCTGTTTTCATTATGAAGATGCAGTTGAGTTACCTGGATCTGCTAGAACGCAGGTATTGGGAAGTGAGGGAGGAGGACAATGATCTCACCGATTTACTGATACCACTGTAAATAGCCTTTGGATAGTCATCGGTGTCAGTCAAGCATCTACATGATTTAACAATTTCATGCAAAGCTTATGCAATATAGCTCTGGCCATCAGCTACATCTCACTTGCTGCAACCACTTCAACCATACCCATGTTTTCTAGAAGAGACTTCTTGGGGAAGAAAATGCCCTTGGTAGGGCAAGGCATGGATTTTACTGGAAGGCTGAAGATCTGGCATATCTCATAGCCTAAATTCATGTATTCTCAAAGGAAGCCGAGTTGTCCAGGTTTGTTCACTGATGATTCTCCTGCTCATAAAAACCTTCTGGGGATGACTCCATCATTTTGAGTTAATGCTGAATCAGTATCTTGGCAAGATATGTTGCACTCATCCTTGTTGTGATGAGCTTTACTCATCCTTGTTGTGATGAGCTTTAAACTTCAGTTGCCAACATGCAATGATCATAGAGTTCATTAGATTCTGGTTTGGATGAGCAGGACTGTTATTTCAGCCAAGGTCCAAACTGGATAGATTCCTACATGGTGAATTATTCACTGCTCAACTCTTCCTCTTCTAGGTTGTTTAAGTGTCTTAGACAAGAGCTGCTGCCTTTTACCCAGAGGTAGAATAAGATGGGCAGTTTTTCTCCCAAAGAAATCCCATCCCCTAAGTGGTCGGTTGAAGCTGCCTTAGAACAGAAGCATGCCACTTGGCTTTGACAAAATGTTAGATTTAGCTTCACCTACACAGTTGGAGTGGTGGGACCATTAGGGGAGTGGGATTGCTTATAAACATTTACTTTAATTACCTATATGATGTGAGTAGAAAGTTGTTATTCTGGCTGACAGAGGAATAATGAGAAAAAAAACCACACTATGAAACCATTTGAGTCTGAAGAACCTTTCTGTCTTTGGGCATTGTTTTCATGGATTTATGATATCCCACCAAAGTTTAGGCAGAACCTAATTAGCTACAGCCATTGAAAGAGCAAAATTTTAAATAATTTGTTGAAAATGGAATATGTTTTTCTTCTTTCAGCACTGTGGCCAATTTACTGTGGATTTACCATCTTGAATTGATTAGTAGAAAAGTTTAACTGATTATATCAACTTCTCCATACGCACATTAGAGCCAAATTTTAAAGCGTCTTACCACAGTAAAATGCACTTATTCAATGGGCTGCACTATTCTTGATAGATGGAAAAAAAATGTTGATAGCTGAAACCAGATAGTATCACTGTGGAAGAGAGAGTTACACTAGAAATGCAATAGCTAATGATTTGCCATTTCTGTAATGGCAAAATTTCTGGAGCCCACCTCTCCGTCTGCAGGTACAATGGCCAGTCCAGACCCTCTCAGAAGAGTTGGCCTCCTGGTGGGGTAGAAGAGTGGGGTGGCTATTTAGATAGTTAGGGGGGACAGCAAAGGACCAGCAGAGATGATACATGAAATCTTATGGGGGGAGCAGGGGCTTTCATTGGAATGGGTTGAAATCTGGGGTGCCAGCAACAGGCTGACTGTCCTGAGCTGGGAAACCAGAGCCAGAAGGATGGGGAGAGTGGTGGGCTAAATAAGCAGCTGAGATGTAGCTCTTCTGAAAAGCAGCAGAAGTAGAGATAAATGAAGGCCAAGGGAACATTGGAAAGGCTTCTCTGCAGACCTGTAGGAATTGGTGTTGGTAGAGAAAGAAGGAGGCCCCGGCTGAGGAGTTCAGAGGATGGCTGGACTGGCTTTTTCCCAAGAGGACCGGAGATGAGACTGAGCAATAGTAGGTGCTGCAACCAGGACAGCTAATGTGTCAGTGTGGTGATTTTGGGGTTGTTAAGGTTTGTGTGCTGTCTGTGAGCAAGTGAGAGATGGTGGGTGTACCTGGGTCATCACGTAGCACAGGAGACTAGCTGTGGAGAGACTGGGAACAAACCGGGACTAAAGTGGGAGAGCAGGATGGGAAAACCAGAAATGCTGTGCCCTTTTCACAAGGGTTACCTGCTATCTATGAGGGGACATGGGAGGGAAAATTTTGGACTTCACATGGCAGAGCAGAAGCACTGAAGATACTGTAAGTGAGCAGGTTGTATTTAGCTTTTCAGATCCATGCTGCAGCAGGTAGGGTTGTCCATGCAAACCCATGGAAGATGTGATCAGAAGGAAGTGATGTTTGCACTGATTTTGGCAGTGGTAGAGCTCAATTTACAGATGTTGACAGTGAGAGATTCTGTATATACCCTGTCCCAAGCGATCGGAGATCATGAACCAAGTGTGTGTCTTCACCATAGAATTGCAGCCTGAGAAAAAGGATGCCCAAGGATAGCTGATTTGTAACTTTGGTCCTGTGGCACATCCTTCCCGGAGCTCTTTTTGTTTAACTTCTGCCTTCTGAACCTTTGAAATTCCTCTGTTCGAGTTCCTATTAATTTTAAGGCCTGGAGAAACTTAAATATTGAAAGCTGTGATTCTAATGAATTAATGACTTTTTAAGTATAACTAGCTTTACTAATAACTCCATCTATTGTGAGATTTTAATTCTTCAGCATCACGAGCCACTGAGTCTGAGACGTGGGATAGAGCCCAGTTTGAATATCAAAGCTTAGGGTGGTTATTTATACTAGCAGGGGAAAAGGTATCAGCAAAGCAAATCGTGTTTGCTGATGGAGCATAGTTTGTATGGCATACAATAATAATGAAGGTCATCTTTCAGAGCAAAGTTGCTATTGAAAAGTTAAGGAATATTGAAAATAGAGGCAATCAAGCAGGAACTTACAAAGTATGAGAAGAAAACAAAATCAAAAGGAGGAAAGCAGTTAAAATCTGAAAAGAACACTGTTTCTGAGGCCTCATGTCAAATGTTGATTCTACAAAAGATGCTTTTTTTCAGTTGCTCATTAAAAAGGGTCCTACTGAAGAGTTATTTTTCCCTGAGAAATCAGACGCATTGTATAGTTGCATATCATATTAAAAAAGAAAAGATTTCTGCAAAGATGTGGATGCAAGAAAGCAATAAAGCCTGAAGAAGTTATTAAAAGCCACCCAGAGAAATTGGCCATGTGAGGTGTATACAAAACCGAGAGGCAATCAGCAGCAAGAAATCTTCTGAAACACCAAAGCCTAAGTCTGCACGTAATCCTGAGAACCTGGGAGCCTCTGATCTCCCTCTCCTGGAGGCCTTGCCGTGTGGATGAAGACAGCTGATGCCCTTTGCTCTGACATTTCTATGGCTGGAGGCATTCTCTGTGGGAAGGGCTGGCAGGTTTAAAAATAAGTTTGAAGATTTTCCCTATTCTCCAGCCACATTTTTTTCTCCTAATTGCAAAGCAAGTATAGGTTGGTTTTTTTTAAATAACTGCATTCAGTCAGCCATTTAATCTCTTGTTCTCTGTGCCCAGCAAAAAGGGTGGGTTTGTCTGGAAAAATAATAATTGGAGAAAGATTAACACAAGGGACCCAAACTGTCTGCAATTAAATGATGGGCTCTGGAACCTTTCACCAGCCTAGGTCAACAGTAACGAGAAATTGTCCAGTGAGTTTTGACAAAACTTGTGGTCTCAGGGCAGTGTCCAGGGGTAGGTACCGGCCCTATGACATGAAAGAGTGGGTATTCCCTCCCTCAGGCTCTCTCATCAGAGCGCAAGCCCGTCTGCTCGCCTGCCCTCGTGCTCCTCAGCGATCACAGTGTTGTAGGGTAGGAAGAAGCACAACTGGTTGCTGGTCAAAAAATCAGATTTCTTCCCTCGCTTCTGGCATCTCGATTTGTGCTTGGGAGAGCTCATTGAGACTCCTCGAACCTGCCGGCTCTCCAGGGCTGCAGTCAATGTCTTACTGATACGGCAAAGTGTTAGGGAGTTCTTGTAATGCCATAGCCTATTATGTTAGATTTGTCATTATTAATTATTGACAGAGCGCTCAAAGATTGGATTGTGATATTTCTGTTCTTCGTTTCTTTTATAAGAGAAAGAACAGTTTCTAAATTTAAATTTAAAAAGTTTAACTTTGAAGAGATGCCAGTTGTCCCATGCCTGAGGCTAGGTTTTTTTCTTCTAAGGTCAGGAATAAGTTTCTCTTCCAGCTTCCATCCTTGATCCGACAGCACGTGATATACAAAGACTCTATGTCCCATGTAAGGCAACACATCAGATAACTCCAACACATCAGCTACAAGCTGTTCTCACAGGTACGGCACCAAAGGCAGAAGAGTAGTTCTGACTTTAGTGCTGTTATTAACTCCACCCTGCTTCTCAGAAGTGACTAGCAGGCATCCTCAGAATCTGTCACAGCTTGAGCCAAGGCTCATAAAGATGGAAATACCTGTTGCACCCCTGCTCTGGCAGCCTGATCTTGCCTGTTGCGAGCACTGTCCTTCTGTGTGTTGCAGCAGGGATTCTGAGTGTCCCCGTGAAGCTGTTCTGCATTTCGAGAGCACGGCACTTTATCTCCTGAGAGACAAAGACGTGCCTTTCTCTTAGATCCCAGCCTACTGGAAAACAAGGTCAACCTGATTGTTTTGGAACAGATGGCTTCTTCCATGTAGTGGCATTTCCCTGGCTAAATGGAGCCTGACTATACATAAATATCAAGTGCAGCTATATGTGGATTTATAAGTATAGTAGCAAATCACAGGGTTAGGAGAATTTATAGCTGCTGAAATATGACCAATTGTTTTCCAAAAAAACAGTCAGCACTTTAAGAAAACTACTAGTTTTCTTTATTTTCAATAGTCATCCTTTAAACTAAGCTAAGCTGGCAGGTGACAGGTTATCCCAGTCCCTCCTGGGAAAGGTTTTCAGTGGAAGATGACTGGAAGCAACTGCACAAGAAGAGCTTGATATATTCTGAGCCATCTCCCCCTGTGGAGTGAGGTTTTGTTGGGTTCTGTGGAAATGTGAGCTAAACCACATCTGATCTGTATACTAAAACATGAGATTGACTGTGAAGCATGGGTAATGAGGCTGGAAAGAGTACAGGTGGATTAATTGGACACAGGAAGACTAACTTACTGCTCCAGAGTAAATGCATGCTGTTGTCAGTTTTCCTTGGTTTTTTCAGAATATGGGGAATGCTTGTGCCCCAAATTCTTGTCTGTCTGTATTAGAACATGCTTGGTGGGAGGGTAGGGGGAGTGACCTACGTGCCTTATGCAAGAGAGCTTTATTTGAGATTTCCTGTGTTTTTCAGGATGTCTGCATGCTTTTCCTGGTCCCCCCAAAATAATTTAGGTTATATTAATTAATTATTTCAAATAATATTGTGCAGGAGGGAGGAGGACCATATAACCTCCAGAGGCCCATTCCAGCTCTATTTTCTATAGTTTTAAGAAAGTGGGTGACACCAGCAGTGAATGTCACTGATGCAGGCTATTTACCCCTCTGTGAAAGAGTTAGCTCTGGCAGCGTGCGGAGAGCCCTGCCTTTGCATGGGTGGCATTCAGAGCTCTCCCCTCCAGCTTTATCTCATTAGCTTTTTTCAGAAAATACAGCAGAAATCTAATCCAATCACTTCGGCGTTCAGGCCCTGGCTCAGCTAGGACACTCCAGCTCAGTAAGGAGAGATGCTGCTTCGTGACTCATTTCCTCTCCTTGGCCACAGTCTCCTTGGCCTCCAAAACACCGTGAACTATGTTGATTTAGCAAGCCTGGCTTAAAAATGTACAGGTTTTCTTTGGCTGGTAGGTCGTCGCTAGAAAAGGACTGAACCACAAATACAGGGACTTCAGAGGGGCTCATATATGAGCTAGAGCTGAAATTCTGTTTCATAGCTTAGGCTTGTTTCCAGAGCAAACCAGAACTCAGGTCTGCATTTTAAATACTGTCAGTCTTGTCTGTCAAGTACCAAGTTCAAGCATACAGTCAAGCAAGGACCTTGAGCTAGGTATCTCCGCTGCGCCTAGCCGTAGTTCACATGCCTTTGTGCTTGTGCGTCCGTGCAGGAGGGGAATAGCCCGCTGGAACACCTCCACCCTGCCTGTTTGGCAGCCTGTCAGCTTTCCTCTGCCCAGGTTTCCTTCTGACTATATCTTTGTGTTCTTCTTTTTAACTGCTGGTTCTGCTTCCAGAAGTGCTGCCAGCTCCCCACAAGTCTGTCTTTTCGGTCAGATTTCCTAGTGCTTACACCCCACAAGGCTCCCTGGTCCAACTCTAAGTCCAGAAGCTGATGTGGTCTTGGGACTGAGCCTGCTCGGTCTCTCCTCACGTAAATCAATCCACATATGGCAAGAGATCCAAGGTGTCTTAAAAGCAAACCCAGTTCATTACAAAATAGAGAATTTTCTGAAACAAACACTTGTGTTTATTTTAAGGGTTTTTTTTCTTTCTTCACTCAAAGGTTTTTTTGATCTTTGTCAAAATTAAAGTCATCCTGTTTTAAGAAATTTAGGTTTTTCTCTTTTGAGATGGGAACTAATTTAACACAGTATATCCCAGTATTCTGATAAAAATTGCTTACTTGTTTAAACCTCTTTACAAATCCCAGGGAACAATACCACCATAAGCATTAATAGACTGAAGTGAAGCTAGATGCATCATTTATTTTTTAATAGATTTAGTCTAGCCAACCCCCCAGATTCATATGTTTTCCTCCTTTTTCTTGTGATTTGGTTATCCAAGGTAATAATTCTGTAGTGATGTAATATGATGTAACATTCCTTCATGCAGACCTTGTATTTAGTTCCAGTAGTTCCAAAGGAGACCTCCCATCCTGCTTGGAGCAACCTGCCGGAAGGCAAACTCATTATTCAGAGACCTGCTTTACACAGATGTCCTTTCTGCTCCCAAGTAAAAGCGATCCTAGTCATGAGAGTTGTTGACCCCGTCCATATACTTGGCAGCATTCATCAACCCAACTGTTAGTCCAGAATAGTTTTTTTTGACTTTGTTGAGATTTAGCGACCATTCAAAGTGACCGAAAGAGGGGCAGAGCTGCTGTAGAGTTGCTGGCTGCCTTCCTAGTCCTGTACTCCTGGTGCTTGTGCCTAACCTACTGCACAGCTACAGTGGCAGCAACCAGGAGCTTGGGCCGAGACATTTGTTTACCCCAGTAAGTTGGTACATGCCCCCTGTAATAAACACGCAGACCAGAATATTACCATAAGTAAGCCCATTATGTGAGACAGCTAAGAAATTAGGGGGAAACAAAGCAAAACCTGGCTCCATAAAATCTGATTAGTAGTTTTTGCTAGAAAATGCTGGCAACACAAAGATTTTATTTGTGTTGTTTCATAGAGATCAGCTGAGACTAAATGACTGAAGCTGAGCAAGGATTGACGTATATGCTTGATTTACATGTGCTCTGTCCAAAACCATCTTGATGTTCATGTGCGAGTTTAAATGTTCACAAAGTCTTCGGAGAAGCAAGTCCCTGAAAATTAACTTTCAAATGTTGGAAATGATTTCCCCAGAGCTCATGGATATTTAAATCACTGTTGTTTGGCTTTGCTCATTATAGGATGAGTCCTCCTCTCCTGATTCAGATGTTTATGAGCTATGTATGGTCAGATAAGCACAAATAACTGAGATACTGATTTATGAGTTACCAGCCCTCACGATTGATGCAGTCTTGGCATGGTTTGGATTATATCTCCAGTGCAGCTCCTTGGAGTTGTGTGTACCCTCCTTGCGGCTCTCCTTCCCCTCTGGGAGGGAGAAAAGTCCATCCCTGAAGTCTGAACCTGGCTTCTGAATTTCTGCACTCTTTTAAGTTTGCTTTCATTGGTTGTATTTGAGACACCTCGTGAAGGGACTTAGTAGCGGGGCATTGAATGTCCCTGAATATTGAGGCTTCTTCATTTGGTTTTAGTTGTATAACTGCATTTTAGTTAGTCCTCTTTTCCATCATTTAAGTCATATTAAAAGACAATGTATGTTTTGGAACAGAAAATTAAATGTACCAAAGCAATTTGAAAACTAATCGCTATCAGGAGCTAAATTTAAGTCTGTGAGCAGCCTAGGCATTTGCTGTTTTTGCAGACAAGTTTTCAGAAAACTCTGGATAAGGTGCAGAAAGGTCTCATCATTGCCACAGCTCTGGCTGGCAAAACATGCCATAAGATCAGAATCCCGTTGCTTAGCAACTCTTGAAAGATGATTAACCCTTTCCCAGCACTGCCCAATACTTGTATGGAAGCCCTCCTGAGGCATCTTTGGTGACAATAATTGAATATGAAGGAACTGCTCTAATATCTTTAGCTACTAGATGTATTGATTTATTCATCATTAAAGTTAAATGAAGGACTGTCTTAATCTTACCATTAGTTACTGAAGGAGATCACTTAATCAAAAGCCATTCTTCCATAGTATGACATGCAATTATTCAAAGGAAGGATCATATAATTACAGTAAAGATGGAGTAAGAAGTGATTAAAAATAATTTGGGGGTGATGGTGGTTAATGCTACTGCTGATATTTCTTCATATGAACTCAAGTATTTCTAAAACTTCTGCCAGGTTTAAAGACTGAGCCCAGGTATTGACATTGCTCTTGCACAGGGTGCCTTAAAGCAGAGTTTGGTAGCAACGGTAGTTAGGGAAGTTCCTTGCCTCTCATCTCCTTCCAGTGCAACAGGGAAATTATATAGGCCATTTCAGTCTGAAAATGCTCCTTTTAATTAAAAATGGAATTAATCTCTGAGGTTGATGGGCTGCAAAATTTCAATTTTCTTCTTGGAAAGGTGCCTGAAATTCAGCAAGAATTGATAAGCAGGAATGTGTGGGTGTGGTGGGTGTGTTTGGTTTTACCTGGTGTCGCCCTTTTGCAGATACTACGGTACAGAAATTTTCCATATGGTGTCACTAGTATGTTCCAGCACTTGAGTCAATGTATTTTTCAAATGTGATCACTTTCAATGGTGTTCACCTCATCCAGCTCGAGCTGTCTTAAAATTGGATGAGGAGTCAGTCTAGCCATCTACAGTCAGAGCAAGAGGAGCAATTCTGATGGGTCAGTCATTCCATCTCTTTTAAACATACCCTTGAGTGGGCTAAACTGCCCTGGTTTGCCATCTATTGAAAGCAGCCTGGAAAGACCATTGCACTCCAGCCTATGGCAAGTGCCGGGTGAGATGAGCCCAGCCCTCTGGTTTCAGTGGTGTCTTGTGTAGCGTTATTTCCACAGGGGTGGCTTTCTACTGTTCAGTGCTGCTTAGTAACAGTGACAGAGCAACATGGTTTTCAATTGCAGTGGTGGAAAAAACCGCACATGGGAACGGAGGTTAAGGCATAGATAGAGGATTTTAAATTCCAATGGCCTCTCTTTGTGAAAATAGCTGGTAATAAAAGCAAGAATTCCCCTGCAGCAAGAAACACTCTGGGTTTCACCTCTCCCGTCGCAGTGTTCCAGCAGCAGCAACAGCAGCAATTAGTTTCTGTAACTATTGGCCCTCAGTTCTGGTAGCTTGAGAGTAGGTTGAGACTGTTGACTGCTGAGAAGAGCTGCTCCATACATGCGAATCTGTGTGCAGCAGCATCCCAAGCATCTTTGTGTCTCTGCTGTCATCAATAGAGAAAACTATCTGAGCTAGAAACATTTTGTATTTGATAGTGTTGAGATTGTGTTCTCCTCTTGTTTGCAGGTGGGTTAACTCTGTGACCGTAACAGAGACTTGTAAGGCGTTAGCATCAATCCAGATGACAACCTGCCGTGAATACAACCTTTCCTATGACATACCCGAGTGCAGTCCCTGCGTTGCTTAATCTGTCCTTAGTCGGTAATGTTATGTGTGCTCCTATCAGCCAAATAGAGAAACTGCTGGAGATCTTGTTTCCCAAATGCCTTCTCCTGATGTATCTAAGACTTTTGGCTCGAGAGAGCAGCTCGTGTGATAAACAAGCCGACTGCGTGCCACGTGGTGTTTTGCACTACTGCTTTTCATATGAGTCTCCATGCCACTGGATGATCTTGAGGGAGATTAACGCTGTAACAGAGGCACAAACCAATGCAGATGCTTCTGAATTGTTAGGCGGACTATTTACTGCTGTTTTGAACATGCTTTTTTAACTCGCCAGCAGCAAAAAGAAACTTGTGACACTGATATCTGAGCTGTTTCCTTTTGCTGCTGTCAGTAAGGAGATGGAGCTTACAAACTGGGATGTTTTGGCATTTCACTAGAATGGATGGATTTGACTTGTCTGAAATACGATTTCTGTTGGCGCCTATCAGAGGAAAGAGCCATTTATCTTGCGCTGTGCTAGCTGGCGTGTCACGCAGTGGGGACAGCATGTATTACTAGCCCAGCTTTGTACCTCTCCTTGCATGCGTTAATCATGCGAGTTGTGGTGGTTTGGTTATGAGCAAGTAATCCTGAGCTTGTGCTTCCAGTTTTGTTTCTGGGCAGAGACCAGCCTGGGAAACTGTAACATAAGTGCTGACATACAAAAAAGTCCAGTAGTCCAGTGTGTGCTCCAGAGGAGAAACAAGAAGTACAGTGCTGCTCCTGGGGCTGAGGAGGGGCAGGGCTGAAGCACCAGTGCCCCAAGCTCCCTGCTGAGCCACGGTGAGAGGGCAACGTCTGCCTCCCCGCTCCTTTCTCCTTGCCTGCTCGCTGAGGTTGGAAATCAGACCACTGGCATCACTCAGTACTGATGGGCACACCGGGAGGCAGCAAATACTTGCACCATGTGCTCTTCCTTGGCTAGACGCTAAAGTTCTGTGTTCTTTTTGGTGTGTTTCTAGGGTCAGTTTTCACAGAGCTGAGATGCTGGAACTTAATAACATGCTTTTAAGAGAAACAAACTTAAGCCAGGATTTTTGTGGGCAGTAGGGCCATTGCAAAGTAATATGTGTGGATGAATCTGGTTGCCATTGGGGAAATGCTTGGGATTCTTTGTACCTTTCTGATTCAGATTTTGTATGCAGCGGAAGGCCTCGTGCTTTTGAGGAGCTGTGTGGTTTTGTCTCTGTAGGAGAGTCTGTGCTTCGGACAGGTTGCACCTTCCTTTGATACTGAAACGTAACAGCAAATGGTGCATCCTGCGGGGTATGCGGGCTTTGGGTGAAGGATGGCCCAGGGGCTGAGACGCTTCTGTGGGCTAGGGCAGACTAGGATCCGTTCTGGGTCCCCCGCAGACATCCCGTGTGAGCACATCAGGTACTTGGGGCTTAGACTCCCTGTGAAGCCACGGCTATTTGTAAAGTACTGTCCTCTCCCCTCTCCCCCTTCCCTGCTGCACCAGGGAAGAAGTACTGCGGAGGGGAGAAAGCTCCGATGCCCTGGTGATGGGTGAGGGGGATATTAGCCCCTGAGGGCACGCTGGGACCTCCCGTACGCCTGCGCCTCTGTGCCCTCCAGCCTGGGGGGACCTGGGTCGGCTCTGCTCCAGCATCCACAGGGCTGCGTTAGCACTGTGCTAGATCTGCTGCTCGGCAAATATACAACCGTACCTGCCCACAGGGATCAAATTCTCCACTTCCCATAAATTCTTTAGTTTAGGGGAAAAAATCTGGACTTGCAGATATTCATTAGGTCCAGGGGTGCTTCAGCCATGCGAATTGTGAAGAAAAAAACGGCACGTGAAATTCTAGTCACTAGGATGGGGAAATAAGAGGCAACTAGTCTAGAAATTATTGCTTTGGGTTTTTTTTTTAACTTGTTCTTGGTTAATATTTAGCCACCCCTAGCTGTGCTTGAACACAGTTGCAAACACAAAATGTGAGACAGGCGATAAGGAGTGACTGATCTTATTTTAACATACTTTAATTAGTGCAGAAAGTAGCCCATCTACCATATCTGAAGTGGAAGGGCTGCACACTGAAGCGTTCACTGGGATGAATTAATATGTGATTCCAGGTGAGGCTGTTTCTTTCAGTGTTGTCAACAGTGAGCCCTGGGGAGTTTGTTCTTTCAAACCGGATGACAGCTAGTGACAGATTTCTTAATATTTGTTACAGTGTTGATGCCTTTAACTGTATGGTGCATCTGGAAGAAAAGATTCACTGCTCTGAATAGCTGAACCTGGCCTTTTTGTTCCCACCATTTTAGTGTAATGGTATAGCTTTAAAATGTAAAGCCTGTGATATGAGATTATCAGAAGTTCTTTAGTTAGACTGTAAACTGCCATGTTTTAAATTGCTTTAAATTCATTCAGCTAGAATGAACCTTAATGCCACAATGCTATGGAATGCAGAAATTTTTGCAGGTAACATCTGTACAAAACCAGAGAAAACTGGTTTAGGCACAGTACAGGGGGCTATTCTGTCACATTTCTCATTTTTTGTGGTTTATTTTGAGCAGTTTTCTATCCTGTGAGTTGTTTCTCTTCCTACACCCCTCAAAACCTACTGAAAATTTTATGACATTTTTCATACTGAAGGGGCCTCCCAGTCTCGAATGCTTAATGCTGTGATGGGCAGGGAAACGTATCTGTTCTGCAGGGAAAGTAACCGGGAAAATGATCTGCTGAAGTCCCTGCAGGAAATCCACGGCAGATCGGGGAAGACATGCTCTTGGTTGCCCTGCTAACCCACATGGCCAGCCATGTTCTCAAACTTGCTATTTGGACTTGTGTGTTAAGCATCCCTTATGCTGAAAGGAAGGCTCTTTGTTACTCAGAACAAGCCCCGTCCCTAAGCAAAATGCAGGAAATTCTGGAAAGAGAAAACCCACAACTTTGGGTGGATGTGCCCTCAGATATAGTGCAATAGTGACAGAATACCCGCTCTTCCACCCAGAGCTATCTCTGTGTGCCCGTGCAGCCTCTGCAGCCAGCGTGGTAACATGACGGACCGCTGCTGCACGCTCCTAGCCAGCAAAAAAGGAGCAGAACCTGGAGCCCTGTCATAATCTCACTTGGGAAATAGCAAGCAGTCATTGTGTCTGGAAACCTTCATCGTCTGATTTATTTTCAGTGACGGGGTAAACGTATTGCTGTATTTTGTGTTACAAAGGAGAACCTGCTTTCTGTCTAGGCTCTTCCTCTCGTAGGCTGCCAAGTGTTAGCAGAGACCTAGTAAAAGCAACTCTTAGCAATGTTTCTTTCCACTGGGATGTAGATAACTGTGGAAGGATGGTTATAGGTATTCAGGACTGCCTGTTGGACCTTAGGTTTAGGAGACACTACATACAGGCAGAAAGGCTATAATTGCTGCTTAGTTTCTTCAAAGTCTCCATCCAGTCTGAATCCATTGGCTGGGACATTGGGTGGGTGTTGATGGAGAACAACGCTGTGCTTTGCCTTAAAACATTAGAGAGCAATGGCTTGTTGTCCTGGCAAGTATTTCAAGGTTTTCCAGCCCAATAAACTTGGATGATATTGCAATGGAATGGCTGAAGATAGTGTTTTACAACCATTAGTCAAACTGAAAGTTAGGTACTTTTTTACAGATACTGAAGCCAGCTCCGTTAAAAAGGCTTCCACCTCTGGCTCCAAGAAGTTCCTGGTGATGGTAACAGGTAATAGCTGGGTTTTTTTATTCTGTCTTAAAAACTGATTTCTATAGTATCAAGAGGGAGAAAATACTACAGAATGACGTAGTTCCAGGAAAGTACATATGTAACAAATGCTAAATTGTGAGAAGGGGGCTCTGTTTGCAGATAACAGATATAATTGTTATTGAGAAAGATCAGAAGCAGCCCAAGAAATACATGACTGAAAGTGTATTTGATATTAGGCAAAGACGGTCATTGAAACCAAAAGTCTCCCATACAGATATTCAGTGCACTTCTTGTGATCTGGATCACCTAATTCTGTCTGATAAACATTACCTTTAGTCTGGGAGTGCTTTTTCCTCTCTGTCCCGTGTGAACAATTTAATTTTCCTGGCCCATTTGCAGCAGCATGTAATAGCAAAGCGTGTATCTTAAGATGCCGCACAGGGTTTTATGTCCTGCGATCCTGGCTATCAGTCACAGCTTGAAGCATTGACAATATCCAGTAATGAGGCAGTGCCATGTCAGATACAACTGGATGAGTTATTTGTAGGAAATAACTGATTTAATTTCTTTCCCTCGGTCCCTGAATGATCTACTGTGAGGTTTTGACTGCTGGAGATCGGCGTGTGTGAAATGACAATAACTGTTTTATGCAAATAGGTTTCATGCTCTGGATTGCCTATCAGCTATTCAGAGAAATTATTTCTTATTATTTGCTATTTTGGCTGAATGACAGGCCTTGCAAGTCACGTGGCGTTGAGTCTGAGCCCCGAATGAGTAGCTTCCAAACTCACATGGAGCTTTCAAGATCATCCTTCAACAGGGCCATATTCATGCTCCCAGCATAAACCCTCCTGCAAACAGATTTGCTGTGCTTTCCTCTTCTGTACCGTGTTCTTGTCAATGTTTGTTTATTGCCAGCAAGGCAGGGGAGTGTTGCCTAGCCTCTAGGGCAATCAATTGCTTGTCTTCAGACAAATCTTTGGGAGTACTTTTGGGCAGCATTTTCTCGATTATAAGTATGGGACACACTGGTGCAGGAAGAGAGGGTTGAGCATACAAGCAGTGGGGTAGTGGTCAACAGATGACCTGGTACGGGTTTGCTGGTGCCACAGCAGGCGGGTTGAGCCGACCCATGCCGACAGGGCTCGGGCGCTGTCCCTGCTCCCGCGGGCAGCCGCTGGCACGGCCGGCCACCACGCTCATACAGCCCAGGCTTTGTCTCTGCCCGGGAAGCATTCAACGTTTGCTGTGTTCCTTATGCAGTTTTTCAGCCAGAGGTTGTACATGAGAGCGCTAACGTCATTTGTGACAGTTGTAGCTCTAAATAGGAAATGATTAATATTTCATGATTATTTTTCTGTAAGGCATGATTTTGGGGAGAATGCATCAGTCTGACTTGCTTGAGAGAATGAGCCTGCCTTGCTTAGCTTCCAATCAAAATGTAGTCAGGCACTGCATGCTAATATACCTATATTAGATGAAAACTCTCTGGCTGTCTGACTAATGCTCTGCTGCGAATACGTCAGTACAAAAGTAAACACTTAAGTTTTAGAAACTTCTGTTTCACTTGTCAGTCTTGCAAGTTAGCTGTCTTTCTGCCTTTGTCTTGTGCACCTTCAGTCTAGGTTTTAAAACAGTGCAAGAGGTCATGAGTGTCAGCCAACTGCATCAATTGCAAAATCTCTGATTCTGATCTTTCTTTTTTTCTTATTTACTTATTTTCCCTTTCTTGAGTCATAAGCAAACCTCCTTAAAATATTGCAGGATTGCACTAGAGAATAGCAAACAATCGGTCAAGGAAATGTTCTTGTATCTGTGTGTCATGGTTTAACCCCAGCCAGCAACTAAGCACCACGCAGCCGCTCACTCACTCCCCCCCACCCATGGGGGAGAAAATCAGGAAAAGAAGTAAAACTCGTGGGTTGAGATAAGAAAGGTTTAATAGAACAGAAAAGAAGAAACTAATATGATAATGATAACACTAATAAAATAAGAACAGCAATAATAAAAGGATTGGAATGTACAAATGATGCGCAGTGCAATTGCTCACCACCTGCCGACTGACACCCAGCTAGTCCCTGGCGATTCCCTGCCCCCACTTCCCAGTTCCTACACTAGATGTGACGTCCCATGGTATGGAATACCCCACTGGCCACTTTGGGTCAGGTGCCCTGGCTGTGTCCTGTGCCAACCTCTTGTGCCCCTCCAGCTTTCTCGCTGGCTGGGGATGAGAAGCTGAAAAATCCTTGACTTTAGTCTAAACACTACTTAGCAACAACTGAAAACATCAGTGTTATCAACATTCTTCACATACTGAACTCAAAACATAGCACTGTACCAGCTGCTAGGAAGACAGTTAACTCTATCCCAGCTGAAACCAGGACACTGTGATACGACTTTTCTGTGAATGCTATTCAAAATGCCTCAAGGTAAAATATATTGGCAAATACCTTACAGAACTTTTGATCATATAATAGTAATAGGATGGTCCCAAAGATACTGTTAATTGGCAGCTAGGCCACCAAGACTTTGACTTATGCCCTGGACTGCTCACAAGAAAATCTACAGGAAGGCCATGGAAAGGTTGGTAAGAAAAGTGCAGTGGAAGCCGCTCTTGTCCTTTCTTCTCTGCAAGTTGTTCTGTAGGAACACTTACACAATATTGTAGCAGGATGCTGTTAAGTGCTGCAAATTAGGATGAAAGAAACAGTAGGACAGATTCCTGTTTACATATATAGGTTCTATTCTTTAATCTGGACTAAGTCAGACCAGAAGAAAATGAGACTAAAAGATGATGCATGTTCCCACAGACTGGTTATGATGGCTTAATCCTTGTGCAAATGGCAATACTGGAATATAAATAATTCACAGCAGATTCTGCTGGTCCCAGCCAGGGTTTCATTCTGTTAGACACAGTAGAGAATACTACAAAAACATGGTGAAGGAGAGTTAAGATTGCAGAAAAAACATATGTTAGGAAGTGTCAGCATTAAGGTGCCCTGTGAAATGTTAATTTAACTCCCCCCACCATGCAAGTGCTACACTTGTTCTTAATTACAGTCATGTCTACCCGTCCTATCTGTACAATGGAGTGGATATACTTGCTATAACCAAGCAAAACAAAGACTCCTGGTTCTTTCTAGAATGTTATTTTAGAGCTGGATTTGGTTTTATATCACAGCTGTTCCAGATTTTTTAAGGGCTGTTGATAGCCTCTAAATAAAGCAGAAAGGAATGTGTAGGAATGGCAACTACTTTGCAAGACAACTCTACATTCGTAAGACACTTGAAAATAAGTCTTGGAGAGGAATGATTTACAACACTAGAAGTACTCTGAGACCTCACTGAGAGACGGGGGTCACCTCAGAACTTTTGTCTGCAGTATCCAAGGATTCATGGACTTAGAATTGCTTTGCTTTGCTTTTTTGTCTACAAAACTTGATAAAACAACCCCTTTGGGGTATGTATAATTTTCTGCACGTGTGGGTATATACTACAGTATTTGATGATCCATCTTTTTTAAGCTAATGCAGCTGATACGTCAGGCAAGACTTGCTCAGCATTATTAAAATTCATGTTGCTTTATGAATTTAGGACTTACATCAGCACAATGCAAAGTATGAATTCAACAGCTACTCCTCAGGTCAGAGTAGTCTTCAGATAATAGGCAATATAGCCATGGGAAGATACCGTGTTTATCAGTGGATTGTGGGCACCTTTGTAGATGCTGCTTTCGATGATCAATATAGCAATCAAATTTGCAGGCTTGTTTTATGATCTGTTTGCCTGAAAATCATTGTTTGTTTGTTTGTTTCTTGGGATCTTTTCTCTTAAAGTGTCATTGTTTGGTAAAAGGAGTGGTTGGACTTGGTTGTAGTGATTATAAAAGGGAGGTTTGGTTTGGTTTTGTCTGATGCCACTGGCACAGAAAAGCTTCTGCAGTTCTTTTTGGTTTCCAAGTTAATGCTGTCTGGGTGCTGCTGACTGTCAATAGATGGTCTCTGAGCCCTGGCTGCCTAAGCAGCTGCGAGAAGTAACAACATAAACTTAGCATTAAGAATTGTCAATAGTAATTAAAAATC
The DNA here is from genome assembly GCF_964188355.1 of Buteo buteo. Lineage (NCBI taxonomy): Eukaryota > Metazoa > Chordata > Aves > Accipitriformes > Accipitridae > Buteo > Buteo buteo. Next base: position 20,794,393 of record NC_134177.1, read on the forward strand.
ATGGTTAAGGGCTCTCATTCAGCAAACACTGACTGCTGCTCAAAGCACTTGGGTATGTTTTTAATTTTGTGCATAGTCCAAATTTATTTGGTCTTACTGCGACTGAAGCATATACTTTGAACTCTATTGTTTTACTGCTTTTATATAGCAAATAAATGGCTGTAATTCATATACATACTTGGTGGGTGAAAATCAGGGAACATAACTGTAGTCGTATGTATGGATTTACTTTGGGGAGCAGGTTCTGTATTTCTGCTTCCCTGCAGGTTAATTGTGCTGGGTTTTGCTCTGTTATGCTTCTCACTTCAACTTATTTTTCCTAAGATTTCTCTTATATTGTAAGCCTCATTTCATACATTTAATATCACTGTTCATCAGCCTAATTACCCTTTGGACCCACCTCTTTGGCACAGACCCTGAAAGAGAGACTCAGTATTCCTGCCTCAGCTCCTGCACCATCTGGTCTTTCTAGTTCAGAGCCTCTGGCCATGGTCTCCAGAGGAGCATACGTCTTCTCAGCTGTGCTGGCTCACGTGTTGCAGCTGCATCACTGACAACTGAACTGCTGCTTTTGCTTCCCAGTTTCTGCTGTGTCTCCTCATGTGTTACAGTTCTTCCTTCCCATTTCTTCCTGTTCTGTACAGAATACCTCCATTCTACAAAAAATAAAATGAGATGGGAACTGACATTCTTCACAATGCCTAGCAGCGAGAAAGGAGATCCTTCCACAGGAGCTCAGGGAGGACCGCTTCTATGCAGGACCAAGTCTGTACCCACCAGCCGCTGCCAGGTCCTTGCAGAAGAGAGGATGAGGAATGAGAAAAGGACCTTCGTGCACCGGGGTGAAAACCAGCCAGTGGCGGCTTGTACAAACAGCCCCTGGGCCGGGACAGTTTCTGCAGCCGTAGCCCGAGAGAGACGCCAAGCAGCAGCAGTATGGTGCAGTGTGGAGCACGATGTACCTCCGCTGCAGCAGGCGACAGCACATCAGGAGAAGCTGAGAAGACACCACTTCAACAAACATATGTGGTCATGACTTCCTGATGAAAAGCAAGCAACATCAACCCCGAAGGGTTGTGTTTGGTTTTGTTTGTTTGTTTTTCATATAATAGTATCGTGAAACAGTTCTGTAAAATTGAGAAGCTCACCAATATTACATCTGCAACAGACGGTGAAAACCTCCCTGCACGGACAAGTAATCCGTTTAGTTCTTCAGACAAGATCTCCAGTGCCAGATGTAGTATCTGGCCTTTTGATTCAGCTTTGAGATACAGTAGTGGAAAACCACAGCCAGCCAAACTCCCTGTTGACCCCATACCTACACAGGACCATATGCAAGCCATGCTCTAGGTAAGGCTGACGGTAATTCCTTGCAGTGCTTTGCGACCTGATTTTGAACAGCTGCAATGAATTGCTTCTGCCTTGAATTTCAAACAGTTTATTTTGGGTGAACCAGAACACTTCTGTGGGATCCAGCATCATGCCGAATGCAGTAGCTACAGATGAAAGGATACCTGTCATTTTTTGGAGGATGGCCACCGAGTCCTTGGGGGATGCAGCTTGCATTTGCGAGCAGCTCCTGGGCTGTGTTTTTCTGTGTGTGCAGACCTGCTGCTGGTGGGATGGACCCCGGGGTGATGGTTTGCAGCACAGTGGCAGTGCAGCAGTAGGACTGCTTCAAAATAAAGTTAAGAGCTACAAGTCTGGTGGAATATGTATCATGCCAAGCAGGACCCTTGGGGCTGGGAAGGGCACTCAGTCCTTCTCAGGCACTTACCAGCAAGGTGTATCAGACAGAAAGAATTTGCCTTGGGGGAAAATCGCAGCATTTTCTCCTGATTATATGGATTTTACTTGCCAGTCAAAGCTCTGATAGCTGAGAGAGAGATGCAAGACTGCTATCTAAAAGAGTTTGGGGGTCCAAGCAAATGTTCTTCCCAGCTTGCAGAGGTGTTACTAGTTGTCATGTAGATTGCAGCCTCTTTGGGGAAACAATGCCACCTCTTACATTTTGACTTTTGCTAGAGAAGGAAGCAGCCTGCCTAGCACTTTTTTCCTAGCCCAAGAGACCTTTTCAGGATTGAGTGATAAGAAAAAGCAAATTATAGATGTTAACGGAGCTCTTAATCTTTTCAGTGGATGGACGGGTTGTGCCATGTCCCCAGCTGTAGCCACCCTCTGGCTCTCACCCCATCCCATGCTGGATGGAGCATGGTGGCTTCACCGTGTGCGCTTACGCAGGGTGGCAGCTCGCTGCTCCTGGCTCGCCTTGTTTGATTCCTCTGTCTCTTGTAGTTCAGAATACGCCTCCTGCACATCTGGGCCATGGCATTAAACCCTCGCCGTCCGGGGAGTGTCTCTGCCAGTTGATAAATGGGCCAGGCTGGAGTTTTGCTCGGCTGTACAAGCCGTGGGGCACGCCTGACCACAGCCCCACTGCTTGAAGCAGCCAGGCTGGCCAGGCAGGAGGCTGGTGCAAGGCTGGGAGGTAAATGATTAACCCTGTATCTCTTCTACTTTTTGCACTGACGTTCTGGACTTGCCTTGATCCTACAATCACTAAACTAGTGAAGCTGCTGTTGAAGCCACCCAACTCTCCCTGGCTGCATATCCTGAAATTCAAAGTCAGTGCAGTTCAACCCTGAAAATATAAGCTCTCTGCTTAATGCTGATGTGGCAAATGTTAAATAGCTATAACCACAGGGGATGATAGGAATTTGTGCTCTCATTTTGATGCAATCGCTCATGTTTACATTGAATTAACTTTTAATTTAGTATACATTTTAAAAAAATGGCATGACATGAAGTGGTTCTGCCTTGTCCACACAATCAGTTTGCCCTCTTCTTGGTAGAAGTCGTCTCCAGGGAGAAATTCTGTAGCATTGGCTCTGTGCTGTGCCTTGCACTGAGTCTCTTTTTTCTATTTTTGTCACATTCGTGACCAAATGCTGAATTTGACTTTGACCCAGATCTATATAAATTACTGTAGCAATAGGGTTGGAACCTATGTAGGCACGTAATTAATAAGCAAAGAAGGACAAACTTATGGCCACAAAAAAGGCTGTAATGGCACCGGTGAAACTAATGACACTAGCAAAGACAATGCAAGAGAAAACTGTAATAATGTTTCATGGCAGGGAAGCAGAGCATGGCTTCTTGCCCTCCCAGCTTTAGCAGATAGATTCGTGCATGCTGCGTTGCTAAAGCACCCGTTGCCCTAACAGCTTGGGGGTGGAAGAACATTTGCCCACATGAAGTAACGCAAGCATGCTAGTTCATGCTTTGAGAACAGTTGGATTCTCAAAAAAAAAAAAGAGTAAGAACAGGAGTGTTAATTTTGGGGTGGCAATTTTGCTACTCTGAGTCCTATCCTGTGTTGTCAGACGAGGCAGCAGCTAATGAAACGGAGGATTTTCTGCCAGAGACAGGGACATCCAAAATCACTGAGCTTTTTCATGTTTATGAGTAATTAATGTGAAAATTAATGAGGCTTTAATGCAAGTAAGGGATAGAAGTGGCTTAGCCCCAAGATCATGAAGTTTCTGCAGAGCAGAATTACTGAAATGATTTAGCAGAGGACTAAATAATGTAACTAACCTTATGCACAGCTGTGAAATCACTTCTATCTGTCTATTTAAAATGAAAAATCACACAAGTGTGTGTACAGATCACTGTTGTGCCAACTTTTTTCACTCCCATGTAAAACCTTTGTGTTCTTTCATGAAAAAACATCACTGAAGGTCAATCTTGGCTGACCCAATTGCCCCAAGGTGGCCAATACCCCAGGTCGGACCAGCCAAGGACCTTGACACAGGCAGGTGGCACTCACCCAGGAAAGCAGAGGCAAACTGGTTTTGCTGTCTGCTGGTGCTGGTTGTTGCCACAGCTGCTCTGAAGGGCTTGGAGGTTTTGGTTAAGTAATCTCCAATGATTTTGGGTGAACCTCTGTAGTTTCTCCAACTGCCAAGCCATGGTTGCTTTGTCTCCTTCCCCCGTGAGCCAGCAGTGGGGAGCGGCGCAGCTCCTCAAAAAGATACGACCTGGTTATAAGCGATCATCATTTCTTCTTGACTCAACTTTGGCAAAGGAAAGCTGGCTGGGGCTGGAGTACGGGCTGCATCTTCTGTATCCGAAAGATGCTAGAAGTTGCCGGGTCACGCAAAGTCTCATGGCTGGTGCATCGTTAAAGAAGCTTGTGAGCAGCAAAACTTTCCTGAGCACCATGAGCCCCGCTGCTGAGCTCCTCTGGGTGTCAAGGAAAGGGGAGCCTGCCCCACGCTAATTAAAACTCTTTTCTCAACTTCTCCTTAGCAAGGTGCAAAGAAATCCTCTGTTCATGCTCAACAACTAAAAATAAATCCTATTTTGGGTTTCAGAAGCAGCGCATGACTAAAATGAGCCGTTCAGTTTCATTCATGTTTGCTGTCTATTAATCTGTTCTCCTCACCCTCAGCAGGGTATGACTCAGGGCTTCACATTGTCTTCCTCCCTAAACTATCTGTGTTTTGACTTTAAATTCTGCCGTCTGACGCAAAGCAGTGCTGAAATCATGACAGTTTGATCCAGCCAGCTCCCAGGAGGCTCTTGATCTTTACTGGCTGGTAAATGTAGCACTCAGAACAGCCATGCAGAGCAGATATTGGTATTTTTACACCAAATGTTGGTAAGCAGCTGTCACAGGCTTGTGAAGAGCCTTGAAACTCCACGGAAGAAAATATGTGAGTATGTATGTGGGGGAGGCCTGGAGATAAAAATAATTCAGTAGTTATATGAGAAGACATATATTCCTTAATCTGTTGGGGTTCTGCTATTCCTGGTCATGGTACTCAAACTGGAGGCTGCACTGGAACAAGTATAACAGCAAACTTTCCCTGTCGATTCATCTGCTGCTTTTACATGCTCCTTCCAGAGGAGGCTCCTCTCCTCCTCTAGCCCTAGCTGAGCTGATAGGTCCCATCCACTTGCCATGAGCCGAGGGTCTGTGCTATGTGGTGGACCCCAATTATCCCAAGCTTCAGGCATCCTATAGTAAAGTGTAGGTCATTGGGCAGGGAGGGAGGAACAGTGAGGCCGCAGGTCTGGGCTCCTCCGGCAGTCACTGGGGAAAACGAGAGGCACTTCCAGAGGTGACAAAGCCCTGGGGTAAGACTCACAGGCAGGCACGGCACAGCTGAGCCATAGGTGACCCCAGCCCCGGCGCAGGAAGGCTGAGCTGCGGAGCCGCTGGAGGCGCAGGGCAGTGCTTTCCATTGCAAACCACCACCGATTTGAGTTTGCCGTGAGCGGTTGCAGGCTGAGCGGCTGGACCAGGGTGGCTGCTGTAGGCAGGCTGGTGGGAGTGCGTGGAGGGAGACCCTCCGAGGTGCCCTCAGCAAGGCTGCCGCTCCATCCTGGCCACCCCCTCGGGCCGGGATCCTGCACAGAGGGGCCGCTCCCCCCCAGCATCAAGGAAGCCTTGTGCGTGTGGAGTGCCCGGACCTCAGATGGAGCAGGGTGAGTAAGGGAAACCCCACCCGTGGCATGAGAGGCTTGCGCTGAAATAGTGACATTCGCAAGGTTGTTGGTGTGTCCGCGTTGCAAAGGTGGACATACGCTCATGTCTCAGAGGCAGCAGTCAAATCTTGCCCTAAGGCTCCTCTTCCTAGTTCATTTTTTTCACACGCAGGCAGCCTGAAATCCTGAACACGTAAATGTTGGGTAAAAGTCAGGATTTGGTTGTTTGGGGGTTTTTATTGTTCTTAACAAAATCTGTTCTTGAAATGTCCCTACGGAGTGAGTAGCAAACCTTCAGGGAGGCGTGTCGGTCAGGCTGGCGTTGAACCTACTTAATCTCATTGCAGCGTGGAATAAAGCCCAGTGATCTATGGCCACCAGACGCTTGCCTTGACATCCATGCTTTTAAAGGACTGTGGTTACAAACTGCAAAGCCCTTACTTTTCCTTACAATGTTATATCCCCGCCCCCCCCTTACAGCTTTGCTAATGAAATTTGAGCCATTTATTATGTACTAAATTTAGGGAGGCCAAAAATATTTGCATACAAATACATTTGATCTTTGAAGCATGCAAAATGAGCACAAAATAACAAGTCTAATGTTGGCCACAAGTAGAGTTCAAGTATTTTAAAATTAAAATAATTTAAAAGAATCGATATCCTGTGATGGCAGATGAACTTTTTCTGAGGAAAGGAAACCTCCCCCTTCTCATTACATACAGAATAAATGCAGATATTCAAGTCAGATATGGACTGAATTTTAAATGTGACAGTGACACTTATTCTGCAAGAAATGCCATGTCTGTAATGAATTGTAAACTATTTTTAGTTGCCACTGGAAACGGAGGAAGGAGGGGGAAATAATCAATATTGACACAACCCCACTTTATTTTTAAGCAGTACTGATCTTTGGTGACACCAATTAGAGAAGGAGAGAGCTAGAGCTGAAGTGAATGGCACAAACTGCAAACTATTTCGGTGTTTAGAAAAGAGCTACAACTGCCAGACAAATGTGCTGCCTTCTGCTGTGCATTCCTGCTGGGATGGTCATACCATTAAGATCATTGTTTCATCTTCTCATGCGAACTGGGCATGTGTGGTGGGAGGTTGGTGTCACCGGGAGACCATGGTCCATGAACGGTGGTGGTTCTTGCCACCATTACCCCACCAGTGCTGGTGCTGTCCCGGGGACTGGGCACAAGGGGAACGACACTAAGCCCCACATCAGAGCTTGCTACCTCCTGAAGGCAAGTTGTCTGACTTTTCTCCCTCCATTAACTTTAGGGATAATGATCTTCTAGCTGGGTATGACACAACACAGTGGGCTGGAGTCCTCTTGTCTCTGCTGCAGTGAAGTTTCCCCACCCGCCCCATGCCCTCTTTCTTATATGAAATGAAATAAAACTTTCTGAAGCTTTACTTTTAAGTTAGCATGCAAGATGCAGGGTTGATTGATAGATTAACTTTTAGCTTCTCATGATGCATAACTCTACAAAGGAAGAGCATGTGACAGGGCAAGCTGTTCAGAGAAACCACTGTTTATTGCTGGTCTGTCCCCAGGATCCACCAAAGGATGCAGCATGGTCAAAATGTGCTCAGAAAAACAACATTACCAAGCTACTCTGGTTAAACAGTTGACATTGAGCTAGTTCTAATGCAATTTCCTAAAATTCAGAGAGGCCGTGATGTGATCTTACTCTTGTGTAAAATGCCATGGAACTTCCAATGACAGAACAGATCAAATTTTCTGTTGCATGACTCATTCTGAGGAAAAGAATGCCATACACTCAATATGACAAAAAAAAGGACATTCACTAAGGCCCTCCTTGTAGGACTGTGCGGATGCAATCAATCATAAGCACAAAGTCTAGGCAACACTTTTTGATGTGGAGTAAAATTGACAGCTGAATTGTGGATACCCTTTGGTAAATTTTATCCACTGAACCCAAAATAGCCACAGCAGAGACCTAAGCCAAGTGTCTGCCTGACTTCACACGCTGTAAATCTCAAGTGAGTGGTTAAGGAGCAGAGGAAGGAATCATGCTGATGTGCCAATTAATCTGGATTGTCTGAAATACGCACTGATGCTGAAGATCGGGGATAGATGGATGGGGGGCCAGCAGGATGATTTCATGGGAGAGAATTTGCTAGATAAATGTCAGGCATTTGGTGGCAGAAGGCACAAAACAAGACTCTCTTGGAAATACCTGCAGAGGCACAAGAAAATTCCTGAAAAATCTAAATTGAGCCTTTTTCTTGGGTTTTCGGGCGCTTTTGGTTTTGGGTTTCTGTTTTGTTTTGATCACAATGACTATTTTCTCCATGGACTAACGTGTATTAGCAATAACAATGTCTGCAGCTATATGTTTTGTGGGCATGCAGAGGCTTGCTGAAGGGGGATGTGGTGTTCAGCAATACAGTTCCCAGCTGCTTGGGGGGAACTTGAACCTGCCTTTCTGCTTGCTGGAGCAGATGTCTTCCTGTTTCCCTTCTTCAGGGATGCTATTATGGGTCCTAATGTAACTTCTCTTTTGGCTCTTTTCTTCCTGGGTGCAGTGATGAAAGCGAGCATTTTGGATGGTATCTGGGGCCTGAATAAAGCTGCTGCTGAAGAGTTTCAGCACAAAAACCGGTCCTATATTTCACTCATAACTCTATGTGATGTGAGATGAGAGGCTTCCATATCTCCATTTCAACTACAACAAATGCAGCAAAGATAGGCCTTTTGTCTGTTCGTGGCTGCAATTATTTCTACCTTGCTGTTCTTACGACAATATAATTTTGTAACATTTATTGGTTTGGAAGGTACAGTCATCCTAGTTTTTTGCATTTTCTGCTGTAAAAGGTCAAAATTGTCAGGTAAGATTTATTTTGGGGGAAAAGTAGTCCTTATTTAAAAGCCAAAGTAAAACAACCTTTCTGGAATAGAAAGGAAGCAGCAGGAACGAGCTAAAACCCAGAGCAGCAGCTGAAGCAACGTGTTACATTTCATGTGTTCTGATTTATGGCCCAGCGGTTTTTACTCACCCTAGTGATCTAGGTGTGCAAGCGCCGGCCTTTTTGCGTGCAGAGTGCTGAGAATGGAGTTAAAACTGCAAGGGCATGGCCAGCAGTGCCTGGCAGTGGTGCCATAGGTGGGTAGTCCCTCTCTGGCTGCATCTGCACCTGGGGGAGCGGGGTGAAGCCCGGAGCGTGGCAGCAGGGCCCCGGTCCCACGCCGCAGCCACCGGCAGAGCCCTGCAGGAGTGGGGTGCTCGCCCCCTCCTGCGCCGCTGCCCACGCGCCTTTTGCCTTATCTTTCCCCGACATGCTTCAGTTTTTCTATCTATCTATGTCTCAGGCATACAATGGAGGGGTTTCGTTCCCCAACTCAGCCCTCCCCTCCTCCCTGGGAGGGCCCAGCCCTCGGTAGGACGCTCTAGTTGGTGCAGAGCTCCCGGGCCTCCCGCGCCTGACGACGAGGCCACGGATGCCGGGAATTGTCCCTACCCTGTCACAAAGCCGGAACCGTGCTACAATGGCTCACTCGGTGGACAAAAAAAAAATAAATAAAAAATCCACACACAGACTAGCTGCTGAAAGCCCAGCTCCCGCAAAAGGCGCGGGCACAGCGGGGCGCACGCCGGGGCCCACACGCACGCGCTGACCCTCGCGCCCTCGCTGCGCTCCTGGCCGGCACACCGGGCTGCGTGCCCCTGCTGCGGCGCGGCCCCCACCTCCACACCCGAGCCGGTGGTCAGCTTCACAGAGTTGCCCCCTCCCCGCCCCTGGGCTGTGGGGCTGAGGAGCAGAAGGCGCTGGCTGTACCCTGCCCGGTTCTTTTCTTTCCGCCCCGTTTTTTCGTCCCCCCCTCTTTCTACCTTTCCCCCTCTTTTCTCTCTTTTCCTGTTTTGGGGGCCTGTTTTCTTTTTCCCCGTTCTCCCCTTTTTTCTTTTTTTTTGCCCCTTTTTTGTCGCATGCCCCCCGTCCCCGTCCCCCTTTTAATTTATTTGCCCCTTTGAACACCCGCTCCTTGGCGGGGGTGTGTTGCTCCTCAGCCTGCCCCGGGGAGGGTCCCGCCGGCCACCCCCCCACTGCCCCCCCCCCCCCTTTCCGCCGGCGCGGCCCGGCCGAGGCTCCGCCGCCCGGGCGGGGCGTGGCGGCGCGGCTGACGTCAGGCGCGGCGAGGGCGGTATAAGCGGGCGCTGTCCGGGTGCTGAAGGCGGCGGCGGCGGCGGCGGCGGCGGGAGCGGCGGCGGCAGGTAGGGGCTGCGCCGGGCTCCGCGGGGCGGCCGGGGCGAGGTGGGGTGGCGGGGGGCTGGGGAACCGACCCTTGCGCCGCCTCCCCTCGGCCGCCCGGCGGGGCTCGGCCGCCTGCCGGGTAGGAACCCGCAACCGAAAGGCGAGAGGTTAAGCGCGACGGCGGGTTAGGGCAGAAAGTGGATGGGGTGGCAGCCGGTGTGTGCAAGGACACACGTGTCTATTAAATATGGACCTATAATTACCATGTGTCTGAAATATCTGTGTCTTACCAGCATCGTTCGTGGCCGAAGCTGGGAAGCGTAGCGTTTCTGTTCGCAACTGGGTTCGGTCGCGCTGGCTCGCCGACGCGGCACTTCAGCCGCGTCAAAATATAGGAGGAGAGGTTGCCTTGGGTGCAAACACAGTCTGACTAACTCGCCAGATGTATACTTATAGAAACGGTCATGATAGTCATTCAGAACTGCTTGGGGTTTGGGTTTTTTCCCCCTCTCCTCGCCCCGTCGTTATCTTGTTCGCATTTTGAGTCCCTCGGACAGGGTAAAGGGTTAGATATGCTTTAAACAAAAGCAGATTTACTGCGGTCATGTTATTTATTGCAAATGTAAAAGGGAGGAAGAGTGCGTGATATATTTCTTTGTTTTCCTTGTGGAAAACTGCTGTCGGATTCCCCCTCAGACTCTCAGGGCAGGGACTCATCTATAGGAGAGCTTATGAGTTTTCAACACAAATTTTCACTGGAAACATTACATTCATATCAGAGACAACTGCTGAGAGAGATCGAGAGAGAAAATTACAGCTACCATGGAAACATCCCAGAAAGGACATTTATTTTTTTGTCTGTTTTGGGGGGAACTTCTGTCAGTCTGTATTGCCTTTGTACGTGTTGTTAAATTGCAAACTCAATTGCCTCATCTTGCAAATAGGAACTTCCACATTTGCTGGCCAAAAGATGATTTTCCCGTTTGTTAGGTGCTAATAGAGGAGAAAATATGCTCCCCATCTAGGCTAGCTTGACAATTATCCATCTGTAGACAAAACAGCCATTTTAGCATATTGTCCTTTGAGAGGCACAGAAGAGAATATTTTGCTATAGATCCTAAAGATAGTCTAAAATGTCCTGTTTTCCAAAAAATATGGAATTAAAGTCTGAAAGACTGGGGAGGAGTCCTCTTACCCTAGATAACGCAGTATATTTAATGACAAGGCTTTATGACCTGAACTCAAAGCTTTTAAAAGACATCATTCCCAAATCCATTTGACAAGGCTTTCAAGTATCATCTAGCAATAAACTACAAGTGAAAATTGATCTAGAGACAAATGCACCCAAAATATTTAGAGAGGAGCCAATGACCTGTTATTCCTGCAAAGGAAATAGCCAGTTGAGCACCATCCTTGTGGAACACTAAACGAAACTTTGCCTGGCTATGCACAATTTGATTTTAACGGGATGCTGAAGACTCTTACAAAGGCTGTAACAATACATAATTGTGTGCAGTGAGGGAGGTTGAGTTCCTGGTCTCTGTGAGTGGGAGGTGCCTGGCAGATAATTATGGAACAACTCTCCCTTCCCCCACCCCTCGGAAAGGACCGTTTCTCATGCACTAATCAAACTAACTCTGTTAATAACCACTCTCTCTGCTGGAAAAGAAAGTCTTAACTTCATTTATTTGCTACAATAAGCAGCAAAGTGCTTTTTTTTTTCACAGAGATATACATTTAGGTATAGGACTAGTGCCTTTTCTGTGACAGAAAATGAAGCGATGTGTTGGCTTTGTTTCAGGGCAAAGTCAGATCTGGAGGGTGGGACCTTCTTATCAGCTCTTCTGAACTAATCCTTCGTGAAATCAATGCTCAAACATATCCAGGCTTGAGTAGTCAGAAATGTTTGGGGAAATAGTTTGCTAGTATGGCTGTTAGCTTGCCCAGGCATACTGAGGGGGAAAAAGCAGGTCTCCGAACTGATACTGCTTTAATTATTTAGTTAAGTCACATTATGATAGGAACAAAAACTGAGCAGAAAAATCTACAAGTGAGCTGAAATGAGCATATTCACGCTCACTTTCTACATACAGCAGTGGGTAAATAGTGGTATACATAGCTCTTTCAGTCTGCCATGAATCACCAATGTCTCAACAGGATGCTTTTTACCAAGCCAAAAACCAAAGGAACCAAAATAGGTCAATTAATCAAAAAGGTTTCTATCTTTATCTTTTCTTTCTCATTATTGTACTTCATCTGTTAATGTAACTGGATCAGAAAAGAGTCTAATCTGTCTCATGGCCCCAGCATATCAGTGCCCGAGCATCTCCTAGGAAATGAGTGATGGCAATTTTTCCCTTCACTGGGTGGAGGGTGCTCAGCTCCCTGCATGACTGGGCTTGTGCAGCTGTATCCTCACAAGCAGCAGTGCTGTAATCTTCTTAATTCAGTTGGAGGCATATTTTTCCCACTTCTGTTCCAGAGTTTATTGTTGGCTGGCGTAAGCTGGGCAGACTGACTAGACTTGGGCTTTTACTGATCTATTCTAAGTGAATTTAGCTCACTTTTGCCAATGGTCACGTTTCTGCCTGTCCTGGGACCTGATTCAATTTCTGCTGAAGTCAATGAATGAATGAAATCACCACTCAGAACCTACCTACTCGAGCTCATTTCCAAGATGGGTTTTAAAGGATTCAGTAAAATGATATTGGTCCTTTAGGATAAACTGTAGTTTGTCCTTCTTATAGGGGATCATTGCCCGTAGGAAAATGGTTCACTCATAGAGCCTCTTAACTAAAATTTACCTGTAATACAAATAATGTATTTTTTTAATGAAAGAGCAAAAAAGGAAGTAATAACACTAACAGTAATGACAGAAATAAACTTCCAAGTCATTTTATATGCCATGTTCTCCACATTATATTAATTTTATTGCAGTCTAGCACCATTCAGCAGTATGATCCTGGCATGAAATTAGATGCCCTATGGAACAATCTCAAAAAAGAATTCCTTATGTAGTTTTAATATTAATATTTTGAGCGGCATTTAAATATATGGATATACTGATTTTACCATTTGAAGCCTTCCTTTTCATAATCAAAATGACATTGAGATTCCTCTATGGGCATTTCACGAGCTATACAGCTTTGTATTTTATACTTTGGTGCTGCCGTTGTTGGAAAACTGATGTACAGTGAGCATAGAGATAAGAAATTTCTAGCATAGGAAACCAATAGTTCCCAGTAAACTGAGGAATCATAGGAAAGATTCAGAAAAATCTCAGATTTCCACCACAATATATGGCTTCCATGTACAAGTTATATTAGGTTTATATAACTATAAAAAGTATGTGTAGTACTGGTGGTATTCTTCATTATGAGTTCCAGTTTAAAATAACAAGCTCTATTTTATTTCTCAGCTTCCTAAGTCTGTCTCCATATGTTAACAGCTTCTTTTTTCTTCTTCTTCTTCTTTATTTCAAGGAAATACTTTAAATATGGCAGAAACTAAAACCTTCCAGCTTGGAGCAGCCTGCACTCTCACCTTTTTCTTTGTCCTAATCTGTTGGGTTGATGCAGCTTCCTTCCAGCAGCATCAGCTGCTTCAGAAAGATCCAGACTATGTAATGAAAAACTTACAAAGGTTCCCAAATCCCGATATGATCAAAGCTTTGGAATACATAGAAGATCTTCGCAAGCAAACTAACAAGGGAGAAAGCAGCCCTGATGATTACAACTCTTATCAAAGTGTCCCGTATCTCCTGCAGCAGAAAGAAAGCAAAGATCAGGTTCACCTACCAGATAATGTAAGGGATTCTTTGCCTGAAGATGAGTCCCAATGGGTTAAGGTAATGTTGGAAGCCTTGCGGCAAGCTGAGAAAGAGTCAAAAGCTGGCCCAAAGGAGAATAAACCTTTTGGTCTGAGTCCAGATAACAACTTTGCAGCTGGAGTAGCTGATGATTACGAGGCTTACAAGTGGCCTGAGAGGTGGCAAAAATATCTCAAAATGCCACTTGGGCACTATGAAGACAGTTCAAGAGACAGTCCTTTCAAGCGTACTAATGAAATAGTGGAAGAGCAATACACACCCCAAAGCCTTGCTACGTTGGAGTCTGTGTTTCAGGAGTTGGGGAAGATGGCAGGAGCTAATAACCACAAGAAAGAAAGGCTGGATGAGGACCAGAAATTGTATACAGATGATGAAGATGATGTATATAAAGTGAATAACATTGCCTATGAAGATGTAGTTGGAGGAGAAGATTGGAATCCCATAGAGGAAAAAGTGGAAAGTCAAACCCAGGAAGAGATAAAAGATAGCAAAGAGGAAATCGATAAACATGAAGAGGAGATTGATGACGAAATGAAAAGATCAGGGAAACTCGGCTTACTTGAGGATGAAATAAGAAGAGACAATAAAGATCAAATGTCAGAGGATGTTTCAAAGCTAATGAATTATTACCTGAAGAGGCTGATCGGCGGTGCTGGGAATAGGAAATTAAGGACTGGAGGAGAACTTGAGGAAAAAAGAGCACCCACATTTTTGGATAAGCAACTCGATCCTCAGTCTATAGCTCAGCTGATAGAAATCTCAAGGAATTTACAAATTCCTCCTGAGGATTTAATAGACATGTTGAAAGCTGGAGAAAAAAAGCAGCTTCAGAGTGAAAGGTTGGAAGCTGAGCCGGAAGTAGAATTCCCAGAAGACCTCGACGCCATTGTTGAAAGCAATCTAGGACAGAATGATATATTTAAAAATAATGTAAACTCTAAAAATGGGTACATGAAGCAGCCTCTTAATGTTATTCCAGAAAATCTACCTGAAGACCTCAATATTGAAGATATTGTCAGTCTTCTGGGAACAGACAACTTAGCTAATCAGAATCCCTCCTACTTACTAAATCGTCTTAATCAAGAAAACGATTTGCCGAGACTGTCTTACATTCCCAGAAGATTGAAAGGACACCCACTTCCTAAAGCTGCCTGGATGAATGATTTGGAAAGGCGACAAATGGAGTATGAGAAACTGAACGAGAAGGACGAAGAGCTGGCCGATTACTTGGCAAAAGTGTTGGCAAAATATCCTGAAGTAATCAATATGAACCAGATGAAACGAGTCCCACTTCCAGCTTCTGAGAGCGACCTGCAGGAGGATGACCGGCTGGAGCAGGCCATCAGAGAGCACCTGAGCCGGCTGGGGCCACAGGAGGCTGCGAAGTTGGCTTCGCTCGGCAAAAGGCTTTCCATGGCCGGCGAAACCGACGACACGCAGAACAGGCAGTATCTGGATGAGGATATGCTAGCAAAGGTGCTAGAGTATCTAAAACAGGAGAAATCAGAGCTTGAAAGAGATCACATTACTAAACGGGCAATGGAAAATATGTAATTGTTCCCCAAATATTATTTCTCTTCAATGTGTTGACTTCTCTCCCAATTCAGTTGTGATTTATTCCCACTCTCCCACTAAACAACCTATGGTAGACTACTTACCATTGAACAGTCTGCATATCTTTCTCAGAGCTGTTATATTGTTTATTGATATATATGTTATAAATTATGGGGCAAACAACAAATTGCTTCCAGTGTTTTAAGAAACAATTTAATGAAATCAAGTAAAACTATAATATGTAAACAAATGACCTTCGCATTGTTAATAAAACATGATAAATGAAGAGTGACAATTATAATTTGAAATTTTTAAGATTAATTGGATTATTTTGTTACTGTCTGTAGTGGTTTTTGTGGAGTATCAAATAAAAAAATAAAGCATTATATATATAGTTTTATTTACAAGGTTTTTTCTATTCAGTGTTTTATTGTTGATGAATAAATTATTTCTGGACAAGAGGCTGTGTTTCTTTGTGGCAGTTGATAAAGTCATACTAATTTGAAACGGAAACATACATTTTTACTTCTACGGACAACTCTTCTGCAGTCTGTTATTTTACCGTAGAATAAGTTGGTAGCATATACTGCTGGTTTTGCTGGCTATAAGAACACTGACTGGCATTATCTTTAAGAGCAGTGCGTACCTGAAGAGCTTGCTGAAGTCAACCAGGGCAGTAAATGCATTATCTATAGTGAAAACCGGGCCCCGCTTAATTAATGGTTATGTATCTCTTGGCAGCGGGAGGAAGATAAATGTTCTGTCCAGCTAAGACAGGTTCTATGATGAAACTCTAAAAAAATACAAAATTGAACCTTTGTGTGTGAGTAGCAGCAGCTCTGGGAAGCGCCGATGAAGTAGAGGGGAAGCCCTGCAGACAGGTTCCTCACCCTCTCTCACAATGGCTACCACGAAGAACGAGGCAGGCTCCAAGGCAAGGCAAGCAGAGAACTCACCCTGTAGGTAACATCACGTTTTTGTCTAATAAAAATATTATTTCCAATTTCATGAAATGGCTGTTACATGTATACATAAGTATACGCAGAGCCTTTATTATTCAGTAGATTACCTGGACACTTGAAATGTCTCTTGAGCTCCTGTTAAGAAATGCAGTGAATGTTCTGGAAAAGCTCCGGCTCTTTCACAGAAGGAGATGTGCTTGCGTAACTCTGTGAGTCAGACGTGGTTTTCACTAGGACAGCTCAGGCATAAGCATTTCCAGGATTATAGTTTTAAAGTGGTTTTTCATTGTGGTATTCTTCAGCAGCTCATCTCTGCTAAGTGGGGTGGGGATGATTTTTGGTGAGGCAATGTCTGATGAAGCAAACTACAAAGGGTGCAGAAATAAGACTTCATCGTCAGTGTCACCATTACCCTGAGCAATCATCGCAGACGACAGTTCAGTCAGAGCTCTTGCTTTGGGCCACAGCAAAATCCTTCAGTTCCCTGTTACTTGGATGAGTCGAAACATTAAACATAAAATTGAAAAAATACCAGAGTTAAATTCAGTTCTGTACTCTAAAGAAGGACAAACCTGTTGCCGTTCAAGATGCACTCGCTTGTGACACTGGGAACTTGGAATCATTGTATTTTATTCAAAACAAAATTGTGCTTTAAATAAATAACTTTTTTGTATCACCTTGATTCCTAATACTATTATTCTCCCTGGTCCTAATACTGCTCCTGCAATCCTCATAGTCCGTAAAATTTTCTTTCGGTCAAATCAGTAACATTTAATACTTAAATACTTAATATGTAAAAGTGGGGAAGAGTAATAAAAGCAAGAGTACTCAGACTTAAATGAATGTTTGCTGGTTTCAGTGAACAAGTTTCACAATTTTATATTTGCCTTCCAAGACCATATTTTAACAGGAGACTTTACTTACTGCCCTTATTCACATACACGCACAGAGCCAAAGCCTAACTCCATAGCCAACTTGCTAGACACTGTTTTTTCCAGGGCTGTAGTTAAATGCCTTTTTTTTTCTTTTCTTAGGGGAGAAAAGAATTAACTTACATAAACGTTTTCATAAAAGGATATAATGGGCAGCCAGAGAAGCACAAGGTTGCGTGAAGGCCTGAGATGCCTGGCTGGCGCAGGCACTGTGCCGCAGGTGATAGATGCTGGGAGGGGACTCAGCACTCGGCTGGCTCTCCTGGGCGTAGTAAGGGCATTTTTCCCACCACTTCATCACACGCACCAGGTGAGGAATGGTTTGTCAATCTCTGCAGAATATCTCTCCCAGAAGAAGGGGTTTTTTGGAAAGGATGGCTGCTCAGACTCTGCTGCCATCCAGGGACAACGGCTCCTCGGGAGCAGGCTGCTGTCCCATGGCTGAGCTCAGCGAGGGACCGAGGGCTCTGTGATGATGACACAGAAGGACTTGTGCTCCTGCAGCCTCCCAGGCATGAGGATCTCATCTCCTGGATGTGGCTGCAACCTGCGTGCTGCAGCATGGGGCTGCCAAGCAGCCGGAGGTTGTGCAGGGCCTCGGGCACTCACAGCTTCAATGAAAATGTACCGTGGTTGCAAACATGCTGTTCAGCGCACTTAACAAACACCATCGCGATAGCAGACTAAATAATTAAAAATATTGTCAGCAGGGCTTGGGCAAAGCTCACCAAAGATGACAGTCTTCTCCCTGCCTCTTGCACAGATCCTGAAACAGCACATTTCTCCTGCCTCAGAGAGCTCAAAGTATGAGCAGGATATCAAGGTGGTTCTGAATGTGTTTTCTTTTTGTAGCAGTAACCTTAAAGCACATGTGTGTAGGTGTACCCTCTGTCCCCAGCTCTGGGCAAATACCAGAGTCACACATCAAAGCTAACGCCTTGCACCACTTGTGCTACCACCCAGCCATGGTACAGTGCATGTTGCTGGTTTTGTCCTCGTGGCTAAAATAGATATGAGTTTATCTATTTTTTTTTCACAGTGAAAAATTAAACCGGCATTTTTTCCCCTTTAGCTGCCCTCCTTTCTTTCAATGGTGACATACAATGGTGCTTTAAAAAGGAGCTTTTCCATTCCCCCCTTCCTCCCCCCAGCAGCTGCCGAGCCACAGGCTCGGAGGAGCATCACCCTAGCCCCTGCGATGCAGGGCAACACGTTGCTATGGCACCCAGCAGCGCATTGTAGCGCTGAGGAAACGAAGATGAAAATGCTTGAAGTGCCAACCTTCGCTTCTGCTTTGTCCTAAAATTGTGTTCGGGTGGCCTCTGCCACAGCCCAGCCAGCCCTGCCGCGGGTCTTTGCGCTGCACCATGATGTGCCTGTTCCCCTTGAGCTGATCCTTGCGGCACTGCAGTTCCCCTAATGCCACTGAAGGTGCCCAGACCTGAGTGCCTTCCTAAGGAACTTGGCTCAGAGTGTATTCAATGTTCTCTTCAAGTGGAAAACAAAACCAGCAGGCAGTGGGGTTTATGGTTTTAAGGGGTTTGGGGTTTATAAAGTCAATGTAAAAAGTTGACTGCGTCAAAACAATGATGTTTTACAGCAGGTACATTAAAGTAGTGGGCTATTATTATTCCTGCTTCTTTAGCTGATCTCATTCTTTTCAAAAGAATGATTCCGATGAGGGGACAGAGGTTCACAGGTCCCTGTTTCAGCCATTACTCCTTGAGCACATACCAGGCTATAATATATCTGATTTACAATGTGTGCGGAGGACCTAGAAGAGATGCTGCACAAAAGAAACATGGTCAAGCATGACTGGTGGTAGTTTTAAGTTTCTTAGTTTCATTCCCCTCTTACCACAGCCCATAGCACTCCCTTCCCCTGGGTTACCCAGGCTCCTGAGCTGACCAGGGGAGCTATTTGGCATAAACACTGCCCCAGGCTCTTATTCAAGGAGAGGTCAATGGGTACCAGAATGATTTTGGATCTAAGGAACCGGAGGTACAAACCTATGCATAAAAGGACATATATTTTCAGAGACCGTGTAGAAGAAGAAATAAGCTTTGGAAAATCCAAACCTTGGCATGAGTAACTACATCACTTTTTTAGAAGACCATCATCTCACAGGGTGTGCAAGCCATTAGGGACTTTGTTGTTTGTGGTTCAGCTTCATAAAGAAGAGCAATGTTGAGCTTGAAATAACAGAATTGCACATTGTATAACAGAACTACATAGAAGTTTCGAGTTGATTTCAAGCTAAAAAGTTACATCAGTACCTTTTGCTCTTCTAGCCACAGAAAGCAGACAGCTAATCTCCCTGTGAAGTAGTTTATTTCTAAGAAATGAATCTCTAACTCCACTTTGAAATGAAATGAAAGGAGCAAATATTAAATAGGCAGCACCCTCTTGGTAGCCATGGCTGCCTCTTGCTATGTAACCAAAGCTCCTACAGAAGAGCAGATAGTTATACCTGAATATGCAAGACAGCATTATCAAAATGTGCATCATAACATGAAATCTCCTCCATTAAACCACTCCAGAGGGGCCCCCTGCAGAGAGGCTGCAGAGAGTGCTTAATCGGTTTTAATAGCCACAGCCACTTCTGCTTTCATTTGTGTTTTATATTTTCCTTATGAGTGTAGTGGGACAAACAGTCATGTTGTTAATAATGCACACAGAATACATAATCCATATTAGGTACACTACCAATCTTATTATTATAATTGTATACACAATAAAGTGACCACCCTGCAATTTTTACTCAGGCACAGTAACGAGTAGATTTTTAATTCCTCTTTTGTGCTGCAATTTGACAGCATCCCAGATGCAGCTGGTTTTTACTCTCTGTTTATCAGTGGCTTTTGCCCAGCAAAGAAAAATGTTTCTGCTCACATCTTTCTCTTAAAACCTGCAGTAAGCTTCATTGTGTCCTCATATTTAAGGTCCTCCCCAACAAGCAGATTGAACAGAAATTCTGCATTTGGTCTGAATATAACAAGCTGCTGAACAACTTCCTCAAGACCTGAGGGAGTCCTTCTTTGTACATATACCATAAGAGTTAATACCTTTTTGTTTTTTCATTAATTCACATGCTACTGCAAGTGTTTTATTTACATGTGCATCTTGATGGCTCCATTATTTTGTCAGTTGAGACTCTTAAATGAGAACATTCGTTGATTCAAAAATTAATATAACCACATTACTTCATCTGAAGAAATTAGATTGTTGCAATTATTTTTTTTGTAAAGGGCTATTTCCACACTGCAGTGGAAGGGGTTTGAGTCGCATATATGACAGTCGTTAGTATTTCTCAAAGTACTTTACAAGATACCTTGTTTTGCAGGTGAAGCGACATAAGCCATCTGTGATTTTCTTAACATGGCAAAGGGCAAGCCAAGGCTGGAACCTGGGCATCCTGAGCAGTGCTTTGCTTCACAGCTTTAGTCTGCCAGTCTTGCTGTTGCTAGCTAATGAGAAGACTCACGACTCAAATCTGCTTCTCCAGGCAAACCTTACCCAGACCGATCTTCTATTACATCAGGTCAAATGTAGCATCGTGGCAGTGGAGGACTTCTGTGGACAACAGTCATGTGCAGTGATGACTGCCATGTGGGAACTGCAGTCCGTGGAGCATCCCTTACGAGGTGCATCCCCCCAAGATGCACAACACCGATCAGTGGCTATTTACTACACGATGCATAAATCTATACAGACACAGCTGGATGCCAGCTGCACTTTGCATTTGTTCAGCTACCCAAGCATCTCCAGAGAGGTTTATCCGAGCTGCAAGGAGCTCCAGTTAGCAGCAGCAGGCAGGTGCGGAGCCTCTAGTGCATAAAGTGGAAAGGAGAAGCCCTGAATCAGAGCTGATTATCTGAAAAGCCACGTTATTCCTGACTTTTGGATCACTTGAAAACATTTGAGATCGTTAATAATTCATTTGCAGATGTTGCAGAGCTCTAAAGGTGGCTGATTAAATGCATTTGACGTTCCTCTTGAGAGAGGCTGTTATTCCAGGAAACCACTCAGTATCTGCAAATGTCTTGGAATTAGCGTACTCAAAATTACGGGTTCACTTACAATGTTTTCCCCTTGCAAAGGAAGAAAAGCGACCTCCGATTCCAAATGTAATGTACATTGGTGAATAGCTATAGTACAATTCTTTTAAATTCACCACAGCCATTCAGCAGATCTGCTCTGTAATGACTAGCGGTCCAATGCAGAGAGCTCTGCCTTCCCCTGCTAAGACAAAAACCTGCAGACAATGAGCCATGCAGGTGGTCGCGCCTGGGGGAGGAGAGCTAGAAAATGGTTGTTTGGCAACTCCCCAGCTCCTACAATTGCTACTCCGTGACATGCTTCCCAAAAACCTCCCTGGCGTCTGCCTAAAAATAGAGCCCCTGGCTTTATCCTGGCGGAAAAGCCAGCCTCTCACGGGGCGACTCGGTGGGAATGCCACAAAGCAGCCAAGTGCTCTGGGTCGGATGACCAGGATCCAGGACAGGCTCTAAAAGAAATAATGAGCTTTCTACCACCTTTGTGGCTCCCTGATTATGGCACCAAGCCTGAGTCCGCTGGATTTGTTTGCCTTCATGCCTAAGTTAGAGTAAATCTCTTCTAGTGTAGCTGTGGGGTGCATTTTGTACCACGCTGTTTAAATGCTTAAATGAGAACTAAGTATTTATGCAAATCTGAGCATGTATTTTTCAAGTGGGTGACCCACATCAGGGCTGTTCTACTACTCTGCTTGCTGCTGTCGCCACCACTGGGGCATCTCATCAGCTGGAGATGATGGGACCCACCCCTGCCAGAACTTTGCTCAGGGTCACCTTGGTAAAGCCTTTTGGGGTTATTTTCCTACTGCCCTAAGCTTATGCCAACACACAGAAGAGGAGGCACACTGCACCTGTCTGTTGAGATTTCTAGGTGAAACACACAGTCATTTTTTATTGTCTATTAAAACTCTTTCCAAAACCATACTTCCTTTAAGTGCATCTTTTTTCCAGCTCAAATTTTAGATTCCATTTAGATTCACATTGTAAATCTGTTGCCCCTAGATGCAAAAAGAAACCTCCCATCCCGACTTATCTCTCTTCTCTTTGACCTAAAAAGTGTCGGACTGTTCGGATGAGATGCAACATGTAATTTCTGCAAGGAACACACTTTCTACCGTGGCTATGTGTTTTGCCACCTGCTAATAAATGTCATAGCAGAGCAACAAACCACTTACTTAGACACTACCAGTACTTGTACTCTGGTATCAAGTACGTAAGAGCCAGGCCAGGAACACTATGTACAGACACAGAAAAGATAAAAATAAAGATAAATCACTAAAGGGGATAACCCCAATGTTCCCTGTTTGTCATTCATGTGGTACGTCAAGGGGAGATATGTTAAATCCCTGCAAGTAAGTTTGGCATGAAAAAGTAATCTGACAGGAAAACCGTTTTCTGCAAGGTTAAATTTACTCAGATCCAACATACAATCAATTGATTTTCTTCTTACAAACACGAGTGCAACGAGGTAGAAACTTTGTGCTAGTGACTAGCATGCTGAAGGAGACTAAGAAGAAAAAAAACAACTGAAAATTTTATTCTGTATGTAAGTCTGCAACCACCATCCTATTCCACCATTTAATTTAGACAACAGTAATGTTGTTACTGTACAAACTCACAACTCCTTTAGTCTCACCCATGGCCCTGGACTTCTCTTTCCTAGAAGCAATAGTCAGGTTGAACTTTGTTTACACATATTTTTGGCTTTCTAATTTCTCTTGAAAAACCACCAGCTCCCCTGGCCCTCTCCTCACTGGAGTGCATGGCCTGAAGCTGGTGCCACCACAGTCACACAAACCTTTAGGGATGGCTGGGGCACAGTGGCCACTTTAATGCCACGACATTCTGTCCTCTGCACTCCTGAGCCTCCCCCTTGCAACTAAGGAGTTGCTTCATCCAGAGGATCTTTAACTGCTGGGAAGAGCTCATGGATATTTTTATTCTAGAAAAAAAATTACTGTTGAAAAAGTTACAGCTATGAACAATTAAAAAAATTTTGAAAGGAAATTTATCAAATCCTCAAACTTTATAATGTCTTTCGTATTACAAAAATACTGACTTTGTTTTAGTTTTATGCTGTTCCTCCTCTGCTCCTTTTAATTGGCATGTTGTGCTTTGCTGATCCTATGCAAGAGTTCAAAGCTACTGGCTGCTTCCCAATTTGGCAACACGTTTTTACATCAGTCTTACAAATCTGACACAATGCAGATGAATCGAACAACTTCACATAATTCTGTACTGTATAGCGTTATTTGTTTCCACGCCAGTAAATTTGGTGATATTCCACATAATAAGGCCATATTTAAGCTGAAGCTCATCTGCAGCCCAGAGAAGATGCGGGGGCAGGAATCGGAAAGCCAGCCTCCACCACAGACAGACCAATGTTCAATGCCACCTTTGCAGCCCCATCTCCCTAGTTTGGGGAAAATCAGGGACACCAGTGTAAATACTTTGAGACACACCAACAAACGTATAGCTAAAACTTATAGTTTAATATGTAGTTTAAAAAACCACTTTGCATGAGGAGGCACAGAGCAAGTTGGATTTTCTTCAGTGTTGCTTTGGCCATGAAGTTCCTTTAAGATTAGTGTAAGATGCCCTCTGTGGAGCTGATCGCTGCTTCACGCATAGATGGCCACATCAGACTCCAAATCTCTTGGCTCCAAACTAAGATGCTATTTATAGATCACCCTTAGCCCTCCCCGCCTGCCTTCCAAACCGGCTGAAGTATCAACTCTGAAAATACAAAACTCTGTTCAAGCACAGAGATGAGAACAGGGGGGATGTTAAGTAGTTTGGGCATCAAAAATGTGCTAAGATACATAGTGGCAGGCAGGTCGAGTCCCTGAGAAACAATATTTTGATAACAACTTTCCAAGAAAATTCTGAAGTGCAATCAATACAATCAATATTATGCTCAAACACCTTTTCCCATCCTCCTGATCTACAAGTAGACTGCCAGAAAATCAGATTTCATTTCAGATTTATTTCAATAACCCTGCTAAAGGCAACATTTACATTTTTAACTTAATACTGGATGCTGACCGAAGTGTTCTCCAAAGCCAGGTGATAAATGTGGCTGGGGAGGCCTCCCACCCCTATCACTTGGCTACCACCACCTGCCACAGAGAAGACAAATGATAACTGGCAGCCTGGCATTGCTGCAGACTGATGGAGGTGTCTGGGGGAAACCAGACTGGCGACTGCTTGGCGATCAGCAGGAGTGCCAAGGAACCTGGTTCCCCTAGGCAACCTTAGGCTTCTGGGGAGCCTTCTATCTTTGAGCTGACACCTCGGTGGTTACTGCCTTGGCTAACTCATTTGTTAATCAGGTTGTGTAATTTCCTTTTCCTCCATTTACCATCCTCCTGGCTCAGCTCAGCTCATGACTCAGTAAGCCTGGCTTAATCATCTTCATTATAAATTCTGAGTCTATTTCATTGCTGATAAAGTTCTTGCTGACCAGATCCTACAGCTAAAATATCCAGAATGAAAAAAAAAAGTGGGACTTCAACTTTGGATTGTGGGTATTTTTAAAAATTAATTCATGTGCTAAAGCACCTTTCCAAAGAAGCAACCAAAGAAAATAGAATCTTCTTTCCAGGTGTTTCTGTGGCCGACAGCATCTATAAGAGGCTTTCTGTGTTCCTTCGCACAAGGGAATTATTGAAGTATTAAATATCATACAAACATGTTGAGACAGCACTACAGCCCAATGCAAAATATTCTACATCAAAAGTATCCTCCCCTCCAAGAAAGCACTGTGATTCCAGAAAAGTCTGACAGGGATCATTGATGATTTCAACATATAGCAGCCGTAGTTCTGTTCCCCGGAACAAGGCAGTTTGCTTTCTTCACCTGTGATCTGAAATTTGATATAATTTTCAATTTTGCAATCCTGGGAGAGCAGTTCAGCTGACTTTTAAAGTTAATTTCAGGAATACAGTTCAATTTAGCAAGTAATTTGCAGACACCATCCTTCTGATTGCAGTATGTTTTCCTCCCCATTACAGAAAGCACAAAGAGAAGAGGAAGGCAGACAGCGGCATTAGCGACCCCACATAACCCACTCTAACACAAAACGTGATTGTAAGCGGATATATTAAAGTGTTGAGATGCCAATTAGCTACTTGAATGCAAATTATTCTTTTATTTACAGGGTGGTTCTTCCTTAGACCTGAAATTGCTGTAGCTCTGATGCCAGCACCGAGTCATGAGATAAATGAATCACAGAGTCAGATTACTGTGTCTGCAAAGGATGTCATGTTCTTGAGTCTAACCTGATGCTACAGTACTTGCAGGAGAGCTATGCGTGTGAGCATGTATCCCTCAGGTGAAGCAATTCCCAAGGGATGTTTTGGTGGAGCATCTCCTGTGTGCTCACAGGGCTGGAGGGCAGGGGGCTCTGCAGGAGGCACAGCCCCTGCTCACGTGAGCGGCTAAGAGCTTTGGGTCCCCCAAAGGGGTACGCATCCTCCCCTTCTCCGCTCTTCCTGGCGAGTGCCGGGGGCCCTTTTTGGTGAGTTGACCCCTTCCCAGGCACTTTAGCGGCTCCTCCAAGCCCAGAGGTGAATCCCATCTCACTGGGGCAGGCAACACAGCAGTTTCGTGGGGCAAATGCCAAGCGTACCAACTTTACCAGAGGGACCCTGATCAGGGAAGCTTATCCATCTGTTCCTGCTCTATCAGACTGGTCCAGGTCCTGGTCCCTACATTCCATGCCCACCTTTAGAAAGCCAAGTCTGTAATTTAGCAAACATGAGCCAGCAAAGAGGAAACAGGCTGTGTTACTTTTAAAGAGAGACGGCTGGAGGCCTTCCAGAAAAATCCGGAGTTTGCTCTATTGTTTTCTTCGCGACACCCGAGCTGAATGCAAACCCACAGGGTCAGCTTTCCGCACCACCACGCGAGCTTTCCTGGCCGTGCTCCCCCATGTCCCCCAGGAACACAAGCTCTTCTCGCCTGCGACTCGGCACCCACCAACTACGGCAGCCCACGGACTACTAGTAGCCAAGGATCCACGGCAGTCCAGGAGGCAAACACGTCCATTGCTGGCCAGCTTGAACAGACAGTGCTGCGGTCCACGCTGACCTCAGAAAATGGCTAGGACACCACAGACTGAGCAAGACATGATGCTATGCAATGTACACACAGGCAGAAATAGGCTGATCAGCTCTTGGCTGAGGTCATATAACACAATAAATACAAAAATGGGATTATAACCGCATCAGACTTGTTTTTTTCAGTTCAGTTTCTAGGAGTGGAAATACTAAAAGTACCCATAAGCACTCTGGCCGTTAGTTACCAAGTAACTCAATTTTAGTTACCAAACGTTTCTGCGATATCTAAAGCCACATCACATGTCTGTAAGACAACTCACAAGTCCTTTTCTGAATGGGGTTCGGAGTATTTGTTGTTATTGGGAAAATATTTTGATTTTACTACATTCTGGTTTCATCCTTTACAGAGCTGTAGCAGAGTCCATTATCACTCGCCAAGCTAGCTGTGCTCTGCTCTGCTAATAAATACCTACAGAGAAATTTATGGTGAAAAACTGATTGCACTAAGCTCAGTGGGAGTCCACCACCGCCGTTAGTATCTCTCAGACTTTATCCTGGTCTTTAGAGACCATGTCTGTGAAATAGGTCCTGTCCCTAAGGCAAAGCTCTAAAGCTTCCTCCTGTTTCTAATCCTGTTTCTAAGCTTTTAAATCTTGCATTAAAATCTGCCTTAACTGGACATTAAGTTTCAAATCCTTTCCACAGATCTAGAAAAGATTTCATTATGATCCTGCATTTAAAATAGAAAAATTGCTCAAGGTTTTGGTAAAAACAACGAAGCTGTAACAGGGCACTTATAGCTATCAAGTGGGTGTTTATCTGATGACACAGACAGTGTCAGGACTGGCTCCTGGGAAGCTCTCTGCATGTAGGTAGGGAGGTATGGCTAACGGAGGATCATTAGAAAGCAACAGGACTAAAAGCAGCCAGCGTATGTGGTCACCTCCAGAGACTGCAGGCAGCCATTTCCATCTCCACGTGCAAAGAGGCAGGCTGGTGCCCGACCAGCCCTGATGAGATACCGGCTCCTGTTAGCAGCAGCAGCAGCCTCTGCGCCATTAGTCATTCACACAGGCACACGGAGAACAACCTGGGGAACTTAGGAGAGATGGCAGCATAAACTGTTCTTCAATTTCCAATTTTGTTATCAGCATTCATCTGGTTTGCTTTCTTGTCTCATGTCTCCCAGGCCTGATCTTGAAAGCAATTTTTCTGCTGGGGTGATTCCTTTCTGCAGGACTATCTGCCTTTCTCAGGCTGATTGTGCAAGTGGAAATGAAAATCTGTTGACACAGATTCATTAAAAGAAGATTAGTAAGATTAGTTGAACTATAACTGGTTTGTGCCTTCCTTGTTGAATACAAAAAGAATTGTGCTACGAACAACAGAGCCAAGGGCCAGCCTTTCTCTGGAAGTGTACAACATTGCTCCATCTATTCTGGCCCTAGCAGCAGCTAGCTGCTGGTAAATGGATGGCAGCTTCTGCAAGTTTCTGTTGCTATACATTCACACACACACAGAAAAAAGGACTTCTGTGGCAAGCAAGAAATTTCAAACACGTACAGCGCAGCACTGCTTTGTTTCAGGAAGGTGGGCTCAGGGTGACCGGTCTTGTCAGCACAGCACACCAGACAAAGGGGAGCTTCATTTTTAATGCACTGAAGCTGTGCAATCACCAGTGATTGTTCTATGGTGTCAATGGAAAGACAGAGGTCTTTCTAGGTTCCCTCCCCTAAGACTTTCAAAGCTGGTTTCCAGGAGTGCCTTAGCTACTCACAGCCACTCTCTGAATTGCTTGGGTGATGCATTTCCCAGCCCAGGGCTCTCCGAGAGCTTTTGGGACCGCCTATGGCACTCGACCATGCACACTCACTGTGACCTGTGTCTTCTCAGAAATAGTGTGGTCAGCAGCAGCAGGGAGGTGACTGTTCCCCTGTACTGGGCACTGGTGAGGCCGCACCCCGAGTCCTGTGTTCAGTTTTGGGCCCCTCACTACAGGAAAGACATGGAGGTGCTGGAGCGTGTCCAGAGAAGGGCAACAAAGCTGGTGAGGGGCCTGGAGCACAAGTCTTATGAGGAGCGGCTGAGGGAATTGGGGTTGTTTAGTCTGGAGAAAAGGAGGCTGAGAGGAGACCTTATCGCTCTCTACAACTACCTGAAGGGAGGTTGTAGTGAGGTGGGAGCTGGTCTCTTCTGTCAGGTGGCTGGAGATCGGACAAGAGGAAACGGCCTCGAGTTGAGGCAAGGGAGATTTAGGTTGGATATTAGGAAAAATTTCTTTACTGAGAGGGTTGTCAGACATTGGAACAGGCTGCCCAGGGGAGTGGTTGAGTCACCATCCCTGGAGGTATTCAAAAAGCCAGTGGACAGGGTACTTCAGGACATGGTTTAGTGGGCATGGTTGATGGTTGGACTCGATGATCTTGAAGGTCTTTTCCAACCTAAATGATTCTATGATTCTGTGATTCTCATCCACACACAAACCCATTAGCAGGAGCACCGAGTACCCTAGCAGGAACCCAGCCTTGTCCCTGACACCAGAGCTGGAGAAGCATCGGCATGGCCCCGGGCTGGGTGGAGGGAGGGCAACGTCTAGCAGTGCTTTGAAACAAGGGCAGGAAAAAGGGCTTATCAGACGCGTGCTGCCCCACACCCCCAGCCCCGCCAGCCTCTCTCATGGGCTGCTCCTGCTGTGCCCGGCCGGCCTCACCGCCACGGCGCTTCCTGCTGCCTTCTTGTCCCCAGCAGCAGGAGCAATGGCAGCAGATCCCCAAGCTCAGTGGCAGGAGAAGGGAACGGAGGGTGTTTCAATGTCTGGGGACTGGAAGAGGCCAGGCCTAACCAGGAGCTGTGGATCTCACAGGAAAAAAGTCCTCCCGACTGAATCATGTCTACCTCAGCTGCACTGGAAACTGCTACAGGGCTTAGTTCTTTTTACAAAGAGCTGCAATCTTCCCTCCTTTGCATTTTCTGCTGCCTGCTTTTGTTTCCAGCTGGGGGGGGGGGGGGGGGGGGGGGGGAGAAAAAAAAGACAAACAAAACAACAGCAAAGAAAGAACAAAACCAAAGCGCAGCAGGTCAGGAAGAGCAGAGAGAAGGCAGATCAGGCACTCATGTCCTTCCCATCTCAGAGCACATAAGCAATCAATGACACTAAAAGCAGCAAACACGCAGCTGGTGTAAGGAAGTGCTGTTTCAAGGAACACGTAATTAGACCAAGGAACACAGTGCTGCAGATGAACATCCAGAGAAAGGACACCATCTATGTAACAAGAATAACAGAGTTTTAATAGTTAATGATCTCGTGTGTGTGGAAATGATGTAACATGGCATGTTCCCCAGTTTAAGCCAGTCAGGATTAGGAGAAGCCCTCTTAGAAATTCAGACTAGCCATAAAAGCTAAAAGCAGGGCTCCCCAGGACTGCCTGGGAGGTGCCTGGAGCTCCCTATTTGCTGAAGACCCATTTGAGCAGACAGACCGTGGGCCTGCTTTGCTGTAGCAACACGCTGCCCTTTTCCCTGTTACGTTCCCATTACACCTACGGTGCATGGAGAGGAGCACAACAGCGGCCATGAACCCATCCTGCTCTGCAGCTAGCCTGCCTGCGCTGCACACCCGTGCCTCTGGCTGCCACCAGCGCCCGGTTGTACCTGCCTTTGGGAAGGAGAATGCATCAGGGATGTTAAAACACTTAGGACGGTATTTAGGAAACAGATTTCATTACAGTATATGCAAACTCCATTTGCAACTTGAGCACACAAGACTATTTATGAGAGGAATTTGTTGCTGGAGATAATGAGCCAGTTTTCACCAAAGCATAAATCTGCAGGCTGCTTGTGGAGGCTCACGGACTGTCAGAGCACAGATCATCGCTACTGAGTGCTCTGCTAATAGTGTAAACAGTGCTGACATTTAGAGTATTGTTTAACTGAGGAAGGAGATTTAAGTCACTTCTACAGTAATATCTAACGGGGAGTAAACCTCTGCAGATCGTACATCACAACTCAGGCAGCAGTCTGTAATGTCTTTAAGCTACATCTTTAAATTATGAATAATGCCTATTAAAAAATCATAACTCTTAGTTGTGGTAAGCATCTCTGAGTAAGACACTGTCAGAATGATTAGAGCCCAGATCATGAATGCAGTATCTGTCCTCATCCCGTGGAACAGTTTGTAGGATTGGCACACCATTATAATAGTTTATTGCACCTCTTAAAACCAACATGCTGCAAAGTGCTTCCCACCAACGATCTTCCCACTTAGGAAGTGAGTTAAGCCTCTTGCAAGTCTACAGCTGAGCATCTGAGAGCATGAGAAATGAGTAGGATGCACATTTTAAAGAGGTGCCTTTGTAACTTTGAAAAAATTATTTCCTCTAGACAAAGACTTGCTTATCTTGTAGCAAGGTAACTTACTGTCAGACAATGTGAGATGAGTGTGGCATCTCTCTTCTTTCCCCATAGCCAAGAGGAAGCCCTCGCTCTGTGTCCCTGAAACCACACTCACGTCTGTGTTTATTTCTGCAGCAGTGCGAGAGGTGTGTGAAAGAAAGCGTCTGAGTGGTACCAGGTTATGTGAAAATTTACCAAAAGCCAGTTAGTCTGGCTTTAAAACTAAAATTAATTTAGCTTTCCAATTGAAGTGCAAACAAGTCTCACGTTGGTGAGAGTTGTGGCATAGGTGTCCCTCAATTTCAGTGAGAGCAGGAACACAGTGTATCCTTTTGTACAAGCTCACAGGGGTCTGGCACCTCTCCCCCGCCAGGCCAGGGTGCCCACAGGCTCCCCGTGCAGAGCCAGCCTCCTTCCAGCTGGTCACCCGCAGAGGCTGTGCAAACAGTGCAGAAGAGACTGACCTGAAGGCTGGTTAGATGGAGAGTCTTCTCCGGCAAAGCAGTATTACTGAAGGCTGTGCGAGGGCTGAGCTGGGTCCACAGGAGGGTGGTGAGACCTCTGGTGTGAGATGCTGGAGGGATTCAGGTATCTAAACCCAAATGTGCAATCTGGCACCAGGGACAGGCACACCAGCATGGTGGAGCAGGACCAAAGGCTCAACCACAGGGATATTTCTTCTCACAGAGAGTGTGTGTGACTTGCAGGCTCTGGGGGTGCGTGGGAAAAGCACTCTGGCTCTGCTTGCACCTGCCTCCCTCCATCCCCGGCTGGGGGGGCTTCAGAGCAGGCACAGTGGCGGTGCCAGTATTTCTCTCATCACACAGACCAAAAACAGCAGCCAGCCTTAATGCAGGCTTTTTCTCTAACCGCTTTTCTTCTAATCAGCTCCATAAAGGCCAACCACCATCCGTGCACCACAGAGCAAGATAGAAATGCTGAGCAGAACTGCCAGGTTATTTAACCTCAAGAGTTTCATCTTCTGACTCTGCCTCCATGAGGGAGGAGTGGGACAGCCTCTGGCCAGGTTGACGCCATAAGTGAATTAGCAGCACCATCCATAGGCTTGCAGAAGGAAAGAAAATCACCGGAGCAGCACCACACGAGGAGAGGAACTTCTGGCAGTTTAGCTCAAGCTTTCTGAAAGAGCAGGCAGGCTGCAGGCAAGCAGAGCAGTCACAGAAAGTGGCAGATACCATTTTCTAATGCCTTTTTTCCCCCTGGCAAATGTAAAGCTTGTTAAAGGTGGGAGACCAACAGTGCTGAGAAATAAAGGAAGAGAAACTGGTAGCAGTAGCACAAGATTCCGCATACCCTCAGTCAAGAAGCCCTCCTCGATCTTGGAAACCCCACTCTAGTGAGAAGCTGTAAGTGATAGTCCCATTTATACGGGGTTAGCTCCTGTTTGCAAGGGCTATCTGGCTGTGTGAAAGCCTGTTTCTAAAGCTGTACCCAGATCTGCCCATTTTCCATACGTAACAGAATGTCTGATAAACAGACATTCTGCTGGACCTCGATCCAGCATACTGGTGCTGGTCGGGCACACCACGCTGGCTGGGGCCTGAGGTCTCACGCAATGCTGGCTGTAGCACTGGAGGATCCCTCCTGCGCCAAGCCTGGTCCCCTGCTGTCACAGCAGCCACTTCATACAACCCCATTCATCAAACAGGTAACCAGCAGGTTCTTGCAGTGAATTGCAAATGCAGTAGACAGGTCCGTCCTCAGATGAACCACAACACTCCTCCAAAGTGGGATGGAACCCCAGGTGAACATCATGCCCACCATCTAGAGGGCCAAGCATCCTTTCAGTCTCTATTACCTTTTCTCAGGGACCCGCTGCTGCTGACAGCACGTGCTCCCATGTGCAGGAGCTCTGTGCCTCCCAGACTACCTCGACCTGGAACAAAGGTGAAATGGTTTCTTGAGAAGAGGTACTGG
Source organism: Buteo buteo (assembly GCF_964188355.1). NCBI lineage: Eukaryota > Metazoa > Chordata > Aves > Accipitriformes > Accipitridae > Buteo > Buteo buteo. The sequence continues at coordinate 20,826,829 of NC_134177.1, forward strand.
GTGTTCAGCCCTGTGCAGGTGTGGAGGAGTCATGACGTCTCCCATGGAGTGCTCCAAACATCAGACTGGCATGCCCAAAGGCATCACTGCTGGTACCACCGGTACCTCAGAGCACTGGGGATGAGACATGAGTACCTCTGGGTTCCTGCAGCACACACAGAAAATAGACCAGCACCACTGTGGGACCATTCCAAGCTGCCGAGGAAGGTGCTCCACAAGCCTTAGATTTTAGTAGGCCTCAGGGATGCCAGGATTTTTGGATCTCTCGTGTGTGTAGTCAGAGTCCCAGTTTGACCAGTGTATTTTTGCTCGGAGAATTCAAGTCACGTTTGCCTCCCCAGTCTCTGCTCCAGCTGATGGGGAGATGCCTACAGGACGGCAAGAGTTTTTGGGGAGGGGCTGAAGTTTGCAGCTCATCATCCTACAAGAACACACCTATAATGAGACTATCTCTCAACCAACATTTAATTTAACAGGTTGCATTTACCACAAACCACCAACATTAAAACGAGACAAACCAGCAAACACGCCAGCTGCAATTCCCACTCTGCACAGCATCCAAGATGGCCAGTCTTCCTTTCCAGCAGCTTGTTTCCCCTGAAGAAGCCAGCAGCTGACAATGTCAAGCTCATCTGTTTGGAACAGTAACTCTCTCTAATTCCCACTTCCTTGGTGGGCCTTTGCCATAGAAACCTCCCTTAGCAACAGGGAGGCAGAGCAGCAGCAGCTCCAGCCAGAGGCGTTAATGAGGCAGCTCCAGCCCCTCTGCATGGCACATCGCCTCGTGCCCTGCCTTCCCAACTTACTTTTTCCAGCAGGGCATAACTAATAGGTGAGCATTTCCAGCAGAATCAGGGTGTGGGGCAGGAGGGAAACAGTTGCTTTGGAAAACTATTTGGGACCACTTTGAAATCGCCCTTTAATTAAGTGCTTGTGGCCCCATTTATGACCCAGCTCTCCCAAGGGAATTTCTTGCCCTGGCACATCAAGGATGATTTCTGATGTTTGTGGCCACAGGCACAGGGGGTGACAAGAGGAGCTAAGAGGAAAGTGGGGAGGGGATGACATCTGGAGCATCTCAACATGGGCTCAGAAGCCACTCTGTCTATGTGAGAGAAAAACAAGTAGCATGGCTCAGGACACTGAAAACAGCCCTGTGAGCTTCATGGGGAAAGAATACCCTGACCACAGCCCCATCCTGCACCATCAGTTATGATGCTCACTGGCCAGCAGGCAATGGTCTCTGGTTCATCTAAGACTAGGGATAGCACTGCTGTCAGAGCGATGCTCAGATGCTCTAGCTTTATTCCTACCGCTGATTTCTGCTGTATCTCCACTCAACTGCTATTTCTTTTACTGGTTAGAAAATCAATATTTGCCTCTCTGATGGGAGGGAGGCTGTAAAGAGAAAATCAGTAGCATTTGTGATGTGCCACGTGAGTAAAGGGGCAATCTCTTGTCCCTGTACCACCACTGGTAGATGGCACACAGAAACGCAGGCAAGAGAAGCTGGCACTTCAAATTCCTAACCAAGTGGCATCCAGGCTGTAAAAGAACTGGTGAAGGATCAGGGACAACGCTGTTATTGCTTCTGTATCATCCTACCCCCAGGTCTGGCTTTTCTGTTCCCAACAGCTTTATTTTGACAGACAAAGCAGGATGCGTGTTGCTCTGATTTTTCCACTTCTTTCAGGGAAATAGCTGACTGCTGCTCTGCGGACATGGGCAAGTTGGCTCTGCCTGTGCTGCAAAGCAGGTCTGAAGTAAAAACGTCTCACCAAGGGTGGTCAGCCCAGGTCCAGAGCCAAGCTAAAGCCAGTGATACCCCACTTCCCTTGTGGAGCCTGCTTGTCTTCAGCCACCTTGGAGGCCAAGTGTCCTAACAAAAAGCCTCCCAGCTGCATCCTCTCTGAAGAGCCAGCACAAGGACATGCACTAACCACCACTGCCAGCTTCAGGAACTTTATCTTTCCATTCTCTGACTCATCCTGTCACAAACACACCACGCAAGCACCGTGCTGCTACCAGCATTACACCGTGACTCACTGGTAAACCTGCACTGTTCTCACTTCCAATCCTCCCTGCCAGGTTTTTCATTATCTGCTCTGCTGCCTGTGGGATAATCATCTTGAGGAAGAGCCCTGATGGCCTGCATCTCCAAACACCTCTGCTTACCTGTCAGCACCAGGACATAATTAACTGCAGGCAGCTGACCTGAATTCGCAAACCTGGCTTGTAGGCAATAGGAAACAACCAACTCACCCTGCTTGTCCTATTCTGTGGGCACAAATAGGTTTATCATTATGGGTCGCAGAATCTGCAGAATTTTTATTACATGTAAAATCACAATTAGGCAGGACATTTCTGTTCTTTTTTGTTTGCTAGTTTGGTTTCACATTTTAATGTTCGCCGACTTTTATCCAGTGACAAACATTTCTGCTCTAAGATGCATTTGTTTATGCCTCTGACCAAAACTCTGACCCTGAGAGGGTTTAGATTAAAGCACATTCATTCAACACCCAACTGAAGAACAACAGGCTTGACTAAATGATTTATTGGGTATGTTTGATCTCGAAGACATTTGGAAACTCAATTATATCAAAGGCTGCAATTTATGAAGTCTGTCTTCTCCTAATGTAAAGGCATGATTCTAAATTTTTCCTGAATTAAAGGAATCCAATGGCTTTTATTACACATGCTGGTATTCTCACATGGAGCTATGAGTAATTACACATAAAAAGTTCATGGAAAAATCAAACATGCTGAAGGTTAACTGTAACGTATATTTCACCATCAAAGAGAGAAAGTTTCAAGGCTTAGAATATTCTTGACATAAAGTCAAAAGTGAATATTTGTTCCTAAGAAACAGGCCACACACCGCCTAAGCAGTAAGGATAAGATGCACAAGACTCGGCAGTGCTCAATTCCCAGGATTCTGTTACTGGTACATGCTCAGGTAGCTCCATTCAGGTGCAAGCAATTCAAGAAAATGGAACTGCCTTCAAATCTGGTTTACCCCCTGGGTCTCCATGTGCATGGCAGGTAACCCTGGTAGACCTTTGTTTCTGTGGAGGAAGGGAGGTCTGCAGAGCCATGTGTGTCAAAGTCAGCACTTGCTCTTGCAGGGAGCCAGGCAAAGAAGGCAGAGACAGCCAACAGCTTCATTTTCTGCAGGCAGGAAAACTCCAAAGACCTGTTTTATGTAGAGAATGAAAAAACCTGGAAATGTGATCCAACATAATGCCTATTCTTATTGCTGTATTCTGATCACAGCCTCCTGAAAATATTTTGTTTTCTTTCTTTTCCAAGTATAGTTTAAAAAAAAAGGTGTCATGCTTCATGAGTGTATTTGGAAATAATTTCTACCATTTTAATTCTGATAAAAGTAAAACACATTACTACTTTATTCCTTGTATTTTTGGCTCAAGGGAGGAATAACTCCCGGTTTGCACATAGATTGGCAGGACAAAATCATTTCCCCCTCTATGAGTTCTAACTTTTCCTTTTACGTTCTTATTTTTTTCCTTCTCCCTCACTAAGTTCTCTGAGCTTACAGGCACCTTAGGTATCAGCAATGGCATTTTCTCCTTCAGTATGCCTGCTGGAAAGAGCTGTATCTTCATGGGGGAATGGGAACAAAGTGCATTTTCCTCCATTCCCATTTATCTTGCAGGTGCCCTGTTGGAGCTCTGCAGAGGACGAGCGCTCGCAAGCAGGTGGCTGAAAGTCTCTACACAAGACAGGAGAGATTCCCCACTGCCTCTTCAGATCCCACACTCTCCTTAATCACAAAGTAAGATGACCTCAGCCCTGTTAACACATTGTTTTCTGCCACCAAATTAGGTTTCATAACTGGGTTCAAGCACTGATTTCCAATAAGAGGGTTGGGAAAATTCACAGCAACCTGCAGCTTCCATGCACATGGCTCACAATTTCTCTGCAGGCTGAGTACCAAATCAACAATTTAAATAGGAATCCAGTGGAAACCTGAGTAGCAGAAAGCAAGTAGAAAATGGGGTTCATGGATGCAACTGTTTATCCCTATTTATCTCTCAATTCTGACCCTTTGGAAAGGAGAAATGGAAAAGACAGCTCAATTCATGGCAGCACTGATGGGGCTACATGAGGACTGGACCACATATCATGCTGGGAGGTGCTTACAGTGTCCCTTGTATACATTAAACTTCATGCTAAATGGGAAACCTCACTCCTTGGAGATTTTGGTAACTAGCCAATCACACTATGTATTTGCATGTACTAAACAAAAAATTTACACTGATGTCTGCTGGACTTCTTACTGTCCTCTGCATATCTATCCATCACTCACTTTCTCAGGTACCATTTTATTCAAAGACAGCTACAGTTGTTGCACCTGCATGAAGCAGAGCAGCAAAGCAGGCAGGGCCCACATGCCATGGTAATGGCATCAGTGGAAGGGCCTGAAAAGAAGTCTGTCCCCTCATCAAGAATTACTTGCTCCATAACAGCTCAAATCAGTCTGCTGCTGTTCAGCACGTTCAGCAAAGTCCGTCAGCTTCTGCAACATGTTAGAAGGACATAGATTTCCAGAGAGAGGGGTGGTAGACGTAGCCATGAGCTTCTGTATTGTAACCAGTGGTTAATCAGGCAGTTAAACTGAGCAGTTTGCTTTGGAAACTTCAAACAAAACCCAAAACTCCCCTAAAATGAAGTTGATCTATTAAGTGCATTAGAGAGAACCAATTTTTATCTCTTAATTTTTTTTTTTCAGAAGCTCTATTAAAGACAGGAGAAACTTCAACAACCATGCTACTTCAAACTGCTCTGGAGCTTCTCTAAAGAGCTGAGATGCCAGCACAGCTCTTCTGCAGCCATCCCAGAGCACTAAGGAAGAGCAGATCCCTTGTCACCCGCCCGCCAACCCTTAACCAGGCTACAGACAGCTCTGAGATAGAAAATCTTCCTTTCTAGCCAGGAGGCTTGCTGGAAGGTGAAAGTAAAACCTAAAGAGCACTTCGAAGCTGAGTATGATTTCAGAGAGCCCTGCTGGGGCACCCGCACCATTTCATGTTTTTGTGCTGTTTGACTGTTTATCATTAAACCATTCATTCAGCCAGCTCTACACAATAAGCCCTTTAATGGATCTTAGGCTGAAAAGAGCTCAGCCTGCAGACATACAAAGTAAAAAAGTAATTTGTCTTTCTTAAAGAAAGCTTTGATGTACCTTAACATACCTTATTTTCAGAAGTAATTACATATTCAACATTTTTTCCTTCCTCTGGGCTTTTCAAGACTTAATAAATCTGTGAGCTCCTATTGACCAAGCACAGCAGGTGCATATATTGGAGCATCTCGCTAGAGTCTAGGATGAGGAAACCAGCTCTGAAAATCCACTGCTGGAGTACCATGCACAGACTCACACGGGAAAGTCTTCTCATGCATCTGTAAGTCTAGGAAGCTCTAATCATAGTAACATCTGCAAAATTTTCAACCAGCCTGATTCTCAATGAATCAGTGAAACTTCTGATTATACCATCAAGGACTTGGCTCAATCTCATTAGATTCCAAAAACTAAATTGAAATATGTAAAAAGCTTTATTGGCTATCTGCCCATTCTTGTTATATAGCCTCCATTATCGTAGTACTGGAGTGCTTCATGATTTTTAACATATTTATGCTCACAGTACCCCACTGGGATGGAGAAATGCTCATTTCTTCCTTTTATAGGCTGGAAACTGAGGCATGGAGAGACTAAAGGGTCTAACCCATCAGAGAATACAGGACCCATAAGGACTAGACTCCAAAACTGAGACTTTCAAACTCACACCTTTAAGTGTTTCTGAAAACCCACAGAGCCCTTACGCAAAAGTTTGTCTCCAATGCTTGGTGCCATCATCATACCTTCCGCACAACAGAGTGCTGGAAAAATCCCCGATCAGAAGGTCAATGCTCAGGATAGAAAAAAAATCGGATGCTCTGAAATTATGAAAGCAAGTCAGGTCAGAGAATCCTGTTTAGGACAGTGGGGCATATCCACATTATTTATCCTAACAAATAGGCCTCTTTGGATAATGCAGAAATCTCCTGGCTTTCTCCCTCAGCATCAGCAGCACACAGGCCAGCATGAGTCTATTGGAATATTTTAAACTTGCCTTACCTTCTCAGACACTCAGTGGGCAAAAGTAACAGAAAGTTATAAATGAAAGGGATATTATGTGGTTGTGTGACTGTCACATAATGGAACACTCTCTCTGAGTAATTGCATAAAGAGCAGTTTTGTGGGTTTTATTGAATAACTCAAGATAATTTAAACCTCCATAAAAGGATAGTGAAAATAAAAAATAACTCTTTTACAGGAAGACACGTCCTCACATAAAGAATGCTGGAGGCACAACATTTATGAATGTGTTTTAATTTTAACTTTTTGAGAAAACATTGCAACATTTTACAAGGAGTAGCTTTTATTCAGACAGCCCAATTATTTATATCATAGCACACAAGTTTTGAACGTTGCGCGCATACGATATGTAGCCGCATTCAGTATACAAGTGCTATACATAACATAATGGAAAGGAAAAGCCCTGTTCCAAAAGATATTCCCAGCCACATAAAAGAAGGGGAGAGAGGACAGGAAAAACTTTGTGCATCAAGTCTGTCTCCTTGCTACTGTACCTATACCACCTACCTCCACTCATACACTTACCAATTTGAAAATCAGACAGATTTTTGCCTCAGATGCTCCTGATAGAGGGCTACAGAGCTACACCAGGCCCTCATCAGTGCCACCTAAAGAGTCAAAATACAGAAGTTACATACAGTTACTTCTTTTTTTTGGAAGGGGAGCAATAGCATCAAGAGATTCAGCCATTTACCCCCAATCTACCCAGAATCTCTGTGGCTGATCTGCAGAGTCGATCTTGGATCTTCTGCCTCCCAGGCCTCTGCTTGGCCAAGTAATAACAGAAGTTATTGAAAATGCTGCTGAAGATGAAAGCACTGAAAACGTAGCCTGAGACACAGTGTCCAAATTCAGGGACTGTTTGGTTTTCTGATTTATTTTAGTTCCTTTAGTTTTCCCTTTTAAAGGAAACATCAACTTTGCATCTTTCTCAAGGTGAGGATTTTGTGAGCAGTGCTGTTGTTAATCTCACTGGGGAAAAAAACCCAAGCAAACGATGATGAGCATAATTCAGTTCAGTTCTCGCAAAAACCATATACAGTGGCAGGGAGCCAGTTTCTGATCTCATTTACACTGGGGCAAAGCCATAGCAACAGCAGTGCTAAAGTGCGAGAGCAGCTCCTGCCGTATAAGAGCTGGGCAGCAGGCGCAGCCTCCCTGGGTAGTTTGCGGCACGATGCAGACAGCCTCTCTCAGCAAATGGGAAAGATCTAGATTGCTACTTGGAACTAGCAGCAACGTGTTTATACATCACAAAAAGATTTTCCTGTCTCATTTGGGCATTTTGCTGTTATGTTTTTCAAGCAAATTCTAGAAACCCCAGGTAATGGTTTGATTCAGGCTTTGATTCTGTATTACAAGGTTTCAGAAACGTCTTTCCACCCGTTCTTGGGAAAGCAGGCTATGAGACACCAGGGTACTTACACGCTTGCTTCAGCCAGATGTCAGCGAGACTTTGCCAGGTGCTTGGAAGCAGAAGGATGTCAGGGTCAGGCCCACAGCCACCGTACTCCCCAGCACAGCTGCTTGGCTAAAGTCACCGTACTGAGCCATCAGGGTGCCCTGCAGACTGAGCATGTTTTGTCTTGGGCAGTGACTGGTGTCAGCTGGGAGATGTTCTGGGGAGCGCGGCAGCGCTCAGTGCTGAGTCAGCCTGAGGGGGAATGACTCACCCAGAAACGTCAATGAAAGACGATATTTCTTCTCTCCAGGCTGCCCTTGTGGCTGCTTTTCATCCTTAAGAGCAGGGTCCCTTTGCACCTTTCTAGATAGCAGCTGAACAATTTTTAACAACACAGAGTTTCAAAATGCTGTTCTTGATGTTTCTCTCGTAGCAGATGCTTTGTTCTGTGCCTGTGACACAAGACATCGTGTGCCGCTGCAGCAGCAGAAAGTGCAGCAGGAACCACAAAGCAGGCTAGATGTAAACCAGCGCCTGGTTTGGGAGGCTAGGCTGCATGCTGGAATGGCAGACAGCCGACAGGACAGCCTGACTCCCACTTTTGCATAGCAAATGGCCATGCACTTGTTGCCCTCCGTGCCTCTCCAAATCACTCAGTGACTTGATGTTTGCTCTAGGTCTGAGATGGGAAGAGAGGGCAGGTCATTAAGTACATGCAACCATTATGCGAACATGTCTAATAGAACGAGTCGTTATTTTTCATACTTCATGCTTTCAAGAGATCAAGTTGTGTATCATTGCAACAGAAGAAAGCACAAACACTCTCAAAACCCACAGATACTGTCATTAACTTGCTGTTCCCTGCCCCCTTACTGAGCCCTGTAGCCTCTCAGTAGTCACTAAATGATGGGCTTACCTTTCAGGCACTTTGCTCCTGAGACCTTGCACATACTTCCTGTGTTTTACAAGATGGAGCTCACATTCATCTGGGTCCACCCTCTCAGTCATCTTCCAGGCTTGTGAAGGTGATAACTTCTTTTTGAATAGCCTCATGACACCAATACATAGCATTTGTTCACATGTGTTTCCAGCTACACAAATAAGGGGTACCATCTGCAAATACAGTAAGAACAGGAGAGCTACATAAGAAACAGGAAAAAAACAGGAACTGAAGAGGGTATCTGTGTCACAAACAGGGCTGTAAATCACGGGTTCAGTCCTCAGCCTACCAAAATATCTGAAACACCTCATAGGCCCACACTAAGGTATCTATCTGGCATTGTTTCATGACCCATTTTACTTGACAGGTCTGCAGAAAAACCCTTAATTCTCAACAGTCAAGCTTGAGTTAGAGACTGAAGAGTAGGCGACTACAAGAAAGTTGACTCTAATTGAGGACCTAACAACATTTAGGTTAGGGACACCAAATGTCATGGCTTATTTGAGACAATCCTAAGAACTGGAAGCATGTCCTACCTTTCTGATGATACTGGGATTTTATTTTGCACCAGATTTTAGAGGTGGTGCAAGGAACAAGAAATTTGCTTGCATAATTTTATCCAGACCAGAGGAAAGAGCAAAACCCAGCCTCTCCATTCAAGCTGTGGTCCTAGCAAGTACTCATGCTTTATAGCAGAACAAGAGATCTCTAATCTTTCCATTACAGCACACGACTGGCCATTCAGGGAATGTCCTCTTGGTCCCTACGCTGACACTGAGAGTATACTCAAGCCTGGCCAGTCAGGGGAGGGAGGAGAGAGCATGCCATGCCTCTTGCACCCTCTTTTCTTTAGTCTGCTCTCCTTCATTTAGATAGACTTGCAAGTGTGCACTCACTGTGGGTCACACCTACCCACGAACACATCATTGGGATCCAAAGAGATGTTAGTGAGTTTGTGTGGATTACAGCATTTTTCTTAGAGAAGACACAAATAGTTGACATTTTAATGGTATAATTAACACCAATAAAACCCCTTCATTCTAAGAATAGTCACAAGAAGCAGAATTATGGAGTGGGAGCTTATAAAATTTTATCAGTTTTGTCATCTCTTTGGAGAAAAGCCTTCCAACTGGCCTCAATTCATTATTCAAGGGTATAGTAAATGCTGGAAAGTAGATTTTCAGAACAGTTTTAGTCCAGCCTCCTTAGAAATCTAAATAATTTTTTGTTGCTCTCTCTTTGAACAGCAAAGCTGAAGTGTGTCACCAGAGGTAAAATTAGCTGGTTCATTAATGAATTAGCTAATTGCACTTGGCTGCCATATCTGAGCATTTAAGGACAAAGCAGCAGCATTCAGTTATAGAGCCAACCAGGGTACGGCATGTGTACATTTGCATAAAGGATCTAAGAAGTTGATGAGTAGTAATTGGCAGTGGAATTTGCACAGGTTCATTAAAAGCAAAATTTTCTGCAGATATGGGGTAGAATTTGGGGAGAAAAACAGACATGGGGACTTGGATTAATTTGAGGGCTGTTAGCCACAAAGAGCACATCTTACAACCAAGAGTCAAAATTTAAATCCAAACTTACTTCGCTCCAAAGCAGTGTTCTTCTGCTGCGGCCGCTTGGTTGCATGCCGCAGCGCTGCCCGGTTATCCATCAGGCAAATTGGTTATTGTCCAGACTAGTGAAGAGCAGCTTGCCAGACAGCCCTGCCATGCAGCCCTTGCCCCAGCACGAGGCAAGGCTCTGGAGACAGTTACCTGCATAGCATCCCAATATTGGTGGCTATCAGCCTGTGGTCCTTTGCTTCAATGATGCATTACACAGAATCTGTGTTTGTTGGTCAAGCCTGCCAGTTTTTCTAGGTAACCTAAAACTTAGGTACTCAGCGGTCAGTATTGCAATGTATACATTCCCTTAGGTCCATAATCTTAATCACCCTTCTAATATTGTGCTGTTGATGTGGGATTTAGGTTTCTTTATCACTTTTGTTCTTATCTCTGCTGTTCAGAGTGGGTAAATGCTTTTGGATTGATCCAAGTCACTGTTCTTTTTCTTCACAGCCTAACACCCATCTTTATTCTGTGCATCTCTCTCAAGAGAGGATTAGATGGTAGATTTGCCTGGCTTTTGCACAAGTTAGGTAAACACAGAGAATATAAAAGAGCCAGTCAGCTGAAATGGCTTACTTCTCCCTTCTTCCCCTTACATCATGCATTTTCCGCAGGACACCATGTTTCTAACCCACAGGTCAACCCTTGGTCCAGGCCTCTGCTGAAAGTAAGGTATGGCATAAGTGAACATGAGCTTCTTGGGACCCATGCATCTGCTCATTGTCCCAGGTGCAGAGGTACACACCCACATAATAAGCAGAGCGTAGGTCCACACTGCTTGCCATTTGTATCTGTAAGTTAAGCAACATAGATCACCTTGAAAAAAAACCCAAAATGGCAAAGAAATGAATTAAGAAATCAGTTTCACTATGGTGGCGTTGAATTCACAACAAGGGAAGGAAGCTTTTGGGAAACAATTTATTTTGATAGTTAGGAAACAGTCTTTGATCCCACAGCAGATCACACAGCTGCAAATTACAGTTAAAGATGTTGTAATGAAGATGAGCTAATATACAGCAAGGTGTGAGGATATAGTGGTAAAGCAGTAGACTGTGTTTTTAACAGTGTGCAAAGGCCATTTGTGGGTAGGGCTTATGAGGAGGGATTCAGCACTGGGAAAAAAAGCAATAGGGAAACAACAGCAGTTATTTTTAACTCTGCTGTGTTTATGAGTTTTTAAGTGCTTTATAGACACTACTTTAAAAAAGGGCTCGGAAAGCTGCTTTGATTGCTGGAGTGGAAAAGATCACCTTAATTATTATCTCACCTCCAGCTAAAGCTTAGACGCTGTTTCAGAGGAAAAGAAGCGCTCAATCTATTCTAAGATATAAAGCATCTTACCAAAACACCCAAAATGGGACCATTTCAAGCTATCATAAATTCTTGCAAAGATTTCCCATGATGAAGAACTTGCTCAGTGAAAGGAAAGGCACCATGAATTTCCATTCCTCTGGGACACAGGACAGCCCTGCAAAAGGCTTTGACAGTGTTCCCTAGGATAGGAATCTTAGAAGTTATATTGAGTATTGAACAGAGCCCCTTCATGGAGGGCTGATGACACACTGTATGCTTACCACAATATCCTACTTTGGACAGCAAAATCACAGTCCTACACTGCATCAAACCCAGGCAGGAAATTAAGAATTCCATTGCTACTGGTAGATGTACATTATTATTATCAACCTTTCTCCAAAAATACCTGATCATCTATCATTACCTTAAATAATTCTGCAGTTTGAAAGAAGTCCAAACATAGTTGAGGCTGTTAATTACCCACACAAAGTGAAGGAGCACAGTGTTCCTATGTAGTTTCCCACAGTTAGGAGGTGCTCAGTAACGAACTGGAATGGGAACTCATTGTCGGCTTTCTAAAAAAATCCCAAACTCTTCAGCTGAGAGTGAAAAGAGTCTGAGAGGAAAAAAGAAATGCACAGGAAAACAATAGAAGAATACTCTGCTGAAATTCAAATATCTCACATGGTTTTTGACTCTTCTTGAAGACGGTCATGTTTAAATGCACAGTTCATCAAGCACAACTGCCTCATTCTGTTTGGAGCACTGTGTTTTCCTCCTTCTGGCAATGTGTGGTTCTTGCATTGCAGATCCTTGCATTGCAAGATGACCCTTTGTTCCCTTGTTTCATCCTGAGAAACAAAACACAAAAAATAATTTCCTTTAGGGAACTATTTTATCATGCAGATTTTGAGGCAAACCAAAAAGCACAGACTCACTCTAATTTAATTTTGAAAACTAGCGATAACCTTCCCTGCAAATACGTAGGGGAGAAATGGACCTTTTTGATACATGAGAATATAAGGAAAGGTGGGCTCAAACTCGAACATCCTTGGCCAGCTCCAGATGTGAGTATGTCCAGATTTCAAACAGTTCTGTAAGTGGGATTCTTGGCTAAGCTCACTAGAAATACAAGGGCAAGGCATGAAGGTCCAGGAGAGGCAAACTTTTTTAAATTCTCCAGACAGGAAAGGTGTCAAAGTTGACATCTTAATGTATTAAGCAGGGCAAAGATTTCATCCAGCAAATAGGAACCTTATGAGACACACTCCCATTTTGTGTACCATACAGATGTTCTCCATATCTCCCTAAGTAACTGAGAAATCAAACCAGCAGATAACTTCCACTCTGGCGTGCCAAATCCCTATGAATGTAAGAGCGTTAAATTCCACAACACCAAAGCTGCGGTCAACAGAATTAGAACTCTTAATAAGAGGAAACAGAACATAAATTGTAGCTGGCTTTTAGGCTTCCCACAGATCCAAAAGCACGGATCTCTTACATTCATCACAATACGAATGGTATGACATTTTCTTTCAGAAAGATGAGGGAGTTTTTTGCGCTGTTACTACATAACAGCATTGAAGTTTGCCCAGGTCTTAAGCTTCAAGGCAAGTTATCTTCAGAGATATAAGCTATTAGTACAGGAAAGACAGTGATTTAGAATTTAAGATCACATTTTTTCTCTCTCTGTCATTCCCTTTCCTTCCAATACAGTCTGCAAAAGTGCACTTCCCAAAGGGTCAGATTAATATTAGGCCAACACCTTAACTGGCCAACATTCGTTAATTTCAATGCATGCATCTCACTCTAGACCAGCTGGCAAACCAGTCCAATAATACGCCTCTACCCAACTTTGATTAAAGCACAGTTTGACCTTAAAGATATCTATTCCTTCCTATTACTAGAAATCTTGTGGCTGTGTAGGAAGGAGAGTAAACATCGCAGGGTTATTAAATTTCTACCTCAAGGTACAACTGTGAAGAATGGGTACTTAGCAACCAGAAACAGAGGAGCACAAGATGTTCCATCCTAATGGTGCATTTTGCAAGGAAATACAAAAGTTTACATCAACCTGTAACACCTAGGCCAACGCAACTGATCTCCACAAACAGCTCCAAACTTGTAATCAGCAGGAAATGACCAGATTTAAAAGCCTAACCTGTCTGACAAATATAACTCAGCCCCTGAAATTCCTTGACATTTGCCTCCTTACCATCACTATCTTTTCCAATTGGAATTAAATGAGTAATCTCAGTTTTAAAAGGTTGATTCGATATTTATGTTGGTTATTAAGGTCGAGGAGTCAAGAGATGAGAACGCTAATTTCTGCAAGCAGATTGCTTGACATTTGAACAAGATTGAAAATTCCATCAATATTGCACATTTTCCTTAGCAAGAAGTTAATGTAATTGCTCAGGCATTAATCAGCAGAAGTCAATCCTGATTGACGGAGAAATAACAACAACCTGGATCCTCTATGCCATGTCATCCAGTCTCACTGAAGTGTTCGTGCAAATGGGAGTTACAGATTATACAGCAGAAGACAAATCCAGCATGTCCTCCTGTACAGACCTCAGATCTGATTGGGGAAACTGTAAGGGAATCTGCTTAATGGAGGGGATGAATTTGGGGATGCAGCTAAATGACCAGTCACGAGAAGCCACCGCATAGGCATAGGAGAAGGAGTAAATGGGCTGGGGCCCAGGGGAGCCTGCTGCAACAAGCTGTATCCATGTTTTCACTAAGGCAACATGAGGTATGGAAAAGGAAGGATGTTGTGTTTCAGCCCAGCCGGTAACAAAGGACCACGCAGCCGCTTGCTCACTCCTCACACCCCACTCCAGTGGGATAGGGAGGAGAATCGGAGGAGAGAAAAGGAAAAAAAAAAACGGAACCTCGAGGGTTGAGATAAGGGCAGTTTACTGGGACAACAGAAAAAAAAGAGAAGTTACAACAACAACAACGGTACTAATAGAAGAATATACAAAAGGAGTGATGCACAGTGCAACTGCTCACCACCCGGAACCCAACGCTCCGCCACTTGCCCCACTGAAAGCCGAGAGAGCTCCCCCCAGCCCACTCCCCAGTTATATACTGAGCACGATGGCACACCATATGGAATAGCTCCTGGGCTAGTTCAGGTCAGCTGTCCCGGCTGTGTCCCCCCCACCTCCCAGGTTCCTGTAAAAATTAACTCTATCCCAGCTGAAGCCAGGACAAAGGACTATCCTGGGCACTGGGCACTGGGACACCACACGTCTAGCGAGCGTAACCATGTGTCAGAGGCAGCGTGCTGTAAGACCAACCCAAGTTTCTGCCTATTGCCACAACAGGGCACACGAAGTGGTCTAGGCACCAGGATATGGGACGACTGGCTGAACTTCAGCGCTCTTTAGCTGCAGCTTTTTCAAGCTTTGCTCAGCTCTCAGAATATCCACTCTTTCTTCCTTCGCTGCCAGCAGGTGTGAATCCTGTCGGTTTTTTCCCCTGTTTCAGAACCTTCAGCCACATCAGACTAAAACACACTGAGAGTCTTTTTGGCTTGGCAGGAGATGGGGAAATACGCCCTTGAGTGTGTGTCATTCAAATGGTTATTTAATGAGTCTACTGACCTGTGTGGAGGCTGCAGCCAGAAGAAATACAGGCTTTTAAGGCATCTTCCTGATTGTTCAGTAAATAGACCAACAGCACCATGATGGTCCCTTCTTTACAGAAGGACATTTGAGTAACATAACATCATCATGCTGGGAATCACACGTAAGCCAGCCAGCTCTTCAGCTGCACTGCAAACAAGGAGCAAACAGGGAATGCCAGGGAGGGAAACAGATCAGACACATAGATGAGAATAATCTCAGAGTGAAGCCAATTAGTCCTTTTAGAGACTTAAATTGAAAAAAAGAAAGCCTTTGAAATTGCTCCAGTGTCATGCATACTTGAAAAGTTGAGGACAATGCACTCTTTTGCTTCAAGAACATTTTTCCTTTCCAAGATCCCCCAAGAAATTCATATGGTGTTGAAAAAACATTCAGCTAACCTGCACCACCAGCACATAAAAAAGAGGAAGGAAAAAAATCCCCACAAAAAAACCCAAAACAACACTCATTTTTAAACTGCAGATTAATTACAAAAAATTATTCCCTTCAGTATACCAGCTGCACAGTCTCTCTCTGCTATTCAGAAAGTTTTGTGACTGGTTTTGTTGTTTGGGTTTTTTTATTTCTTAAAGCGTGATTAGATTTTTGGCTATAATTTACGGAAAATATGTTAGCCTAGAGGTCCTCTGAGCGATGAAACATGGGATACATGCTGCATTGCTGCTGTGTCCTGCTTCCAATGTCACATAGACCTGAGGACAGTCTATCATCTCCTTGTGAGAAGCTCAGAAAGACCTGCTAGCTTGGGAAAAAAATCTCCCTGTGGTCCACCAATTAGTGGCTGCTTTTGTTGGTAAGAGCCGCCTTCTCATTTGCTCTCCAGATAGTTGTTTTGCAAAGCATTACTAAAGACAAATAAAGACTGCTGCCCCTTTGAGTTTTGTCCTTCCTCTGGAGCTCCATATGAGTTTAAAAGGAATGGAAGTAGCATTGAATACACCCCCTATATATATAGTCAAATTCTAGGGAAAGGAAGGTTACACTCATATGCTGAGTCAGTGCTCAGTTATTGGCCATGTTTGAGCTTTCAGTATTTTCCAGGAGTTTATAATTTTTTTTTTTTTTTTTTGTCCAAGAGCAAAATTTGGTTACATTTTAACCAAAATACCAGAAACAGAATAATCACAAATGAAGTCTGAATATGGTTACTTCAACTTGTCCATTAAATCCACTAACACCTTCAGAAAACATCAGGAAAAAAGCGCCAAACTTAAGAAAGTGCAAAAGAAGTTGATCTGAATTAAGAAACAATCAGCTGTGTTCTAATAATTGAATTGAAAATATCATATATTGGTCCATTTCCATACATCCTTGTTGCATTCGTGGGATTTATGAGCTCCCTCTCGTGGCCACGTTAACAGTTATGGGCTGTTTTTTTCCAGTCCAGCATTTGCCGTAGATTAATGTGCAACAAAAAAAGACAGTTTGTCATTCTCCGAAGCAGGAATTGATTTTATTCTCCTCAGTAGCTAAATGAGTCACCCGAGCTCCTGCTGAATCACCTGCCACAAACGGTGGTAGATGTTTCTTCGCTGCCTCAGGGCATATGGGAGATGGGCAGGATTGATACCCGGTGACTTAAGGAGGCAGGGCAAGGGAGATGCTCCAGTTGGTGGGCTCCTACAGGTCCAGATGGGGATGGCAAGTGCTACTTTGGGTGCTAACGGCTGTGCTGCTTCTCAGGACAGCCTGAGGGCAGGATGGTCTCCAAAAAAAATGAGCTGCCCTTACAACACGTGATTTGGAGGCTGCTCCAGCAAAGATGTAGAGCACACCACCAGCCAAGGGTGGAGGTGGCACAGCACAACCATCGTCGTGCTGCTGACCCCAGCAGACGGGTGTGCCTTGGGGTGGCTGGTGGGGAGAGCACCAGCCTGATTTCTACAGGCCAATTAATAAGTAGAAAAAGAAACATCCAGCTACCACACCCTTCTGTATAATGAGCTACAGGGAGGTAATGGGCCCAGAGAGCAGCACAGAGATTTGCAAACCAAATCAAACCAATTTCTGAAACCAGAAGTTTCAGAATTTGGGGGCTGAGTTGAAAACTGCTTTTTTAAAATTAAAAGGTCGTATTGTGCAAGTGTATCATGAGTTCTGGCAATGGCTGCTTTTTAAACTGACAGAACACTATTTACAAACTTATGGTATCAATTTGCAGACAGTCATTAAAGGCATGACTGAGATTTCCCATCTATTTTTAACACAAGCAAAATGGAAAGACAAAAAAAAAATGCTGTTTCTTTCATCCTAGATTCATTTTTCCCTCAAACCAAACACATTGTCTCAGAAGACTGATTGTCCTTGTACCATTAAAAGCTGGACTGCATGTTTAGTAACTTAACCCTAGACAGACCCAGGTGGTGCACATGGCAATAAATGAATTATAGCCATCCAAATCCTGCAAAATTGCTAATTTTGGAAACTTATTACTGAAATGTATTGCAGGCACCGTGCCACAAGAATAAACATACAGTTCTGTAGGCGTTACATTAATAGATCCTCTATTACTACCGTTTAAAACAGGAAGTGTTCTGAAGAAAAGTTCACTTATCAAAAAGAATTAATTAAAATTCATCAATAGCATTTATTTTTCTTGCAGATCAATCCTACCTAATAATAAGACTATCAATAACTGGTGAAGTCCTGGACCATACGTTCCAGGAAAAAAACCAACACTTAGTTTGTGCAAAAATAAGCAAATTTAATTTCAGATCATTTGTATATGCTCAATTACCACAGTGCCATAGGCAAATAAGATACTAAAATGCACACATGGCTAAAACTCTTGCTGTTCTTTTTGCACTGGCAGTTATCTGATCGTAATGCAGAATTACTTTTTCTAAGCTTGTTGATCTGATCATGCAAATTGTAATTGTAATTATTAGACCTCAAGCTTCTTAATTTAAAGAACAGTACCCTCAAACTCTGCCCCCCCACCCCCCCAGGACTGTAAAGGGTTTCTCTCATTGTATTTGTCAGACCTTGGATCCAAGCTCCATGAGACAAACCCTTAGTCACAAGACTTGGTGTCAAGATGCTGCAATAAAGATGCTGCAATAACATGCAGCTAGGGAAGTTAAATGCTTCACTTACAAAGAAAGAATAACAGCAAAGCTGCCTCAGAAGGCCTCACAACATGTTAAGCTGTTGTACAAACTGCAGTACAAGCTCAGTTCCTCCTGCGAATAATTATTTGACATTAAACAGAATTTTCCTTTTTCAGAGATCTCAAAGGAAGAAGAAAACAAACAAACAACAACACCCCCCCTCCCCCGAACCCACAATCCAGAAGAAAGGCCAGGGCTCTGAAAGGCGGACATCAGATGAAGAGAGAACTCCACGGCCCCAAGGAGCTGCAGTACCTAAGGAGCTGCTGCCCACAGAAATGACCTTAGCACCTCATACCGCCCATTTTCTGACGATTGAACACTGCATTTCACCACGGCTCGGCTCCCCATCCCTATCACCCGTGTGTGGGACCGACTCGGGAGCATAGGATACAGAGCCCAGGAAAGCCTTCTTTAGGCTGTCCTCCCTGGAGCCGTAACTGGAGGGGTAGGGTTGCCCTTTCACAAAGGTACCCGGGCCCAAACACCATGGGTGCACCCAGCCCCATCTGAGCTCCTGCACAGAGGCAGCAAGGGGAGCTCGGCATCACTGCGGGCACCAAGGTACCTCCTGTAAAAAGTTTTCCACAGCTGCGTTTTTCCTGTCTGGGGAACATCTGCTGATGCAAACAGAAATTGAAGGTTTCTCCCTTCACTTCCCCACCTTCCCCTTCCTGTGGGTGAGAGGGAAAACAGATTTTAGAGATCAATCCCACCACCAGATCCTAACACGGGTAATTCTGTTAATAGGTTAATTTTGAGCTGAAAACTCACACAGCAGAGAAAAGTTCAATTTCAAGAGAATTTTAAGGGAAAAGCAGATCCAAAATGACATCTTGAAAAGTACTCATTTCACCAGACTGTTTGTCTAACTCTATCCTGTGCTGGGAACAGAGTCTGCAGAACAGGCTTGGAGCAACGCGATCGCAATGATAGCTGGCACTGAGCAGTGAATTATGAAGTGCAGATGCAGAGTTTGGCTAAGACTTTCAAATGCTAAAAGGCTACAGCTGGAATCTGGTTTTTGAAATTATCGGTGTTGCAAGCCCTTTGAAATCTCACCGTTTTTGCACTTTTTAACACTACATATGTAGATTAAATATTTTTTCACATTCTCTCTCAGGCAGAAAGAAATTAGGCAGACTAATAATGCACACATTTTAGAGATAATGCCTTTAGGGAAACAATAACACCCTCTAGCTAATTTACTGAGGGAGGTAAGTGATACTCATATCCTTTACTAGCTAGCATGATATTTAAAGATGCTGCAAAACCCTAATTACATTATGTGCTGTGAAGCAGATATAAGGCTAAAACCTGTTTAATAGTTAAGCCTGTTGCTATAACAACCACATTTCAAGGACATGGATATACAAACCACATGCAACAACATCTGCATTAACAAAATGTCCCACTGCAGTTGAACTTTACCTGGCAAAAGAACCAATTAAAATTGAAATTTCCTTGTTCAAAAAAACAAACAAAAAATAGGATCTTTGTTACTGTCAACAGAATTCCATCTTTAAACACCAACAGCCTCTCCACGGGAGATCTGTTATTTAATTCATCTGGTTTTGGACTCCTCCCCAAATGTTTCCTCTCCAAGGAAAAGAAGTCAACCTCAGTGTTCCCACCTCAGTCAAGCAGACATTTAAGCATCTGGCTGTTTCCACTTAAGTGGGTGGGGATATTGCTTTGAATGCATTTTGCACCATGCCTTAGAGATATGACTTCTTCCAGTCTTTGCCCGCAGAATTAAGAAATGAGAATGAAGAGCAGAAGCAAATGCTTCAGGGTAATGTAACATAACAGGCCAGGCAAGGAATCAGCAGATTTTTTTCTTTTTTTTTTTTTTTGACAAATCAAGTAATCATTTGGCACAACTTTTTCCTTATTAGGCCATTATTTACCAGCCCAGGACAGAAAAAGGCTACAGAATAATAATTTTTAAAAAAGGAAGAAAAGCTCAGTCAAGCAGAGGCCAATAGAGATGTGTTTGGTGAGGTTCAAGAGTAGCAGATGGTTTGTGATGCTCTGAATAAATGCAAACAATTTTTACAGACTAGGGAAACTCAGCTCTACTTCAATGCAATAACGCACAAAGGACTGTTACGCACCAAACATAGTAATAGCCACTGATCAGGGTGCTAAGATTGTTACTTCAAAATAAAGAGTATAGAGAATACAAACTTTTGCATAATACTTTAAGTCATTTGCATACTCTAAATGCTGTCATTACAAAGGAGTGTAGCTCAACCTTTCACACTGATTATTTCCATAGTATCAGGAGATTTCAGTTCACCCATAAAATATCGCACAGCTAGAAAGACCAAAAGTGATTTGGATCTAATTTAGGAAATAATTATTTTCAGCATAAAACCTATTCATAAAGAAAGCTTCAAATACATAACAATATTGCATAGGGGGTTGATAATCATATTACTGTTTACAAAGCGATGAATATAGCTTCCTCCTAGTTAAATCTGTGCTTCGTATTGCTAGTCATGAAACACGGCAGTGGAGAGATAAGACATACTAGCAGTACTTGTACACCTCTGATTTACAAATGACTTGACATTTCTGTACCCTATTTTTCTGATCAGAGCATCTCAAACAAAATAACTCCAACAATAAAAGCAAATTGCTTCGACTTGCTCTATTCCATCCTCCTCTTTTTCAGTTTCTTGGATTTACATATTTACATATCCTAGGAAGACAGCTTAGGAAGCAAGATTAAATTCAGCACAAGTTTCACAAAGCTTTCCGGACCTGTGACTTTGTTAATAATAACAACCAGAAAATACAGGTTTCTTTACAACTATCTTTTAGCTTCCTCTTGAAAATAGCAGCTGTGGCTTTGAATTAACATTATTGTTTTCATTTGACTGCACACCTTTTAAAGAAGCAATAAGAGCACTGGAAGCAGAAGTCCATAACAGAGTTATATTGTTCAAGTTTTCTGGTTTCAACCCAGATTGCATACTAGGAAGGCAGTCTGCCAAAGTCAGACCACGGAAAGAAGTTTAACAATAAAAATCACACTTTTTTTTCTTCTTAAATGTAAACACAAACTCTGACATTTATTGGAGCAAAACTGTTTACAGCAGAAGGCAACAAGAACATTATACCATTGATGATGGAAAAAAGCAAGTTGCAGGCCTCCTGCTTAAACAAAGCTATCCCCGTCCCTAAGGCGTGCTTTTTGGCTGGATGAATTTGTAATCACCCTCTTGTATCTGTGTTTAAATTCAGAGGCTTTCAAGCACTTTTAGCAATCTGCTTATCAACTACCAGACATACTTGACTCTTCCAATTCAGAGGTCTAACAGGAGGAGCATGGAAGGTTAAATGTATCATAAAATGTGTTACAGTGGCTGTTAAAGCCAAAGGCTGAAATCCAACCAGGTAACGCGAAAGGGAGTCTTACCATTGTTCTAAAAGACAGGGTTTCACCCGCTGAGCTGACGTATTAAATCATAAGGTGAAAGTAGAAGATGGTGCTGTAATGCTAACCACCACAAACAAAAGCCCCAAACTAGCAGCTCTTTACTCAAAAATGTGTTAAGTGAGATTATGATCAGAAAAGCTAAATGTATGTTATTAATTTGCGAATGACAGCCAATATAACCAAGTAATGCTTGTGCACAATGTCTGATTCCTATCATCTAAAGATCATGAGCACCTAAACTAAACATGGAAAGCAAGTTATGAAATAGCTTCTAATTACAGAAAAAGGCTGACAAGAAGAGAGGAAATTGCCTCATCACTTCATTGACATTACCTGGCATCACACTCATATCTAAGATATAGCCATCATCTTCCACACCTCACCCTTTTCTTCTTAAGACGACAAGTGTGTGAGAAGAGGTAATCTTTTATTTAAGCCAAATTGAAAAAATACAAGTTATCAGGCATATCATCTCTGTTCAGCTATTTCGTAGCCTTAAGCATCTGGAGGCCAGTAAAGAGCTACCTTCTTTTCAAAAGAGGACTGCCAGCACTGCAGTTTCTCTACAAGGGGAACTTAGACATGGCCGAGGCAGGCACCAGAGCACAGCAGCCTTGAAGTCCCTGCTAGATCCTGTGCAAGCACTGGCAGGCTCCCACGTGGAGGTCGAGCTGTGAAGCTTCCTCAGGGCTATCGTGACATGTGCTAGACACGTTATTCCATTTTCTTCCATTTCAGAGAGCTGTATTGGTTTCCCCGGTATTCATTTTCCTATTGCTAATCTCCTTTAGCCCCCAGCACAATTTTCAAATTACAGGCAACAATAAGAAGGAAGTGCACGGAGCAACTGATGTTAAAAGTTGTCATCTGTCTCCACTAAAACCTTTAGGTTATTCAACAAAATATCTGGCAAGAAGACAGATGACATCCTTTATATATTTCAGCAAATTTGATCTATTATCAATTATTTATGCCCACTTTTGGTTAGAGATGTGAGAGAGCCCATTTTTCACAGTTTCCAAACCGAGGCTTTCAGGACTGGATTCAATTACAGCTAAGTTATGAGATAAAGTTGGGGTAAATGTTGCCGCCCTCTGACAGTCTTCACATACTCTAGTGAGGCTGAATTTCTGCTTGTATGGCATAAGAGCAGGGCCAACCTCCAGCTTCAGTCTAGCAACACCATGATGAGGGCTTTGGGGCCACCACTCTGTAGAAGAGCTGTCATTTCCACACGGGATCACAAATGATCCTTTCGGTTTGCCTGTACCATCAGCAACACCAGTAAGCACTACCTGCTTCTCATGGAAAGGGAAAATGCTCCACAAAGAGCAGTTTCACAGAAGCATTTGAGATGGTGAGAAATCTTTCCTATCCCAATAAAAATGTCAATGCCTTGACCAGAAAAGAAGTGCACACCTAAAGTATGCAACCCAAGTCGTCAGATTCCAGTTTCTAACGCAATGGTTGGTGAGAGCTTAGCTCAGGCACGTCCTGCTCCCATTCTCCTCTGTGAAGATGGCTTCCTGAGCAGCCTCGCTCAGGATGCTCCTGAAGGTAGAAGACTGTTCGTCATGGATGCGAAACGGCCAAACCGTATCATGGGATACTACAAACGCAAGTGCATGGAGAGCAAGGAGAACATGAAGACATGCATTACAGCTTTTATAGTATGCTGCCCTAGAGCAGACAGCTGCAACATTTCCTATGGAAAACAAATACCTTCTGGGGAAAAGCCCCCATAAGCCAGAAATAGATTAAATGCAAAATGTTCACTTCCATCCAGCTACTATCCTACAGAAAGTAAGGAGTAATCTGTTGAGAAAGCAGCAGTGCCGTGCCATCGGCAGGTTGTTATCCAGGGCATGTTGACTGGGGGAGCTCCGCCAGCTTCAGCAGAGCCACTCGTGCTTCCTCACCCACCTGAAGGTCTGGCCCTCTCTTCGCTACAGCCACTAGAGGTCAATACAATCACACGCTTCAGAGCACCCCCAGCTCCAGCGTGTGCAGGAGCACCCGGCTGTGGCAGGTCCCACGCCTGTGGCCGTGGGTTTCTGAGATGGGTTAGGGTCGCTGCTGGCCTCTGGGAGCTGTGAAGCTCCACACGGAAAGCTGTAGGCACCACCATGTGACTGGACCTGCACTGCAACCATCCTGGACCTGCACTGCAACCATCCTGGATCAGCCTCCGGTAAATAAGGGCATGCACAGTCATGTGCAGAGCAAGCAAGAGAACCGTGCGTGGGGCTCAGAAGCAGGTGAGGAGTAACGACGCTCTTCTGAGCTGTGGCTGATGTTCTGCTCACACGCTGAAATACAAAACCAGGAAACCCGTCTCTCCTTTTATGCAGAACAGTGCCAAATACACTTCTTGCATATTCAGATTTTCCACAATTTCCATAGAGAACAACGACCAGTACCTAGTTCAGTTCAGGCCTTTTCTTATCTGCCTTAGGAGCTTGTATAACTATCCAGCATTTTAGATTTTAGATTCTGGGAAATCAGAACCTCCAAGGAACTGCTTTTTTCTGGAAAGCCTAACAAAACTGAACATTGTTATGAAATTAATTGTCCTTCATTTCTACTATTTTACTGCTGCAACATGATAATTTCTTCCCTAACCGAACATTTGCTTTTCACAGCGTGTCACTAAAGTTCCTAATTTTACCAGTCTGTTTTTCCAACACAGAAATGCATAGTAACATCTTCCTAACTTTCTGTCCAACACCATTTATGTCTACACTGATTTCCCCCATCCTAGTTAATTTTGTCACCTTCTTGTATAGCCTTGAGCAACATTCAGTCTCCTTTTAACTTCCTCCATTTGCCATCTCTGTGAAAGGAAGGTCCTCAGTCTATCGCTGTATCAGGGGAGGGAACCAAATATTTGATATGTTTTAGCAAAAGACAAACATTACAAAGTTTGCCGCCACCTTTATATTCTATCCACCTCCAGAAAAGAACAAGTCTTCAACAGGTTTTTCGTAATACAGATGGATTTAAAGTTCAGATAACAGCAGATTCAAGTTATTGCTGCCTTCTGAAAACCTCTATACTAAAGGAAAATATTATTATAAGCCTTGTTATGTTTTCTCCTTATTGACATGCCAGCATTATAGATGAACTGCTATCTGAATTGTGACTTACCGTAGAATGCAAACTGAGACCTATGGTGATACTAATAGCTTTTCAAGTTCTTTTTATAATAGTAATCTCATCTTCCTGGAGTAATTACATGTATTTATTAAACACTGCAAACTGCTTTATAGCTTTTGTAACTTGCAATCTCACAATGCTTCCAGAAATCAGAATCCATATTTAATTTCAAGACTGGAAATGTAGGACGGCTAATTATTAGAAATTTCATAAAAAGCCTTGATATTCTGTACCTAAAGAGATTACAAATTTTAAATTATTCTATTGATAGGTAAAACATATCCTTTCCTTTTGACTTTTTTTGCTTTTACTATTCTGCAGTTTATTCTTGTTGAAGAAAAAAACCTAGGAATATGAATCTTAAGAGACGACAGCAGAAGTAGACACTGGTTTCTAGAAAATAACATACAGCTAAAGGCATGCTCCAGGAATGGGTATTAGCTTAGAAAACCTTTTATTCAGACTCTTCCCAAATGCTAAGAGCTGACCCAGCAGACACCCTCACAATGTGCTTTTGACGAGCGACTGTTGTCTGCCCTGCCTGCTGAAGTTGCCTGCTCTGCACGAAGGCAAAGCTCATGGGCCAGCAAGATGGTGGGCACCTCAGTGGGAGGGAAGGAGTGTTGAGCTCCCTGGTCCATTGCTGCTCTCCTTCCTCTGCACTTTCTAGAAAGCAGGATCTAGAAAGGAATCCTGGGCTGCAAACTCGGGGGAGGTGGGGGTTATTCCCCAGCAGTATGTTCCCATCCACCCACTATCCTCCTGCTGTGCTGTCCAGTCCTGTGCTGGGCACACCAGTGGCTTCACAGTGTGAAGCACAATGTGCTCCATAGCCCCTGAATGCTTTCCTATGGCTTCTCCCTGCTGAGACAGTCCCCACTTGCAGTGCAGGGAAAGACAGTGAAAATAACAAAGGCAACTTCAGCAAGAAAAGGCACAGGGCATGGAACGAGGAAGATTGTTTCTAAGATGAGTGCAGGGTTCACACGTATTTCAGGCATGGGTTTTAGCTACTCTAAAGTTTAAAGAGTTGGAAAAGTCTTCTGAGACCTCATGAATCATTCTCAACTAATGAGAGTACAATGTGGTTCAGCTATCAAATAAACATGCGTTATCTGCTCTTAGCCCTGGCGGACGTGACTGCACGGCTGAAACTAATCAGCAGTGCCTCCCGCTGTTTGAACAAGCAGGTAAAGATTAAGTTTCACTTTGCTCTTTTGCTGTTGTGTGCACTGATTTATTTGGTAACTGAAAGTCCTCAGGGAAGACAGTGCCAAAAGCACTGCTGAGTTCCTATAAGGTTAAATTCATTCTCTTACCAGTAAGATTTTAGTACTTTTTATAAAGAAAACAGTGGCCTCACAAACCTTTCCAGGTCTCTCCCTGCTCTAGGTTTTCAGCCATTAGATCCTGCATAGAACCACCAATTATACCACATTTGGAAAAAAAAAGAGGAAAAAACCCCCCACCCACAAAATCCCAAACCCCAAACCCCAATAGTTAAGTTTTTCTTTCTCCCCCCCTGCCCCCCGTCTGTTCATTTCTCTCTACAGACAGATACTGAAGACTTGGAGAAAGACATTTCAGAAAGTCGTGGCTCTCAAAGACAGCGGTCAGTGTGTGGAGGGGAAGGTATATCAGAATGCTAACACAGTCCTTGTAAGCCATAGCATTGAAGAATGGGTGGAAGAGCTTCCACAAAGATCCTCTAAACCAGGCAAAATTCCCACTGACGCCACCAAGACTGCTGCTTAGATAAAGGCTGATGTCTCACATCATTGGAAGGGAAAGCACATCGGTGAGCAAATTTCATACCATCGGAGACAGTTCAAGCAAGCCACATCAGAAATATAACCCTAGTCATGATACTTAAAAACATTAATTAGATGTGTAACTTTTGTTTACTCGTGATTTTAGCAAAGCTCCACATTTCACAGCTTCACACAAAACAAGAGATGTTATGCAGAACTTTTCAGGAACACATTTAACCTGGGAGCAGGGTGGGCACTTTGCTAAATAATTAAATATTTTTCAACACTTCAGTATTCATATAACACAAAATAAATCAATATGCATCACCTAAATGCAACTCATCCAGGCCTGTAGTTGTGGGTAGACAAAATCAGCCAGCCCAACTGCTTGCCTGGGAAAGCCAAACAAATGAGTATTGTGTACATTCTAATACATCAAATATTACACAAGGAAATGTTTTCCTCTCTTCTAAAATGTAAATACAACTTCTGTTCTACAGATGAGTGGAA
The DNA here is from genome assembly GCF_964188355.1 of Buteo buteo. Taxonomy (NCBI): domain Eukaryota; kingdom Metazoa; phylum Chordata; class Aves; order Accipitriformes; family Accipitridae; genus Buteo; species Buteo buteo. The sequence goes on from NC_134177.1 coordinate 20,853,868, forward strand.
CTGTAACCAAGCGACAATTGATAGCTCAAAAGCAAATGCTAAAAACATCTTGAGGAGACTACCTTCCACTTTTAATTCATCTATAGAGAAATAAGCGATCCTAGACATTTGAGGTTGATTTGTGGTAGTGTGTAGCATTTGTTATCTTTGTGAAGCACAGGATTTGGATGTCTAGCATTCCATCATCACCAAACCCTCCAGGATCCAAGGCTCTGTCCTGGATCATCCTTCCTGCTCAGGCTGTGCTTGTAGTTTCACTGGCAGCAGAGCGTTTGGTCACAGCTGAGACAGAAGACCCTCCCTCTTCTCTGCATTTCTCCTTCCTCCTATTCCTGCTCTTAGCTACATGGTCCAGCCTTTTCCTGAGATCTGCCAGGCACCAGCTTCAGCAGATGATTTAATTTCTCTCAGTATAAAACTAGTGAGGCTTTTTGCTCAGATAAATCAGTTCCTACGTGGGTCCAGTGAGCACCAAAGGAGCCAGAGGCAAAGCAGTGGGGAGACACGGCTGGAGTGGGGCAGGTGGAGATGGGAGAGAGGGTGATAGAAAGAAACACCTTCGCCATAGGATGTCCAATGACCTGTGGAGCCACATCTTTTATCTCCCATGTTCTCCCATGGTCTTCTGCCCTGCTGAGCCACTTGGCAGTACCGGTACTCCCCTACCAGCCTAATGGGAAACAGCATCCACAGAGGAAACTTTTCCTTGGGGTGGAAGGGCCAAGGAGGACACGGGACTGGAAGCTGATGCATTTGAAAGCAACTTATGGCTTTATTATGACATTCCCAAATACTTCATCTATTAGTTTAGGCCCAAATTTTTGGCATTTGAGGGCAGGATGAAAGCAGGAATGTCTTCATGTTATTTCAGTCAATATATATCTACCTGTGAGTCCACCGACCAATTTTGTTTTGTGAAAGGCTAACGGACTTTCTTAAAGTAAAATCAAAACTTCTCACAGCCTTTTTTCTTACAAACAGCACAAAATGGCTTGGGAGCTGCTCTGCTATGACTAATGCTTTCTATACTAATCACAGCACTCTCTTACCTTGTGCTCAGCTCATCATAGCCACCTGCTGTTTTCTACATCGTATGGAGACTGCATACAGAGCAACTGTCCTCTTCTACTATATATTTGTTTGTATGTCTCAGGCTGGGCTCCAGCTGGGCCATCACCATGATAAAAACATTTAATAATAATGTGTAAGTAGAACAAATAGAGGAAAAAGTGCAGCTAAATGCTCTCAGACCACAGCCCATTGTAAAAAACTGAACACACTGAAAAAGGGTTACTTTGTGCACGCAGTCATTCTGGGATAGTGAGGATGTAATGAGCAGCAGTTTTGTTTTCTTCTTCTTACGTTGGCAGCCTTCCTCCCAGCCATGTTTCAAAAATTAAACCAGACAGACAAGCAATGCCACTGCAGAGGTTTGCTTATTTGATTGATAGGAGTATTGTTGCAATGACCTCAAGGAAACGTTCACAGAAACAAATAAAGCTGCTGTTGGGAGCTCTCCGTAATATGGTGAGAGTTTGCAGCAGCAAAGTTGTGCAGATCTCTCAGATCTGGTAGGAAGGCTTACATTCAGCAAGCATGCAACCAATACAGTGCATTAGGCAGCTTGCAGACCATTTGTTTACAAAACCAGTATCAAAATCTTACAATCCTGCACCTATATCTCTGGAGATACATATAGATAGAGAAAATATGACCTTGAGAGACAGAACTGTTTGCTGTCTGTCAAACCCTGGACATTCAGGTAAAAACAGTGGGCTAAGATGTTTAATGCTTCATCTGCTTTCAGCAGGGTGATGTATATAGTTTTAGCAAGAACATCCCTGGATGATGAAGCAAAGTAAAATGTTCATATTAAAAAATAACAAAGGGAAGCTATTGGAGCCATTTTGGGCCACCAGATTCTTCCTAAATCATGCAGAAATATCAACTTTGAATAATTAATGCCTGAAGTGGGTGATTCTCACTCAGGAAGAGGAAGCAGCATGTGCTGGTCCTCCAGTAGTCCTTCCCGCTAGGAGAATCAACTTTTGTACTGCCTTTCATGGGAGATTACTCACTCACAGCAGCAGTAACAAGACGCTGCCCTGCTTGCCTCCATAGCTCTGGACAGAGAGAGCTTCAAGGTCTGCCAGAGAGTTTGTTGGAAAGAAGAGGGTTCAACCCTATTCATAGCACAGTCCTCCCATTTCAGGGCCTCAACAGCCCTAGCCAATGAAGAACAATATCCCCATGGTGGTAGCTGTAATATGGTAGAAAAGAATAGACCCTATGACTGAACTAGGCACCCTGACATATCTGATAGGGTTGTGTCCTATCCACCCTCGTGATCACCAACTATCACATATCCAGGCAAGCAATATAAAAACTTTTTTTTTCCTCAGGACACCAGAAGAGGGATGGGCAGGGCCTGCCAGTCTTCACCCTCACCTATACGTGCCATGGATATGTTCCTCTATGAGGCAGCAGCATTTATTTTTAGGATTTTGTCTCTGGAATAGCGTCTTTCTTCAGATAATAGCAAGTTGCGAGTGCTCGGTTCTTTTTCAAACCGGACCACGAGGCACATGCCTACAGATATAGATTTCACTAATCATCTTCAGGTGCTCTTTCCTAAAAGTGCTGCTTTGTGTTTGCTGACCCACTTTAATATGAGAATTTGTGATGCTGATCAAGGATCAAATACGAAGTAATTAAAACGTAGGTCTCTGTTCACCTTGGAAGTCGGCGCAAGAACTAGAATACAACCCTATGTTCAAAACCTGTATCTCTATTCAAGACCCTCTTCCTCACAAAACTTGATTAGGGATTACAAAAGTTGAGAAGCAATTTCCAGCTGAGCCTGAAACTACAAAGACATTACAGTAACAGCACAGCAGAACTCTGAACTCAAATGCTGGATTGAAATACACAACTCATTCACACAGGGAAAACAAACTGTGTGATAAAGCCTTGGCATTATGCAGCTATGCAGCAAAGCTTTACGTTTTGAAACAAATGACTTCTAAAATCACTCACATAATACAAAGATACATAAGATGCCAAAAAAACCTGAAAACACTGCAGGTTTTTTTATGTGCTCCCACTTTTGTACCATATAAAGGAGAGGTTTACAGTCCAATATAGGCAAAAGTGGGTCAGTTTGGTGGATGCTCTCACCTGAAGGGAGATTACCGTAGGATACCTCAAAGGTACCTCAGAAAAATTACCAGTTTTTCTCAGCAAAGGAGGTTTGTGTGAGCCCTGTCAGCCCCAGCCTGCTGCCTGACTGGTCCAGCATTCTTAGACCAGGCAGAATCTTGTTCCACAGAATTTCAGATAGTTGCTGATGTGCAGCTACTTACAGACTTTGCAGTAGCTGACATTCCTCATGAGCAGGGAAATTCTGAGACAGTACAATTTTTCTATCCCAGTAGTGTGAAAGGCAAAACCTATTCAGGTCTAGGAATAAAGTATGTAGATTCAGAGATCCTATATATTCCTCATCTCTTCAAGGAGACTAAAGCTGCTCGAATCTTCAAGGCTTTGTTTTCTAAAACACAGTCTCATGTGACTTTGGGTGCAGGTCAGGACATGAACTCCAGCTTAGCTAAGTCTATTCAACTCAAGGGATAGTTCAAATAGCAGGACACACATCCTGGAAAGGACAGTGCTGGAATCAGGAAAATAACTTTACTGATGACTAAAGCTTGAGCCTTCAGGCAAAACAAATGACCTTTGTCCTTTGGAACCCAAACAAAAAAATAAATCTTGCTTCACATTAGTGACATATAACAAATAAACTAAATAATAATAATGACCCTCTGTAATTTTTTTTTTTTTACAGAATATTATTTCCGGCATATCTCTGTACAAAAGAAAATAGTGGTTGGCAAACAGAGGGCTGATCTGAGAATGAAACACTTTCTTCCTCTGCTCCTTTTAAAACTGATTTAGGTCTCTTTTAAACAGCTGAGACTCAGTACATCTGTGACTAAGAGCAAGTGTAAGAAATGAGTCATATAAAAATTTCCTTACTGATTGACTGTGAGTAGCCCACTTACTTGACCAGCCTAACACATTATTTTTAACAGGGCCAACAGGGACAAGTGCTGGACTCTGTTAGGATTTCCCATATTTATGCTGATAAACCCCCTCCAGCTAAGTCTAAGACTTGGAATTTCTTGGTTCTTGCCAGTAGCGCTGTCAGGCCAAGCATGCCTGGTCACCAGCTTAGACAAGAGCCATAAACAGTATCCTGGAGCAATCCGGAGAATCAGAAGTCAGCCAAGGAGCAGGGCTCTATTTGGTCTAAATACGCCGTGTCAAGTTCATCTCAATCTACATGGGAAGCCACAAAGGGCTTCAGCTTCCAGACTCAAGGCTGTAGCAGAGGCAGCTGCTCTTGCTCTTTCACCACAAAGATCCCCAGAAAGCACACCCCTGCCAGCTGGGTTTGGTGACAAAGGCACTTGCATAATTGCCCATACCATTAGCCACTGAGCAGTGCTGAGAGATGAGCACTGTGCCCTGGGTATACAACACAGTACTGAAATACCACTTATCCTGGCCTGAGCATTCAAGGAGCAAGGGTAGAAGAGACACCTTGCAGGCTAAGCTCCTTGGTTTACTCCCCAGTACAATCCATCCCCTTAAATGCTGAGCCCTAGAAAAAATACAAGGGCTGTAGCACTCTCAGCTGAAGGAAGGTGTGCTACCAGGGCAAGGTGATCAGAGATATTAAAACACCTTACATTAGCCAGAACATACAAAACAGCACACCTGCCATGCCACCCCAATGGTTAAGCCTTCACTATTTCAAGTCAACATGACAAATCTGCACTTACGGGCACTTCTTTAAAGGCTTCAAATTGTGCCATAGAGAAAATGGCGAAAGGGTGGTCAAGTCATACAGGATGGATGCACTTGCCCATGACACAGTCAGTTAGACTAAATAAGGCTACTGCACAGTGATGGTGCTTGACAAGAAGCAAAGGAAATTGTTCAGGCAGTCCCAATAGGAACTCAGTTATTAATAGGGACTTGTTATAGCTGACATCTACTGTATTAGAGGAAATCCCCAGTGCTTTAGTGTGTGGATGAGATATTCACTTCTGGTTAAATGAGCCAATCTGGCCAATGAACTTTGGCAGCTTTTCTTAGCTGGCCATAAGCAGGGAGAAAATTAAGAGTCAGATGTCAGGAGAGAAATCAGTCTATTTGAACTACTGACCCTATGACAAAAAGTCTAGACTTTCATTGTCTCCAATGTTTAAAGTTTATTAAGCCAATGAATGTAATCCAATGGCTAAAAAAGAAAAAGGGGCAAGCCTTTGACTATGTCTGGAAGAGTTCTAAGTGAGTATCTCCTTTTCCTTTCTTTTCTTTCTCCTGTTTTGGGATTTTGAAAGAGGGAGGTTGGCTTACAGGCTAGAATATGTATTTTTCTCTAGCCTTTTCTCCATTGCCATGAACCTATTTGGAAGCTGGCTGAAGATAAGAATCTCTTATTCACAGACAAGAAGGTTGTATTTGGTAGAGTGATTATTGGCATGGTAACAATTGTCAGTCACAAATATTCAGACAGCTCATTTTTACAAAAATCTCTACAGATTCAAAAATTTTCATGCATTTTAACCTGGGAAACTATTCAGGAGAAAATTTGCAGTTAGAAGACACCATAATTTATTCTCCTCTATACAGTGCTTCAATGACTTTCATGAGAAGTGAAAACAATAACACAGGGAACAAGTGAGGGACCACCACAAATGATTAACAGTTACCTATCAATCAAAGCAGGAATATACAGCCATGAAGCCTTTGGCAGCAATACGTACAGACACATCCAGAGAACAAGGGGATGAGATCATGAAAAGTGTGCTAAACTGAAAAGGAGCTAAAAAGGTACAGAGTTCATAACCAATGTCTGAATAGCTTCATCTGCTCCTGGACCAAGTGCCACTGCTCTGTCTCACAATCGCAGCCAAGAATATAAAACAGGCCATGTCTGGAGAGAACAAATTTCTATTTTAGGATGAGGTTTTCCTTTACGTGGGGAATCCTTGCTACTCAAAAGCCCACTAAGTAATGAACATAACTGAGGGCATAGTTAGCTAGGAACGGCTTCCAGGGGTTTAAATGCAGGGCGAACATTTGCCACCAGCTGCTCTTGTGAATGCTTACTCCTCTAAAGGGATGAACCTCTTTTTCAAAATGCCACATTCAGCTTCCCCAGTTAAACTTTAAGACTTTAATGCAACCTGTGAACTGGGCATGCACAGCCTTGGCTTGGAGAAGCATGCAGGCTTGTGCTTTCTTTTATGCTGTCTTTTCCAAGTACCATCCTTAAGCCTTTCCTCAAGGCTAGGATCACTACGCATTCGCAGTTTCTTAACGTTGAGATTAGCCGGGGGCAGGTCACAGGCCTAACAATTACATTTGTGGTTAGGTTTGTGACCCTTCAGGATTTCTGTTAATTTAATTACAAATGTAATCCCTAAGCACTGCACCTGCAAGTAGTTCAGCTTCCCAAAACCTAGAAGTCTGGGGAAAGGAGGCTCCAGAAGCACGTTTGGTTCACAGAGGCATTTGGAAGTGCCTCTGTGAAATAAACAGATTTTTCTTCAAATACCGGAGCTCTGAATGATTTCTGGACACCACAAATATTGGCATGCTGCCTACTGCTTCCAATTAGATTCTAATTACACGGCATAATGTATGGAATATAATACAAAAGGCAAATTTGTCCATTAATGTGAATGTGATGAGACCAAAGAGAATGCGTCTGTATGAGCTGCTAAACTGACTTGAGAGTGATGGATCATCTTCATTTCAGTTTTATTCCCAGTGTTCGGGGTTTGGAATTTAATAAGATTTGCATCTAGAATATTAGAGCTGAAATCTTTCATCTCATCTGAATTTCCTGGAATTAGTTTAAGAATTTTAAATAAAAGATGAAGTGGGGGAGGAGGGCAAGGAAGACCCCAACCACCCAGTGCTAGAGCTGTACTATTTTGAAGGTTGAGGAAGAGGTGTGGAAGTCAAGAGTGCAGATAGATACAGTGTCTGCTAAAAAAAATACTTTGCCCAAGCCCATGGACCCTCCTAAGAGTGAGAATGTATTAACAAAATGAAACAATTAATTGCATAATTTTAAACAGTAAGAAAGCTTCTGGAAGAATTAAATACGAGTAACCTCCCACTGCCATTCCGCAAGTTCCCTGTGGGAATTAAGGAAAGAGAACGTGCAATCCAGGGGCTGAGTCGCACGACCAAGTCTCTGTATCTTAACCAGCTATAGTGTTCAGCTGGGCCAGCAATCAATGGATGCTTAGTCCTAGCCCTAGTCCTAGGTCACTGCACACACAGGGGACAGTGGAAATGCCAGGAGGTCCCCGAGTCAGGAGTGATGGGAGCCTGGGAGAAGGAAAGTGGAGATATTCTTGTATGACTCTTCCAGTCCTGCAGGTGCCGGACGGCCAGGGCCACCTCCCCGCCCCCGTACAGCTCCACGCACACCAGCCTGCCTGCCGATGACCGACGTGCTCCGCGCCGCGGAGGGTGGGGCGGAGAAGAGACGCCAGAAGGAGCTGCCTGCAAGGCTGTCCTCCCACTGGACAGCCTTCCGGCCTGCCTGCACACCTGGCCACATCTGCCCAGTCACAGCCCCCCAGTTGTACTCAGGGCCACATCCCCCGCCAGGTTCTCTACGAGGCTCTGGTGGATCCTGGCTGGGACGGAGGTGGGGACGGCTTAGCCGCCTTGCCTCGCATCAGCGGCACCCGCTCCTCCTCAGTGGCAGCCGGCCAGAGGGCCAACTCCCGGGGCTGGCTGCAGCCGGGCCGGCCGGGCGCGCAGACGCTCGCCACGGCAAGGACGCACCACGGCAAGGACGCACCACGGCCTGCTCCCATCCCGGAGCCGCTCGGGCTTTTTCGGCGAAGCGGGTTTGGGCCTCAAAGCGCTGGTTTGCCACGCTCAGACCTTCATGCAGCCACGGCCCTGGGCGTGCGAAGGGGTTGGAGCCGAGAAACGCATCCCCCTGGGGCGAGCAGCAGTGCGGTGGGAGGGAGGAATGGCTCCCTGTCGTTCCGAGGAGAACCAGGCCGGGGGGCAGCCCTGTTGCCGTGGCAACCGCAGCAGCCACGCCTGGCACGGCGAGGACAGCGTGAAGCGGGGGGCCCGCAGGGCCTCGCCGCGGGCAGGGCCCACGCGCGGGAAGAGCGGGGCCCCACGGCTGTCCCAGCGCAACAGCTGCACGGGCCTGCTCCCGGCTCTCGCGGCTGTGCCGCAAACAGCGTCCAGTATCCAAAAGGTGGGAGAGCCGGGATCCTTGCCGGTGCCACCCGCCCCAGCCTCGGCCAGGCCAGGCCACGTGTCGCAGCTGCCCGACCCTGCCACAGAGGCTGCCACCCCGGCAGCCCCGAGCCCAGCAGAGCACCCTGGTGCCCAGCCCACGTGGAAAGCCAGGCCCCGCAGAGGGAAGTCGGGCCTAGGAGGAGAGGTGTTGGCGCCCATTTTGTTAGCGCCTGCATTATGTGCCTCAGCGAGGGCAGGTTCCCCCTTGGCTGGACAGACCGGAGAGCTGGCCTGAGTCACAATTGCCCGTGGCTGACATCTTACCCACGCGACTATGGCTGCAGCTGCCTTCGGTTCCCTCTCCCTTCCCCACCAGCTGGTCCCCAAACGGCCTGCAGAGCCTGCTCCAAGCTCCCCTCCTTCCCCACTCCCTCCATACAAAGCTCACTCGTGCGTGAGGGGGCTCAAGTGTCCTTCCAGGCTTCTCCGTGCTTTCCGCTGCGACTCTGCCAGGCTGGGAGCAGCACCAGCGGCTGGGCCCTCGCTGACCGAGTGTCCCACCACCAAGAAGCGTTCCCCACCTACCTTTGGGGCTGCTGCACTTGCCTGAGCTTTGTCCTGCGTGCTCTGCCCCTGCCAAGCAGAAAGAAGGTCAGGAAGGGAAAATGCCGTCTGCTGTGTGGAACAGCTTTTACAAGTAAATGCAGAAAATAGCTCTTAAATAGCGTTTTCTGCCAGAAAACCTTCTGCAGATGGCAAAGGTGAGGCAAAAAATGAAGTGACTTTACAGAAGTCACTGAAGAGATCAGTAACAGTCTGGAAATGATTCTATGTTTTCAAACCCTCTATCTATAGACATAGCAATCAAGTACTTAGGAGATTATGAATGGTAGCTGAGAGGGTGACATTTTTATTTTAGAAAGAAAAACATATTTTTCCTTACTCATGCTGCCCTTCATAAAGTTATGCTGAGAAAGGTCAATTCACTGAATTTTCTTCCTGATGCTTTCTTTAAAAAAAAAGTTCAAATGCACCAAGATGTTGGGGTTTTTTTCCCCCTCTTCACCCAGTACTATTGAGTCCGTTAAAAAGAATGAAGCCTTTGTCAATACACTCAGGGTTCAGACAATAATAGATTTTATCTGGAATTAAGTATTACCATCTTCAGTGTTGAGGTGCATGGTTATTTACCTACCTATTGTCTGCAGAGACCTAGTTTTATGTAGTCTAACTTTTATATTTGTTGCAGCAGTGCACATAAATTCCTCTTGTCTGAGTTTCTCTTCCTACTTTTTTCTCTCCTCCCAAGCAAAGCAAATACTTTCAAGACAACACCTTGCACAACCTGTATTCCTGTAGCAGCAGGCAAGGCGAGGAAGGATTCTTCTTTTTGTTGCGTCATTCACAGGTCACTACTGCCATATTCTGTGCAATTTATTATGGCTATAACACACCCATTGCAAGTCATACCATGACTACAGTCAGGTCATGTCCCTGCAGGTTGTTTAACCTCCAGTACTAATATCAAAAGGTGCTTTGGGAAGGCTTTCCCACAAGTCCTTTTCCTCTGACCACTGATACTACACTTTTATGGATAACTGATGTGACATTCCCATTTATGCTTCCACTACTCTCACTTACCCTCTCTTATCCCCACTATCATTAGTTCTGATAAACATTGATGTGAAAAGAGGCTGTGCTCAGGAGTTAATGAATTTGAGTGCCTTGCTAGATATGCTTTCAAAAGGGGGCAGACATTCAGAGGAAGAAGAGAGCCATCACTCTGCAAGGGCTGAGCGCCCACAGAGCGAAGGACACGAGACACATGGGCCCTTTTAGCAATCTCAGTTAGCATCTGTGCAGTCCAGCTTACACAGCTGGGCCCCATTTATAATTCTGAAAGGGTGGGTTCCCCCCCCCCCCCCCCCCCCCCGGTTGGTCAGCTGGTTGTTTTACTTTCAGAGTGCTTAACAAACAGGAAATAAAGAGGACATCAAACAAAACGACAAACAGAGCTCCACACATTATACCACTCAGCTGGAAAGCTCAGAGTGTCTCTTTGAGGGGTGGGAGTTCCAGGGGTTGTGCATCTCTAGCTGTGACCCGTTTCTTCTCAGCCCTTCCCTTTTATCCTATGACTATGAAAGAACTTTTTATTTAACTAGCATGGGGAATCCTTCATTTCAGCTGCCCAAAAGCCAGACCACTACTTAATTTAAAACATAAATGGAAAGAAAAGAGAGCGAGAGAGAGTTTACAAGAGGAATACAGCCTTCATTGCCTCTGTGAACCAAGACAGCAGATGGTGGGAGGCAACTTTCAGCATACTGACAAAAAAAAAAAAAAAAAGTCAACTACAATTTATTGTTCAGTTGCCAGAGTCACCAAATCTTTTGTTGATCATTTTCTTAGTTCTATATCAAAGACTTCACTTTGGCAATGGCCTCACAGTACTTCAGATCACCTTGCTTGCCCACAGCATCAAATCAGCATCATTTAGCTAAAATGAAATATTTTTGATGGGGCAAATGATACTTGCTTAAGCCCAGTGCAAATCCCCAGCCTTCCATCTAGTTAGTGGTATTAGCCTTCACTCTCGCATTGCACAACTCTGGAATGAGCAGGTGCAAATCTTTCCAGCACATTTCAATAAAAGAAGACAGTGGCAGAATTATTCTGATTTTATTTGGAATTACTTTGATGTCACAAAGATTCTCTGTCTGAGGCGCTACCTCAGCAAATGCAATTTTTCAAGCCTCCTGATTTTGGAGACCACTAGAAAAAAATCAGGGAAAGTTACTAAAAGTTTAGTTAGTGAATTCTGCAGTCACTTTTTCCCCATGGAGGGGATGTTCCTCTGTTTATTTACCCAGAGAAGTATTTGATCAGTAGAAAACTGAACCCCAAGCAACAACTCAAGACTGACCAGCCCTGCCATAATCACATATTTGAAAATGATGTCTGGCATTATCATCTCATGTCACCATGGGCAAAACTGTCCCTTCCATCTGCAGCACAGTCCAGTGTTCACATAACCTGTACCAGCCTCCCACCAACATTCATGTGAATCCAGCCCACAAAAGAACATGAGTACAGGGGGATTAAATACTCTCTTTTAAGGAATTACTTCTGATTTCTGTGCCTATATAGAGACATGTAGGAAATGTACTTATGGAGTGGCAAGAATACTTTGCTTTTTTGCCAAATACATGTTGCCATTCCCTGTCTTTGTATGAACTGCATGGCTAGTGAAGCAGAAATACTCCACAAAGCTCTTACTAATCACTAGGGTTTGTATTTCTGAAGGATTTACTTGGCTGAAGCAGCCAGAAGGATTGTGCTACCATTGCGTTTAGCTGAGATTTGCAGGAGCCCAAACCAACTGCAGATGATACAAAGCCCAGGATGGGGATCAGATTTAAGGATCTGGGTTCATCTTTGGTTACTTTTGAAAGGATATTTCTCAAACAAACACCAGAAATCCACATGAGCCACTCATGTTTCCCCTGCACCTCTCCCACTCACCCAACTTCATGTGGGCTCCTTCCTAGCAGTATGGTTCAGGCAGACTTTGAATCCACCAAAGAGGAAAAGACTGTACTTGCACAACTCCCAGAACAACTAGAAGTGGGATGTGTCAGAAACATGAAAAATCTGTTCCCAGGAGATCTCAGCAGTCCCACAAGTTCATACTGCTCAGTTTCAGACAGCATGGAATATGCGATAATGTTAATGAAAGGAAGTGGTACAAGTCCTCCCTGTCTGCCATACCTTCAAGCAGCCAGACATCTCCCTTCCCCATGAAACCACTGAGAGTCCATGCCAGACAATTGCTTTCCCTTTTCCAGTTCTATTTTCCCTGGTCTGAAACCAATGCTGGAGCACAAGCACCTTTGCTAATGCAGGGAAAAGCAGAGTGCATGGAAATGTATTCTGTGCTTTTCAGACTCCAGCTGCCTTATCTTTTGAGCTAGCTTTAAACTTCAGGTTAGTGACAGCAATTAAATAAGCCAGCCCTATTACAAGTGCACCATCTTGGTCTATTAAATTAGTAAATCTATACTTAATATTATTGGTCAGTCATAAATATCTATATTTATATTATGGACATATAAAGCATAATTCCATGGCAGGAATGACTTAATGTTCAGCAGCAGCAGAGCTAAAGGCAAACCAGGGTGTGATGCCAGGCTTTAGCTACCTCTTCCACGTGAACCTGCACCACAGCATTTAGGACCAGAATTTGTGACAAGCATTTCTAAACTTCTTCTGAGCAGTAAATATATCAACAGCATCTCATGGGAGAGATCCGAGAACAGGGGCAAAATGTGAGTCTAGAGTAAATACAACACAACACCACAGCAGGCAGGCAACACATAGCTTTACCTGCGCTTACTAGCAACACTAGAAAAATTTAAGGGTGCTTCTAGAAGGTTTGGTACACCCCAGGCTGCAAAGCAGGTGCTTCCTTAGGCATGCTCAGCTCTCACTTCTCTAGACTCAAGTTGACTTTACAATCTGGCTTCTTGTGAAGGTGGGCAAACCACCTGGATGTGAGCAAAAGCAGACTGCCTCACTGTAAGATGTATAACCTCTGTAGCACAAGAACATGACAAAGATTTCTGAAAAGGCTTTGATATGCTGCTCCATCCTCACGGCAACCTGACTGGAGCTATACCTAAGCAGGCAGTCTTGCTTTACAATCCATTATGTGCTTCAGGCAAGTTATCAGTGTTACAGCTTCCTTGCATTTGCAACATCTTCGAGGGATTCTGCAGCACTCAGGCTGCAGGGAATCAGGATCAGAACAATAATACATCTGAGAAAGTTAGTGTTTGTTCCAGGCTTAATGAGCCATAATAGGTGCTACAGAAAGCATTGAAGTTAGAGATCACAGAGCACAGCACTGATCTCCCCAATAAATTATATGTAATATTTAGTGGCCTCAAGATTCATAACCTAAGCTCACAGATCTATATCATTATGAATAATTTCTTAAAAGATTTTAACTAAGCACTTAAACCTGTCATCAGCATATATGATGAACAAAATCACATTATACCACAGCATTCCTTGCATGTGAAGGGTATTTACCTTAAATGTAGCCAAACCTGAACCCTGAGCTCTGTTTCCTCACTATGGCAGCCCAGTTTTAGGTTTGAATCTGATGAAGATTTCTTCATGTGAGAAACCCTCTTGAAATCAGTGGAGTTACTTGCAGGTAAAAAAATCAGTACAGAAGGATGCTTAATTTGCTGAAACACTATTGATGGCAGGACTGTGGTGCATACTCTGTGAATGTCCCCATCTTCACCATTTTCCATTAACAGGTTTAATGTCAAGTGGAACTATTACCCAGTATGAGCCATTGCTGGTATAGGTAAACTAATTAGATATAACTGACATTTCTTTGGCAGCCAAAGCACAAGAATACAGAATTTCAAAGCCCTTTTGCTGGTCTGGCTTATTTCACTCAACAGATCTGGTAAACTTTATTAGCAAAGGCACTTTTCCTTCAGTAAAAGATGAGTCTGCACAAGGACTGTTTTGTTAGCATAGCTATGCTGGCAAAACTCTTAAGCAGAGACTGATCCCAGCAGAACTGTAGGTGAAGGCCAAAGTTCAGATTCGTAAATCAGAAACCACTGGGTACCAGCTGAGACCTAGTAGCTGCCTTTGAGCATGCCTTTTATTTGCAGCAAAAGCAACTTGAGACAATAGTTTTAATGTCTTTTATTGTAGGTTAAATTGGCTTGTATTTGCTGTGAACTAAGAAAATGTTCACAGGCAACTTACTGCAGTTTTCTTCATGCATGGTAACTTGTTAAACCAAAGAAAAGTGACCCAAGCACCTGCTGAGCAGTCAGAGGAAAGGAATACTGAACTTCCCTCTTCTCATACCTGACACTAATGAAAAAAACGCTGGCACATACTGACACTGGCTGAAGTACATGTTCCATTTTCCATCACTCAAGTTCTATTAACTCTTCAGATCAAGAGGGGTTTCATCTTTTATTTTGTTGGGGTTTTTTTAAGCCAAAGCTCTTGCAGGCTTCATTTTGGTCTGATTTGTTCTACTAAAGCTGATTATAACTCTCCAGGGACAGACACCAAGTTTTCCCCAATGTTTATATCTTACCAAGCACACTGTAGACAATCAGTAAATCAGAGATCATCTCAATAAAAGTTTGTGTACATTTCATTAAACCATTTAAGCGCATGTATAAGTAAATGTATGAACAGCCTCCAAGTGGAGCACTGTGAAACTCCATAGCAACGCTAATGACATCAGGGAAAGGAAAGACAGCCTTTGAAAAATGGATAGCTGGAGAGGTCATGGTTTTCGGCCACACTCGATCCCTTGGCATTCAGCATAAAACACGCTGTTCATTCCCCTGGCTGGTGAAGAACTGAACAGACAGGAGACAATTTAAACGGAGGGGGTGATGCTCTCCTCCACTTTGAGGCCATTTTTAAACACACAATTGCTTCCCATTGGGTTCTTCACTTGTGGTAACTCAGGGAGAAATCCTGGGCAGTGCCTTGGCTGGCTGCTATTAGGAGCAATGATTAGGATAGCCAATGACGATGGTCAGAGAAAAAGCAGTGCCCCAAGAGGGGACACAAGTGACAGTGGGTACCTGTCCCGGCTGTTACAAGTAGAGAAACATGGCGCTGCAGGGAGTACCAAGGCTTCTTAGCTGTACATGCAAAGCTGAATCTTGGCAAGGACTCAGGTAGCTCCAGCCACTGAAAGAGGATGAAGAAGGACAGAAACCCACGGGGAGACACCTGAGCACTGGGTTTGCCATTCATCATGCTGCAGCAAGTGCTGCAGTCGCAGGTCCTGGGGGGATGCTCTTTGCTCTTGCAGTAGCTGCCACTCCTACAATGCATCCTGTCCTCCCCTGGCAGCAGCCAGCAGAGCGTTCCAGATAATTTGGGATAATTAAGGCAGATACTGGGGCCATAGCTCATTTGCTACCCCACCACTTGACTGCCCCCATGGACTGTTTGCCTTGCCTAAAATAAGAGCCCATTTCTGTCTGCTCTGCAGCCCTGCTCTTGGGCCTGGGCAGCCTGAGCAACGTCCCTCTGACTCATTCTCTCTCCCCTATTATGCAGTAAAGTGAACTTTACTTGTGATCCTATTCCTGATCCTCCCAAGATCCAGCAAAAAAAAACCCCCAACTAGTCCCATTTGCTGCCATCAGTTGACAGTAACTCACAGAGACCAGAGGGAACCTAGGAGCAATAGTTTCTACCCTACCTTTAAATAACCTGCAGTTTGATATGTAATGTTGGAAACAAGTTCCTATTTCCAAGCATCACTCTGTGCAAAAGGCCTTTTCATACAACAGCACCAGGATTTCAGAGCCACAGCTCCTTAACTTCAGTGGGAAAAAAAGAAAACAAGCCTCTTTAATCCTGTCCCAGCTCTTGTCAACTCCACAGGGCATCTGCAGCGTGAGCACCTCTGCCCTTTTTGGTGCAGGTATCACACCACAGCTGTATACAAGCCCTAATCAGGTCCAGATGCGGAGAGCAGTTGAGAGGATGTGGATACATAGGCTGAAATGGGGCCCAAACTATGTGGCAGCACAAGGCTGCTTGCTCTTGTAGGGATGCTGAGGAAGAAATATCTGCCTAACCCAGCTTTCCCCACTCAGCCCAAGTTGCACATGTGCTTGGGAGGCCCTTAGGTAGCCAGTGTGCAGGGAAACCGAGTGCCCTACATCAGCACTGCAGCACATAGGGAAGCACACAGGACTGATGTGTCACTGCTGCTGACTCAGGGGTGACAAACCCAAAGCGTTCACAGCACAGCTACCTGGAAGGGACAGAGTCTGCACAACAGGGACAGGGTCTGCTCCAGTCACCTCAGAAAAGGCTCAGACAGGAAAACACTCAATAGAGCTGACTGAAATATCCTCTAGACATTTTAAAGAGTGCTTATTATTTCTACTATCCGCATTTCAGATTTTCCTGTGATTACTGTTATTATTCCTCTCCTTTAATAAGTAGAAAAGGACAGGGAAGGGCTCAGATATTTTCTGATGTATTTTGTTTCCCTTTACATAAACAAACACGTAAACATTTCAAAAGATGCTCTGGGTTTTGTTTCCAATACACATCACCCATGTCATTTCCTCCCAGAAATATATTTGTGGAAATGCTCAACCAGTTCTCATATTGACCTTCAGAATAGACAGCTTCTGATTTCAAATTAAAGCAGTCAATAACCAGCACCTCTGCACATGACTGGGTCTTATCAACATGTGGGAGGTACTTCTTTCACTGCTATAAATTCATAAACTTGTTTTCTGCAGACAAGTGATACTTTTCCTAGACTACTGATGTCCCTTATAGATAGAGTTTTGCACTGATGCAGAGCTATGTCAGTAAAAAAACCCAACAGAGTACACATTAAGTGATACTGGTGAAACATTTTTTCTGATGGCTCATTTTGCCTCAGAACAAACAAGTTGGTAGTAGCACAAGCGAGTCCTTGGGACTGATTTCACCTATGCTAATGGAGCGTCTAAGTACAACTGTAGCAGCAAACCCAAATAGCTCTTTTACTACCTGTCATCTGGATGCAAAGATTCAACTCCAGGGTGTTCTGTATAGCAATTGTTTCCAAGTGGCTTGGCCAAGATCCACACAGATATCAGCCAGTAACCAACTTGTGCAATCCTCAGTCCATCAGCAAAACTCATCTACTTGCTCACAAGAGTGAACAGCCCAAATATCATGCAACTCAATGCAGCAGGATACTCTTGGTGCTGAAAAGCTTACCCCTTCCTTCATCTTGCTCTCTAATGATGTTAAAAGAGCATTTATCACCATAAAATGTGAGCACCAGAAAAAAGTACCAGTATTCTGGATTTGAAGTGCCCAGCCTGCAGGTTGAAAGGCTATTGTTAAGCTTGCAAATGGAGTTTAATGTTTCTGTATTCCACAGCATGTCAAAGGAGTGAATGTGAGGTCATTATTCCACATTTTTTTATCTATTGACAGGTCTGCCTAAAAAAACCCAAGATTATTTTGGTATGCTACATGGTTTTGTTCAGTAGGATACCAGATTTGTTTTATATTGCGATCAGTTTCTTTGTAAGAGACGGATTCCTTCGGGAAAGAAAAAAAAAAAAAAAAACACACTTCAACTTTGACATTCCTGAGTGTTTTTTTAAAGCCTTTTATAAGACAAATGCAGGGGAGGAAAGGTCTCTGGTGCTTATAGGATGTGAAGGTAACCTTCAAAATGCAAGTCAAATATAACCTATGCAGTAACGTCTACCTGAGTTGCCAAAGAGCTTGAAGCAATAACACATGAACAACTGTCCAGTTCTGTTTCTATAGTAAGAATCCACACCAACTACCTTCAGTGCTCAACAAAGACCTGTAAAGGGAACAGTATTACTACTCCAGTTGTCAACATCAAATACTGAAAAATGTCCTACCATCAATTCCACTTCCCCAAAAAGACAAAGGACCAGGTAAAAATTATGAAATTAAATGCTTGTGGGTACTGTTTTATGCCTTTATAATTTCAGTCCTCTCATGTACATTGAGGCCAAAGTTTTAGGCTTTTATCCACATTCAGATATGTAAGAAAAAATATTACAGTTGTCTCGTAGCCACTTAGCTTTTAAGGACAGGGAGAAATACATCACTCAAGCTCACAGTTAACTTCTGAGAGAGCTGACAAGGTCAGCAGCTGAATGTGACCAGCATCTCTTTTCTGGTGCTGAGGACAGGTGATTCTTGGGTTGTGAATCAAGCTGACAGATCACCATCACTTCAACATATGCTAAACTGGGCCTGAAAGGTTAAATCCTACAGAAGGAAGTTGAGGAGGTTTTGATTGCACAGGTGCTCCATTTACTTACCTACTCTGGTAAAGACTCACCCCTCCAGCCCAACCTACTAAAGATGAAATCATTACTGTAAGTCCTCACCTCCTTCTTAACATCAAAGGACCTCATTCTTGTTACCATATATTTCTGTTACTGAAAACCAATGACAAATGCGTGCTGCGCAAATAAAGCCAAAAATGCAGTCCCAATAACCAATGTAGGAAGAAATACGATTGCCACAACACAAAAGAGAACCACCCCGCAAGTCTGTGCCCATGAGAGGATGCAGAAAAGAAACCCATTTCCAAGCTTACTTCAATAAGAGTTAAAAATCAAGGCTGTTAAAATATAGATTGTACCTCTCAGACTTTCAGCCCAGGAGAATGAATGCCAGAATGAAATAGCAAAAGCAGAAATGTTAGCAACAAGACCTGTATTATAGCCCTGCTTTTAAGGGCAAGCTTTGATCCTGTGCCAGGTGTGGGGAGATGAGAGGGCAGGGTGGTGTTTCCATTTCTGAGGCATGACATGGTGCAAGCTTCCTTTGCTCTGAGCAAGCTCTGGATTTGTGTCCAGCACAACCCACTGCCACGCTCAGGACAAGGAACAGAATCGTACAAGTTCCCACCATCCTCCCCCAACCTGTCCTTGTCCTCAGAGAGACTCTTGAATCCATAAACATCAGCATAGACAAGACAGTCCTTTTGGCTCGTCTGCAAGATTTCCCCCAAGTTAGAGCCTGGTTTAATTTCCTTCACAGTAACATAATATACATTTCTGCCCCTAGTTACTATGAAGTGCAGGGAAGAGTAAGGCAGGAAGAGCAAGTCTTCGTACAGGCAATGCTCTGAGCCATGTTCCTCACTGTGCTGGCATACATTGTCCTTCTGTGGCGTCAAACATTCATTTAGTCAAAAGGCTTGGCTGTGCTCTCTAGGTTGTTAATAAACGGTGCTGTGTAGAGCTATGGAGTCCTGCTCCAGGCACAACCCCTACTACAGGCTCGTCCTTATTGAATTCAGTTCCACTGTACTTACATTTTGTTTGCACAAGGATTTCCACAATTTCAGAGAACAAAACTTGTGTAGCATTAACAGCTCATTGCGGCTCTCTTTTTGTTCTTCTGAGTTATCCAAGTTCAGGCTGGACGGACTTGAGAGACAATCTATCTGGTTGCAAACCACTATATGTGCTCCACTGGAACAGCTCCCAGTGGAAAAATTTTAGCTGCAATTCAACTTCCTGCTGAAATTTTGCCTTGATTTTATGGCCAAAGAGATGAAGGAGCTAAGTTCTTCTATTTTTCCACAAAGGCTCCTTACCACTGGGATTAGTCTCATCATTACAACGCTAACAGCAGCGTAGTAAAGAACCATAAGGCTTACAAAAGTCAGTTTGGACTAACCATCTTTCAGCCAGAGTGGAGAGGTCTGGTGCAGAAAGCCTGCCACCACTGTGTTCCTGTCCCTGTCCTTATTGGCATTGTGCATTCCTCCTGCCAAGCCTTTGCAGAATACCTTGAAGAGAAGCTAGCAAATGGCCAGACTAGTCATCATCCCACAGAGCTTGTCCTGCCCACCCCCCTCCTGTACCAATTTTGGAGCAACACGATGGCTGTTGGCTTCTTGTTGGGCCCCGCACACCAATGCTACACTCACAGCAAGTGCTGACTTTTGCCTCAAGCACCAGCTCTACTAAAAAGGAAAGTAAAGAGCATATTACCCTGCTGTTTCACAGGGAACCAAAGTTAGCACAACATATCATCTCAAGACAAAATGTTTGCTACCATCAGATCCATTCATCTTCTCTGGGAGGAGTAATTTTTGCCCGTTTTACTTGTGTTAGTAAAGGGGCAGCAGAGAGTCTTTTATCTGAAAGCACGTTTCCCTGGAGATCAAAAGTATGGTCTTTAGTTTTCAAATCTTCCCTCTTTATCCTCACAGTTCCCATATACGGGAAAAAAATGGCAAAATGTTAGTGAGAGTATATATAAATCACACCAACCACTGATCCTCTTATCCAGTAACCATAACACATCATACATTGCAAGTCTTTCTCTGAGAGAATAAAATAAATTACATTTTGCTTGCCAGCATACTGAACCTTATGTTGGTTATTGTAAATTACTGAAAGCACAAAGGTATAGTCTTTGTGCACTCTTCTTCGAACATGGAATATGAACATCAAAGGCGGCACTTATCAGAAACTGCCCTTTCTCTGCCTCTGCCTTTGACAATGGGCTGATCTCCTCCCATGCATTACTCAGTTAAAAGAAACAGAATTAGTCAAACAATTTGAAAAAACACTTGCTACCAAATAAAATAAATTATCTTTGTTATAAATATCACCATAACTAAATAGTTTGGCATTAAAATAATTAATTATAGGATAAACACTTAAATAGAGCTAGTAAAAAAGAGGCAAAGAAAATTATATATTCTTTATAATTTTTTTAAAACATTCAAGTTTTTGAAAATTTTATCACCTCTGCAGTTGATCAAAAGAATCATTACCATCATCAAAATTCCATTTTAAACAGTAAAAGTTCATCATTTTACAAGTGAAAACATTAGTCAGTGTGAAATCATCTTACCTCAAGACAAATTTTTTTTTTGGCCTGTTTGTTGTCAGGGTTGAGGCGAGCTTGGCTCTTACTCTAAAGAACACACTGAGTTGTCATCAAGGGATTCTTCTAGAACAAAACTCCACTTTTTGCATTCTTTGCCACAAAAACCTTGAGAGTCTGTCTCTTTCTCATCAAGAAAAACATGTCACAAACATCACCAGCACATGTGTTTGTCCCATTCAAACTCACAAATCTATTTTAATTCCAGGGGTATCACAAAGCCAGTCACAGTTGTACCCCAGCCCTAGTTCTAGGATGATCTCAGAAATGACACTGCTGTCTTATACAACTTAGGCTCAGGTGAGAAAGTAAAGCAACCTGAAGTTACTTTATGAAGTAACTTGTATTGACTTTTTTTCATCAGAACAGGACAGAGGATGGCTGTAATTTTTGCTTTAAACTAGTTTTTCCTGAGCAGCTGTGTTTTTACTTGCAGGTGTCTTCATCTTTTCCTAACAGATAGATTAGATTCAGTGCTAGCTGAGACTCTACATCACGTTAAAACCTTACCTTCTTTCAAGCAACATATATGACTCATCAGTTCAGTAATTACAACAAATAAACCAAATTACCTATCTGTGTCACTGTAAGTAAAGACCACATAAAATCAGGGCCTACAGATATTGTTTTGAACGTGCTGCAGAAATTAAAAGAATGAGGAGCTGCAAAATTTCCTGAGCTCTTGGTGCAGAGCAGGAGTGGACCCTGCTCTCCCCATGCACTAAGTAGAAAGCAGGGAGATGTGAAAGTCACTCAAATGAGAAAAGAATGTCTCCTCTCCTTGTCAAGAAGAGCATTTTAATTAGTTTCTCAGTTTTAAAATGCACCAAGATGAATTTGTTTTATAAGTGCTCTGGAGCCTGAGGCACACATCTGTATTACAGTTGGGTGCTTTTATTGCATATTGTATTTTTAATTGTTCCTTAGAAGATCAAGCATTTTTCCACCGAGAAATCTAATACATTATTATTATTTCTGTTTCCATAATTATTTGGATCACTGTGGTGCATGTCAGCCACATGACTTGTGTGTATCTTTCTTTTTCCTCCTCTCTCAAAGGATTCTGTTGTTCAGATTATGCAATCATTTTGTTAATACCAGGACAGATGGCCACAATGGAAACACACAGGGTGCTCTCTCTGATAGATACTTGCCAATGTCAACAGGAAAGAATGGAATTAAATTCATGAACTTTAGAGAGAAAGCACAAGCTTGTTCTTGAGCAGTGAATAGCATAATACTTTTATGTACACAGTAATAGCCAGTGACAATCTATAGATATGCAGCTTGCAAGACTAGAATAATAAAAAATAGGGCCTGAAGTAACCTTTAGAGGTTATATAACAGAGGGCTGCAAATACCCTGTTTGTCACAGGTGGCACTGGTAAGAATCCAGTGCTTTGCTATCCCAGCCACCCAAAAGGTTTCCTAACATCAAACCTAAATTGCCACCCACCTGCTGCAATTTAAGCCCACCATCTCTCACTCTGCCCACTGTTTATTCACCTCCTTTTTCAGCAGCCTTCTACAGTTTCAAAAACTGTTCCTATATCTCCCCGCTGCCACCTCTAAACTAGGACAAACCAAGCCCCTAGCTATTTAGCCTCCTGCCCCCACAGCAATGAACCATCAACACTTATTGAATAACTTCTGCACTGAGCCCATAACTTCTGGGGGAGCTCCAAGGCACGCAGCTAAGCGTGCATGCTACACGACTTGGTGTAAGTGGGGGAAGATGGTTTCCTATCCAGTACAGAGATAATCCAGATTTCAGCTTGAAGGCTTGCAGATTTGGCTGCTAAACTCACCAGGCTCCAGTTGCCAAAAGGAAGTCTAACACATCTGGAAAATTTCCATCCTCCTGATACTGCTGGTTTCCCATGACGTCACTGCTTGTTCTCAACCAAGAGAGAGGCTCTTAGATGTCACTCAGTAACACAGGAAATCCATTTCCATCCCCACAGAAAGAACTTGTGGTGCAGAAGGTGACTAAAGAACAGGAAGGTTTAATAAGAGAATCCCCACCACCAATTAAAAATATGTCTTTTTTTAAAGATTGAAAAAATATGGAAAAGTTAAAATATCAGTCTGATGCTCCTGTTACCAGCAAAATTATGATGTTAAATTGGGCACTGCTGCCATGAGAAAGCCAGATGCACATTGAAATAAAAAGATAATCTTTGCTTTGTTAAATGTGCGGTCTCTGACAGAGTCCACACCTGGCAGAATTTTATCAGAGCTTGGTAAATCCAAAAGTCTCAAAATAATTAACTGGAGCAAGGTGTGAGAAAA
This sequence comes from Buteo buteo, assembly GCF_964188355.1. Lineage (NCBI taxonomy): Eukaryota > Metazoa > Chordata > Aves > Accipitriformes > Accipitridae > Buteo > Buteo buteo. Next base: position 20,876,941 of record NC_134177.1, read on the forward strand.
GAATTGGGCATCATTGCTAGGGGAGACCTCTGCTTTTCTTTAAACCAAGTGACAAACACCAGATCCTGCTCAGGCCAATATTCCTCATCTTTACAATCAAAATACAGATGCATACACTAAGCAGACACTCTACCAATATATATTCTGTGAACTAAACCTCAAGATAAAACGTGCTATTTCCAATACCTCAAAAACGTCAATATAGATTTCTTTGGTATTAAGCCTAGTGCTCACACACCCTTGCGAGCACACAATGATACAATATTTGCTAATATGATTGCATTGCTTTCAAGCAGAAATGGGTAATACAGATTTGGGTCTAATTTAAGTAAAACAACATTGTATAAAGTTCCTGCTACTAGTCATTCAGGGAACTGTCTTTGCATTCAAACACAGGTCTTAAAGTTTTTTCTTATAACCTCTAGCAGTTAAAGCAAAAAGCATTGATGCTGAGGAGACTCTTCCTCAATTTCTGTATGAACTGGATCAGAATGTATGTACACTCTTTTGCAACTGCATTTCAAGAAAAAATCTTCAGCTGTAAATACCACAAGGCAAGTTGGGTGTGCCCGTGAAATGGTAGGATTCAAACCGAGAACTCCTTTGCAAATATGACTGTACTGCCCCATGTACAAATTCAATGCCTACAATAGATTGAAACAAACAACAATTTTTAAAGCAAGACAAGGGAGTAGTTCTGTGTTCATTCAAGCGGATCATATTAGCTAATGTCAGCTTTTCATGAACCCGACCTTCTACTGGAGAAATTTAACAACTTGTTTTGCTATACATAAGTATGGTAGGTTTTGGAGAACAAGTATTTGCCAAACCCAGAGACCAACTTCTGGTAACACATATCCAAATTGAGAGCTAATCAAAACCTTTCCTCCAAGAAAATGGGAACAATGCAGCCTGTGTTTATCTCAGCAGACACCTTTCAGTACAGGACTATGGCTAACACAGTGGTAAGTAAATACAAAGAAAGGCAAAGTCCTGAATTTATATAGTATGTTCTCAAAAGAGCTCAGGCAACTTCCCTGTAGGATCTAAAGTACTTGTGCAGTGGTGATTTATTGCTGACCAGGAATATTTTTTCCCATCTTGACATTTTAAAATAGATTTTTTATTATGTTTATTTCCATGCCAATCCAAAGAAAATGTCACAAACTAAAACTTAAACTAGAACCCTGAGAAAAACTGATTCTGGTTCCTTGTTGCAGTCTTTGTATTCCTTCATTCACTTATTCCAGCTGTCATTCCATTGTTTTGATCATTTTTCATTAAAAATGGTTTTGATGAATGCACATTTTGTAATGAAAAAAAATTATAAAAAAGAACCCAGCAGTATTTTTATTCATACTAGTGCTACAGAATATTGAGTAAAACAGAAGGATGATGTCAGCTGAGTTTATTTTCTCCATTTGACTTTTCAAAACAAATGCTTATCTGACTTTAAAATTTTGTTTTACCTTGGAGTTCTTTAATGGAAGCACATGAAGAATTATGAGAATTGATATAACTAATAGTGATACCTTCCCTAAATGGGCCACTTCACCACAGCTGTTGGAGACTGACAGAATCCCAGTCATTTTGTTTGCACGAGCAACTCCAAAGATTTCAATCACACATATGAACACAGCAATAAGAATTTACCATACGCCTACGACACCACTGCTGGCAGTAGAAGCGTATTTAATTTCCTACAGATCACACTGAAGTGTTTCCTCCCCCCAAATCTATCAAGTGAAGCTTCCCATAAAGGTACTTGCTAGCACTGGGTCACATGTCCTTTCAGCAAGTTATAAGTATGGCAAAATAAAGATGCATTTCCCACATAAATTAAAATTGTTCTTATGGTTGCAATAGTTGTATCCCCAAGAGGAATGTTTGAGGTGGGTGGATAAACAAATATTCTAATCACATTCTTTTGAAAGCTGAAATTTGACTTCAACATTAGTTATGGGTTTTTTTCTTTTTAATTTCTTCTCTTAGCTCAGTGGGAGCTATAAAAAAACCACCAACAAAAACATGTCCTTGTAGCTGACTGCTTTTCGATCTGTGATGATTTATTTACCTGTTTATTTTCCTTGTTATAATGATTGGTTTAATATATTTTTCTTTTTTGTTACTGTTTTCACAGTGCATTTCAGGGAACGGTGTTCACTTGATTTCTAGCTGATGAGTGATTAATCCAGGGAGAATCAATCTACAAATCCTACCAGATAACTGGGTTCAATACACTCATGTTTCTAGTCCCACTGGCTATATTTTTTTTACCACAGTTCCAGTGTGGGTTCCAGCTATGCATCTAGGAACACCAGCAGCAAGGAAGACAGTTTGAAATTCATATGCCTCTGCCTACTGGCCCAAGACTATCCTGATACAACAGAGACCACAGTTTACAGCTGTTTTGGGCATATTGAGCCTGGATAGGGCCCCACATTCTTGCTATGAATCTGTCACTATCTCATCTTCGTTGGGCCAGTGAAGGACAGACAAGTTGGCTTTCCAGAAGATACAAAACCTATATATAAGCATGGACTGCGGGAAAGGTGAAAAATCTGGTTGTGGGCTGTGTCATATGGCATGCAAGCTAGAAACATTGTCAGGGCAGCTGCATGGTGAAAAGGCCACAAAGATGCTGCAATACAACCACCTACTTTCTGGCTCATGCTCCCACAAAGCAGTTTAAGCATTTCTATTGACTTCAGGGGGATTAAACACAAAGGGATTACACAAAAAACTAGGAAAATTTAGGAAGAGGTCTCAAAGCAGTGTTGACATGCATCTATTCTGCACACTGCACTTACATGAGAAAAATGTGGAAAGTGCTTAGGGGTTAATTTAAGAATGTAAAAGTAATTAAAGCAGCAGCTCTGGAATTAGCTTCCTATGTAATGTAGCTACTTTTAATATCATCTATTTTGCATGGGCACACTGTCACTTCCTGCGGTGGCATGTTAACAGAGCTTTTAGCAGCAGCAGAGGCAATCTCTGCAGTCCTTTAACTAACATGGTCATATTCATTTATTGGATTTACAGCCTAACCACGCAACTGCTTCACACTTTACAAAAAGCCATTACATTTTGCCATCTACACAACCCACAAAGGTCTGATGCCTTCGTAATGTTTCCCCCTATAAGCCAATGATACAAAAACACAAGAGGAATTGAGCGGAGCCAGGTCCTGGATCTAAACTGGAGAGAAGGCAGGAAAGAGAGAGGTGTAAAGGAACACCAGAATGGGGGGGCATCAAGCGACACTACGGTTTGTATTTTTCTAATCTGATCACAGGTGCCTGCCTATCTGGTCAGTGACATCTACACCTGACAGAGCAGAAGAGAACCCAGGGTGACTAAATCATTATGTTTCATGAAGCTAGGTAGCTGGTGAGAGATAGTAACCCACATCAGTGCCCAGAGAGCAACATGAGCACAGCCATCACTTGGGCTTCAGACGACCTACACCCATGATACCATCCTGCTCAAAGTCTCTCAGGAAAGGCTTGAATTTAGTCCTTAACTAGGAATTACATATTTTCAGAAAAAAATCTTTAAGAGGGTTCAAGCTGTTACAGAGACTGAGGGCAACATCAGGTAGAAGAGCAAGATTTATAGGGTCTGGAAGTAAAGAAATCCTGAAATAATGACTGTAGGAAACAAGGGGAATGCCAATAGCAAGAGCAGCAGACCAAGAAGAGCAAGACCAAGGAAACAATAGGAAGACCAAGACTACAGAAACAAAGCAAGATAGAGGCATTCAAATCATCACAGGCAAATGCTCAATATAAGCGTAAGTAATACTAGGGTGACAGTTCATTCTGCGTATTTACATTTGTCTTCACTCTGTATTCACAGAGCTCTTTGAAATACAGGAGTAAACTTCTGGGAGACTTAAAGGGATTTAGCCAGCAAGCTAAAACAAACAAAACACTCCTGTCTGAGGAGGAGCAGTAGATAAACCTAGTTACAAGAAATGTTTAAACTAGTCGTTACAAAAAAAAAAAAAAAAAGGCAAAAAAACCCCACCCAAAAACCCCAAACAAACAAAACCCAACCTCCATCCCTTCTTCTGTGTTAATTTTGTGTATGTGAGAGTATTGCTGCCTCTGTAGCTGATTTCCTACTGCATTGCAGTTCCTCTGCTGTGGGGTTTGGTGTCCTAACAGCAGGAGAAAAGGAAGAGTTGAAAGATGGAGACACAACAAGGACTGGGGACAAACAATTCAGAAGGGTATTTCTGTTCATTCGGGGTGTCCCTTCCACTCCAGTCACTTTCTTTGTGCTCTTGCTCCTCGGAATTTTTAGCTGAAGCAGGGGCTGGGGAGAGGAGGGCTTCAAGAAGGCAAAGATCAGGCTTGCAGTGAAAATATGGAGTTTCTGCTTTGAAACGCACAGGAGTGCTCAACATCAAACAACCAGACCACATGGACATGTCCCATATGTTACCACATCACTATATTACCAATATTCCAAAAAGTTTATTGCCCCTCCTCACTTCCACCATTATATCTGCCCTCCATGCTTCCAAAAAGGGCTAGTGGAAAACATTAACAATGCTCAAAATACTCCTGGTCCAGACAAGATATAGGAGAGCCTGAACTCAGGCAATCCCTACTCGATATTTTTGCTTGTCATGAGCTTGCAATTACCTGAAATTTTAGATGATCCACTAAGCAAAACCACAAGAGTAAATCTTTTGAAATTCATCCATCAATACAATGAATTCTTCACATGAGAAAGTTGAAAAATAGGGGGGTAAAAAGAACATATATAAGCAGAACCAAGAGAATCATCACCTGGCCACAGGTAAAAGTCTATCTTTTAGTTCTAGAAATAGATTTTTTCAGCACTGACCACCTACAATACGCCCAGTCTCTACCAGACAGAAGGAACACATCCATTTTTCAAAATGGTGCTTAGGAGCATGAAGAAAAAAAATTTACTGGGCAAGTCCTACATGACACTGATTGGAACTTTATATTCAGAATACAGATGGGCTCCAAGCACACAACAGACAGCCGGATTTCATTTCCCCTGCCCATGTTCAAGGTGTGGATAGTTAGCTCTTTTGTGTAAAAAAAATAGGCCAACTAAAACACTAAGATTTGGAGGCAGGGCCTCCTGCAAAGTTTAAAGACACATAGAACAAAATCTGGATTCAAGCCTGTTTAACAGGGGCAAAATTATTTACTAAGAAATTTCCATTCCTTCGTAACACCTCACATGCACATTGCTTGAGCTGCTCGCCCTGTGCTGCTCTGAACTCCAGCTATGTGCAGGCAGCCTCACAGATCTTGTGTGGCCACTTCGCTTTCTTAACGCATTTGAAAGCTCCAGTTGTTAAAAGACCTTTGACATGTTTCACAGCTGCTTTCTTGCATCCCCTTTTTGGGGGAGTGGAGGGAAAAATTATTTTTAAGACACATCGTTATCTACCCACCACTGTCCCAGAGGTCACCTAATAATTCCATTTCAACACAACAGATTTTGCATATTGGCATAATCTAGATAGTTCTTTCCACGTGTTTTAAAGATCTGCTTTCTCTGGTTACTGAAGATTGGCGAGTGTCACATGAGCGGCTGAAGAAAGGAAGCAGAGCCCGAAGCCAAGGGAAAGTAACATTCAGACTGGTCCAGTACTAGCTCTCTTCTAAGGTACACACCCAAAGTGCACACTCTTATCAATTGTTTACTAATCCCATCTCCATTAAGATCTGTTTCAAAAGCTCTAAAAGTAAAGAAATACAGTAAGTTCACATTTGTCCAAGCAGACCATAAGAACATATGATGTTATTTTCTCTTCCAAATGGAAACTCTGGAAATGAATGTTACAGCCCACCAAAATGTTTTTGACAAAACATTTTTCATTAAATAAAATGTTATTAACAACATTTTTAGTTTTATTAGGGTAGGTATCTGGGGTCTCAAGTGAAGTCACAAAGATCCCAAATTAAAAAAAAAAGTCTGACCTTGGGAATCTGAAAATGGATGTTTCAACAGCTCTACTTCACAGACAGTGGAAGGTTTGATCTCGTTCCAATGGGGAATTTCAAAACCTTAAAGGCTGTTGCAAGACAGAATTTCTTGTTCCTCAGCCAGCTCTTGTTAGCATAGTCATAATAATCATAACCAGAGATTTATGTATTGTCTTTTATCCCCATAGAACATAAAGCAGTTTGCAAGTGATTGTGATCATAAAAAGCATGTACAAAACAATCATACTCACACTCTTCACTAGCAAAAGAGGTTAGTCTGCACTGAAGTATGACAGCTGTTGAAGAAAGAGTTATGTTCTAAGAATAAGCGTGAGGAAAATATAGCAACTAATTGAACAGTAAAAGGGATTTAAGTAGGCAACTTATTCTTGTAACTGAATTTAGCTAGAAGATGAAAGCAAACAAGCAAGCAGTCTTGGCTGAGAGGATGTGTGAAAATCTGTGCATCATCTGCTGTCTCAAGAAAGACTCCTTACAGCTGCACTTGCCCCTGTAACCCCAGTTGTAGTCCCTAAGCTAAGTACCATGTGCCTCGTTCCACCTGATGCAGCAAAACCCAAGTCAGAGAGGTTTGTGCATGCAGTTCATTAGAGTGTCTGGAGAAGTTACCACTTCACCATAAACAGCTTCAAGACCACCAAAGTGGAAGTGGAACGTCACAGTAGCTGTTTCCACATCTCTCGTTTACATGATACTGGATTTTTTAAATTATTGTGAATACCAATCTATGCAGTTATTTACACAAAATTTGAGGCATAGTTATCACCTCTATAAAGTCAAACAGCAGAGAAGATGAAGCCAGTTGACATGATTCCAAATAGGCAGAAATGGCATTTGTCATTCACACAGCTTTAGAGGAACCACATGCCAATCTCATATCGTTTAGGGATTAATTCACAGAATACTCCTCTGAGAGAGCATTACACTTTAAAGATTGCGCAAAGCAGAGAGAGCTCTGACAAGGAAGAAATTCCCAAGAACTTACTGACACAAGCTTCAGCTGAACCCACAGCTTCTGAAGTAGAGCTTCTGCTCGGAGAAAAACAACTACCTCTGTCAAATGCAAAGACAAGAAACTTGTGAAGTACTGCATAGGAGAAATACACTACTTATGAAAGTAGCAAAGTGCTGCAAAGAAGATTGACAGTAACTTTGCCATTGTCATGAGGGAGATTATGGTTGTGGGATGTCATTATCACTGCAGTGAACACTTGTCCTAAAGGCAAAAGGGACAAAAATAACAGCATAAAAGATTGCAGGACTGGTGAATGAGATGCTGTATCTTCTGAATCTGTTTGAATTTGTCAGAAATAAAACTTTTTTTTAGAAAAATGATAACTGGAATCCTCTCACATCAGGTTTAGTTGCATTTATGAACTCACATGTAAGCCAACAAGCACAAGCTACTAAAAAAGCCTAATCACATTTACATTCTAGCCTCTTTTTGTTGCTATACTAGAATAAAGGGAACAAACTAGTTAGATTTGACCATCTCCTCAGTGTCCTCAATCACAGGGGCATTTTATAGGAGATTTAAAAGATTCTCAAATAGTGGAATGAGCCAGGGTCACTACAGAGACAAAAAGCCACTCTTGATCCCTAACTGAGGCTGTTAGTTGTATCTTAGCAGGAACTGAGGCCTGAACCCATAATAGTTCAGAGGATGTGTCTGCTGTAGCCCTTGCCACACACAGTCTGGATACAAAGGCAAGTCAGTCTGTCATGTTTTTGTTATAGCCTACTTTGTTCAAACCTAGCCAGCAAAGTATATTTGGACTCACTCTAAACCCCATACTAGAAGTCATCGCTTTTCTGAAATGGAGCAAAAAAAAAAACCAGTTTAAGCAAAGCTGACTACTGATAGCGCTGAACCAAGCAGGTTCAGTAGATGTGGACCACAATTAACAATAGGGAAAGATTTAGAAAAGGCAAAGCAACTTCGGTCGAAACCATGTCTACTCCAGATTATAGTTTCATATCTTCTCTGCTGAGAAATTTCCAAAGAAGGGTTCCCAGGCAAGAAGGGAGCACAGAGAATAGCAAACAGCCTTAAGAGTTCTTAGTGCAACTCAAAGTAAAGGGGGAAATGGAAAGCAGACCCTGAGCACAGTTAAAAATGTTGTTTCTTTTTTTAACGAAAGGGCTCTCAGAGAAAGGAGCACAAACGTGGCTCTGTTCATAAAATGACAATGTATCTTCCCTGTATTCTCACAGGAGGCTGGGAAGTTCCCAACAGCATTGTGGAGGCTCCCTAGTGTTTCTCATTAGGCTCTTAAGAAGCCTTTGCTAGTGAAATCCCCAAGGAAAAATTAATAAGGCTGCTTTTGGTTAGACAGAGAAATTTAATTCTGAACGGATCCTTCAGTGGTGTGTTACCAGATCTCCTTGACTACAGTTAAGTTCTGTTCATCGTACACCCTGTAACCTATACAAAACTTTTTCCATATATCTTAGCAAAGATCTGCTAACAAAAGAAGGCTTTGTATCACTAAGGAGCTGAAGACTTCCAGACTCTTATGCAAACTACTTGGTGATGGAGCTGGACTTAATGCTGGTCTTAATGCTGCTTAATAGTTTTCTCTTGCTTTGTCTTCTAAAGCACAGTATCTTGCCTGCTTACACATGAAAAAAGGTCTCTCCTCTGTCCTTTCTATAACTCCTGTGGCATTGCTTTCCCACACACTTGTCTACAAAAAGAGTGGTATTTCTTTATCAGACAAGAATGGCCCCACAGGCCAGCTCAACCCCCTCTTCCATTGGTCTTCCATAGACACACAGTAATACCAGTAAGCACCAAGGATCCAATGGCACATGAACTTGAGGGTTCATATTTTTGGGGGCTCGACTCGAACCTGCCAAAGCTAAGACGGCACTTAAAAGGACTGACCTCTGGAGAATTTATTCAAGTTTCTTTAATTCTTCCTATAACTTGTATGAATGAATAAGTTTCTACTGTGTATTTTGCCCACAGAAAGACCAGTAATCCAGGCACTGCTAAAGCTCCCTCCAAAGCACTTCTAAAGATCATCTGTTTTCCTTTTTTCAATTAATGGGTATTAGACAAAGCTATATAGTAAATTTTGAGAACAGAATAAACTTGCCTCTTCCCCTCAGGAATGAGCATCAAAACAAGCCCACTTCCTTTTCCTCATCTATAGAGAGCTTGTACCCAATTTCAAATGCCTACTGAATCAGGAGGAAGCTTGAGCTTCAAGTGTAGAAAGAAAATAGAACAAGAAAGCCACTATAAAAGAAAGTCCTGTTATAGAAATCCTCAGGATTAACTATATGACAGATGGACCACATCCCTTTCTAGATGTGCACATGGCTACCTAACTGGGCTATGTGAGGCTTTTTTCGTTTGGTTGGTTTGGGGGTTTGGTGGTGGTTTTTTTCTTTTCTTTCTTTCTTTTTTTTTGTTGTTTAAGTTGTCATTGCTTATACAAAAAATGGGTAGAATTTAATTCCTTTTTCTGTACCAACTATTCCACATTTGGCTGCTGCACGAGAGATTAGCTGCTTGTTCCTACTGCCAGAGTTATGTGGAGGAGGCACGTGGCCCTTAGCCAAGGTCATGAGCAACTACGATCAAGATACTAATCCCAGCTGTCTATCCTGTAGGAACAGAGATGGGTAAGTGAAGCCTTTTATTCATGCACATAAGCAATTTTACTACAGACTGTCCTAATCTCTCACACCAACATTCAGCCAAGTCTATAAAACAACACTGTATGTTTTAATCCACAGTACTTGATCTGATGGCTGATGAGAGAAATGCAAGTTTGATGTGCAAATGATACATCATTAAATCAAAGCTCTGGAGGTCAAGAATGATCAGAATCGACTGTTTCCATTCAACATATCAAATGACTTGTTCAAGCTTCAGCTCAGCAGAAGAGAGTGATTTAATACTTTATCTGGCTCTAGAGAGAATAACCTTCAATCAGGTAAGTAACTTCATCACAGAGTCACTGAAAAATACTACAACAGCCCAGCTATAACCATGATCAAACAGCACAATTCCTGTAGTTTAGTGACTTCAAAGGGGAACCTGTGTTGTGATTAAACTTTCATTTTAAGAATACAAAAGAGGAAGGTGCTACCAAACTCCAGACACTCCTGCAGGGGTCTGGAAGAGATTAGAATCCTCAAATGACACTGTGAAGCTAAAGGGCAGAAGCGGAGGAAGAAAAATGGATGTACAGGACAAATAAACAGTACAGTTATCAAGGTATAGCAGCAGCTCAGATGGCAGAAAACTTTTAGAAGATGGTGGCAACTCTGAATTGCTTGGGAGAAAAATAAGAGAGACATAAGGAAAATGGCATACAGTTAAGCAGCAAGCAGCAGGAGAATGTGTGAGGTGAAGTACAGAAGTTACAGATTCTGTGCTTGCTGTGTTACTCTCACCAGCCAAAGCTAGTCCTGCTTTGCCAGGCACCCAAAGGATGCCTCAGAATCTTTTAACATGGCAGTGGGGACTGGATGTCCACAAGTATTTGCTCCTTAATGCAAGGGGTCTGGGGTTTTGGGTTCCTCCATGAGCACCCCATTTTTTCCTTGTCTCTGAAATAGGAACAAATTTCTAGAGGTCAGTGAAAAGTTTCACATATTCAGGAACACAGACCTTCACCTTTAGTATTTGCAGTTATACACGCACCCCTGGGTCACTAAGGGCTGGCTCCAGAGCTGTGCCTTCCTTATGGCACACAGTCCCAGCTCCCGTTGATGCACTCCATGTCCCTCAGATGTGAGCCGTTCTGGCATAGGCAACCCAACAAAGGCAATCGGCCCCAAGACAAAAATGGGACATGAAGGCCTTCACTGAGAATTCATACACAGGCTGCCGCAATGGCATTTCTGACTTTACACTTACTTGTTTTCAGATTAGCTTTTCCAGTTTTTCTACTTACTGTGGGGTGAGGGAAACTGTGGGTTTGGCTTTTATTTCATTTGAGATTTTGCAGATGAGATTTTCCAAGGAAACGAAGCTCTTCTACCAAAAAAACAGAAGGTAGTAAAAAATAGTCAAACACACCACCCCAATCTAATTTTGATTTTAAAACTTTTTTTTTTTTACATAGTTTTTACATACATTGGGTGATGCATCATTAAATTTTGTTTGGACAAGAGTCCTATCCTTGCAATAATAAAGAACTATGCACCAAACTCTAAGTGGTCTTCCCTGTGGAAATGTCAACGCCTGGACAGTTTCACCCTGATCATTTGGTTTTCTTTCTGTTTTCCAATGTACCAGCACGTTGTGAAAAGTACACAGGAATCTGCCTTCTTGTCTGTAGCTGAATGAATCATAATCACCCTCAACAAATAAAGCAGGCTAACTTTAGGCGCATAAACACAAACTTGCAATGAATTCATTTACTTGTACGTTACACAAGATTAAACAACAAACAGAAGAGAATACATGGAAGTGACAATGATTCTTTAAAAGCTTAAAAAGGATTTGGGCTGAGTTGGAAACAACACTGATTCTCATGTCAACATCTTATTTATTTTTCAAAAATGTCCTTATTTTGACTTGCTATAACCCGAGAACTTCTCATTATGATTTTTTTTTTTTAAACTAGAAACAATTAAGTGATGATTTTTTACAATGGTGTGGAAGATTTAGATGACTTCTATATCTGCGCTCTCTTTGGCTGGGTAAATAGTTTTCCATCTCTGCAGGATCTTTCCTCCTTATAAAAAGACCTCTTCCCAGTTGAAACAGAGCAAATGTAATTAGCATCCTGCAAGGCTACATATTTCAAGATTTTCTTAAAGTTGTCTATTTTTATAAAATGTATCAGAAGTATGAACCTGTTATTAGACTGGTTTTTTTCCCCTAGAGCTAAAAGCCAAGTGTCAGTGAACAAAGTATATGTATATGCAAGGCTTCGTTACCAGTTTTCCATGCTAACTAGATTAGAACAGATGAAAGTCTTGATCCTAAGATGAAGCAATTAGGAGACTCTAGGTGAACCATAGCTGATCTTTAGCTTGAAGGTTTAGGTGAGTAACTACTTTTTATAAATTCCTTGATTACTGAGTTACCCAAGGTACAGATCAGTGTCCTGGATTATTTATCAGTAACAGCACAGGCACAGGAGAAAATCACCCACTTCTACCTGAGGTAAGGAAAAGAAATAAGATTCCTGCCAAAACCACCCCCAAGTCAATGCAGAATGGCTGGCAGTTCTTTAAAACATTACTGGATGTTACATGAGTTTAGAGGGAGGCAGGAGAGGAAAAAAAAAATCCAAAGATGGAACAGCAAGCACCTTTCTTTACAGAGTTATTTCATCTTGTATAAGTATATGGCTTTTCCCCTGTCAGTCTTTTATTACCTCCCTGTTCCTTACATTGTCTGGTTGGAATTACATTCAAAAAGCTTTGAATCAAACACTGCATATGAGTCAAAATTATTAAAGCCTCTCTATCCTTGCTGCTTATACTATATATGAGCATGATATGTCAGCTAAAAGGAAAAAAAATGTCTTTTCTTTGCACAGAATAAGTTCTTTATACAACCTAACATCTCAATGAGTCAGAGACAGGGCCTGGGCTGTCCAAACAATGATGGGCCAAGATTTAGATGTCATGTCACTGCTACACATTGGCTGATATAGGATGTAGCATTGTGTGTCAGATCTGCAGCTTATTCATATGAAACCCACAGAGCTAAACCAATTTATAAGCTGACAGTCTTGGTCCATGTTATTTTTGCTTCACATGAATACTATAGTATGGAAACATGACATGCTTAACTTAGAGTAGTAGTAGTGAATTGTTTCCTTTCCTGCTTAATATTGAATGGCAAGGGACTGGTCTTTCATTGCAACATTAACCGCAATACCACACGATGAGGATGTGCAATGTTTATAGCAAGTCCTTGCTGGTATCTTAATCTAACATAGCACTGTGGAGATGAAATACTCTAACCACCTTGTGTTAATAAACAGGTTAACCAAAAATACTAAAGAAAAACAAATGCCTGGCCTAGCCAAAGCAAGCAAAAGGAGCACCATGGTCTGAGCAGACATAAGGAATCTAAATACCGCATATGCAAAAGATCTGCCCTTTGGCTATGTTACAGGGATGACAGATTTCACACTGCCTCAGTTGGAGCCTAACTCTCCTTAGTCAGTGGGGAGAGGGGCAGCTGCACAGGGTGATGCAGACCCGAGTCACATTCTGGAGCTGCCCGCTCTCTCCAGTAACTAGGAATCTATGCTCCAAACTTTAGCACCTCCTTTAAACCAGCTGAGGGAGTTGTTCTTCCCCATATGCAGAGACACTCAAATGATTGAACTCGTTCAGAGCCAGCTCAGACACAGTTTCACTGCAGCTTTGTTGGTACAGAGCTCTGTCCTGGCTAATTTACTTTGCATTATGCAGATCCCAAAGATATCCAAGAAACCAAAATACAGGATCTTTAACCCTTTCAATCTTTCTGCCAAGGAACCATGTATGTAGAAATATCCAACTCTGTACAGAGCAGTGTAGACAAACATAATCACTAACAGATACCTTATCTGTTAGCACAGATCCCTTGCCCCAAGTGCCAGGAAGGGGTGAAGAGTACCGTACAGCAGAGCACCCGCAGCAGGGGGGGACTGTCTGGAGACCCTCAGCTACTCCTGTCCAAAGCAAATTATAGATGTGGCTGCAGAGGCTACAGATACTTTTATGAACCATTGCAAGACACCCCCCCCCACCCCCCCCACCCCCCAAATATGTGAAAGCATCTTCTGCGCTTAAGAGAAAGCAGCTTTGAAGTTCTAAGCCAGCTGCTGGACATACTCCAGGGCGTAGTGTCACACAGACTTTTGCAGCAGCTGATTCTCAGCACAGTTTTGTATCCAGGGCTTGTCCCAGGATGACTGACCAGTTTAAATGCAGTCGAGACACAAGGTCCCACACAGCAGTGTGGAAAGGGGTATTTGTCACCTGACAGGTGTCTTCCTGCAAGACATCTGATGGTAGGAAGCAGCATTCTCTGTATAAACACAGTAGGATAATAGAGATGGGACATTGGGGAGGGGAAGAGAAAGCTGCAGCTCGTGATCAAGTCTTTGTAAATCACAGTTTCACACAGAAAATAACTGAATGGATTATAACATGCCAATGTTTTGTTGTAAGTGATCAGACTAGCATAATATCAGAGCTCTGTGGCAAAGACACAGTCCTTTTTCTCCGAAATGCCTGTGCCTTCTCTTCCCCCACTTCTCACTTCCTTCTGATGCTCTTTCCAATGCATGCAACAAACAAGAGAGGCCTCCATGGAGAGCTTGCTCACTACACAAACTGCTTATCTCAAAGCCTGGCTATCTTCTGCACAGAATGATACCAGAGCCCTACAGAAATCCCTGTGGCAGATGTGGAATGGAGTATCTAAAGGCGTCAGCACAGGGAGGTGAATTGAGGTTGTACAGACCTAGTTATAAGAAATGAGACTATTCAGAATTTTTTGATAGTATTCAAGAAATAAGTGCCAATATTTAATAATAAAATTATTGCCTGACTTTCATCCTACTTTCTACATGTAAAACTCACCACACTTTTCAGAGAAGGGAAATAGCATCAGTCCATTTTATTGTGGGGAAACAGAGAAACAAAGCAATAAAAAGATTTGTCCATAGTAATCCAAAAGACCCATGACAGAGCTGGGCATTATCCTGAATCCTACCTTGTCCTTTGGACATCAAGTCTAGACTGGGCATGCCAAGAACACTCCGAGTCTCTGGGTGTTAGTGCTTGGCCAGCTGCATCCCGACTTCATGTCCGTGCAAGACCTACTGTACACACCAGCCACACTACCGTATCTTCATTTCCGCCAGAGAAGGAGGTATGCAGTTCATTTGGAGCTGTAGGGCAGCTATGGGCTGAAGATCTCTGACATAGCACACCCCAAATAAGAAACACTGTCAATAATCTCAAAATTAAAAGTAGAAGAAAGCAACAAAATCCTTACTCAGAAAAAAAGAAAAACATGTTGAAAGCGAAGTCCTGCTGGTCACCCAGGTAAAAATATTACTGCTGTATACAGAAAAGTAGAAATATACCTTATTATTAGCAGTTGCTGGGAGGCAGCTGTGTAAACTTTCTCCTGATTACTGATAGTGGGTTGAGCAACAGTTTGATTTACAACATTCAAATTTCCTTTGGGTTGTCCACTCCATTATATATACATCAGAGAACACCACAGAAAAATTCTGGCCTGTCTTCAATTTAAACTATTAGTGTAATACTTTGACTCATATGTCTCTCACACTATAAATGTTTTGCTAATATGATACAATGTTCAAGATGAGGATAAATCATGGCTGTAAGAAGAATTTGCATTCCACTTCCAGAATCACCCTTTGACTATCCAGATAGCTTTTGTCATGTCATAGGTCACTATTCTTAGTAAAAACTAATTTAATAAATGCAAATCTATTATTAAAACCAGGCAAAATGTAGTATGAAGATGTTCCCTTTCTCCTTGTTTTTTTCATTGTGTCAGGGACAGAACAGAGGCTATGATTACTTTTCTGCTGCTCTGTACACCAGTTTGTTTCACACATTGGGACACTGGGACTTTGAACACCCATGGAACAGTAATCATCAACTGATCATCAGTGATTTAAGCACAAAATTGAAGCAGTCACAAACAGCTGAAAAACTCAAGCTATTATTCAAAGCTCAGCCTTTGTCCATTTTGATCTGAACCAAAAAAGACAGCTGGTTCTGGGACCAATTCAAAATAGTTTGGCCTAGAATGGTGCTGGAAGCAGGAGCTGGCTTGCTAACAAAACTTGTTTTTCCACAGAAAAAATAAATTGTAGAAAATTTTCCAAAGCTTCTGAATTCATTGCTAGAATAGCTGGATTACTTTAAGCCATTTCTATTATTAACAAACTGTTTCATTAGCTTCAGAAACCAAGACACTTTCTAAAGTATTTATTTAACTACCATATATATATGTGAAAGAGAAAAAAAAAATTCCTCCCTACTTCGCTATCTCCTATCCAAACATAAACTTAATTTCCCTCCCTGAGTAGTATAGTTTTTCTGCGAGATAGGAAAACACTGGTGGCTGGTCACAAGTTGGGGTCTTGGTAACAGCAGAAGTCAGCATTAAATCATCTGAAAGCAGCTCGACTGACCCAGCTTGAACACATTCATTAAAGATTTATATAAAACCATCTGCATTCAAAACATGAGCCAAAGGTTCAATTAAACTGGATAAAACCAAAATGTAAGTTTACTAAAAGTTATTGCAGAGAAGGAATTTGACTGATTGCTTACATAGGGTGAATGTGGCTCCTTTCAGACGCCGGGTCACGATACTGACCTTAGGACTACCTGCAGTACTTGCAGCCTGCAGAAAATCAAGAGAGGCTGGCTTTGATTCTTTAGGCATCTTGGATGAATTTTAGGAATGCCTATATTCATATAAAATTATGACTACATCCATTTCTTATAAAAATATTCAGATATATAGTTTTGCCTAAACAATATGTTGGATATTTAAGAAATCTGCAATGTTTTTATCTCTTCAGAAGAAATTAGAGGTGTGCTTCCTGCAGTGTTATGCTTCAAGCCACTATAGTCTAGTACACGTCCTTCAAATTCCACAGCCCGTAGTGGATATGCTGAATCAGTATTTTCCAAACCATCACAGTCTTCACTAGAAAGCCTTAGTCCTGTAACAAGTTGACCTTATCCACATCAGAGTTTTGAGAGAACTTTGCACCCCACAGATCAGCTCAAATTGTGCTTTCAACCTGAGACTGAAAAGGAGCCTTTTTTTCCAAGTAGGAGAAAAGTAAACTCAATCCTATCCCTGGAAATTTTTCTGGAAATATTGGGTTCCTTCTGCCCCCTAAAAAAGGCAAAAATACTTAAGCTGTGTTTAAAGAGTACAGCATTTTGGAACAGCCTTTTTAAGCAGGTGCACTTTCAGACACACTAAATATCCACAGATCTAGCTGAAGAGAAACACCATCTTCTTGTGACATCATGTTCATCTTTCACTACCATGGCTTCACATTCACAGCTTTATCTTTCACCTTTAGGTAGGTTGTTTACCAGTAGGTTTTATTGGCGGACACACTAAATATCCACAGATCTAGCTGAAGAGAAACACCATCTTCTTGTGACATCATGTTCATCTTTCACTACCATGGCTTCACATTCACAGCTTTATCTTTCACCTTTAGGTAGGTTGTTTACCAGTAGGTTTTATTGGCGGCATGGCTTGTGGCATGTTGTCTTCCTAACCAAGGTCTAAAGACATCCAACAGTCATATATTCAACTTGGTGACTTTCAGGCTCAGAACTGAAAAGATCAAGCCAAGTCAGCTTCTTTGATGAACTCCATGCTACAAATGCTGAGTCTCTTAGGAAATCCGAGTACTGGTTTTGGTGCTCAAAATAAGTTCTTTAGATTATCTT
Source organism: Buteo buteo (assembly GCF_964188355.1). Classification (NCBI taxonomy): domain Eukaryota; kingdom Metazoa; phylum Chordata; class Aves; order Accipitriformes; family Accipitridae; genus Buteo; species Buteo buteo. Next base: position 20,894,382 of record NC_134177.1, read on the forward strand.
CTGTGTGACTGCTACACAGGGAAAAAGTCAGTTTTAGCTCTCAGCATACAATCTTCTAAGTAGATGAGCCTCCAAGTAAAGAAAGATATGAATCATTCATTCTGAATCTAAACATGCTTGGACTTTGGGTAACTGATTGGAAATTAATGCCTCAGATTTATTTCCAATTAAAGTAAGGCTAATTAAATTCCACAGCTCCCTGTGTTTATTCTTTCCAGATCTATGTACAGTGTAACAAACAGCTACTTTAAACACTTCCAAGTAGCTGTGGTATGTTTGTGGTTGTCTACTGCAGCTCAGAACCATAAAAGGTATAATGCAGATTCTTTTCCTTTTTCCAGTTTTCAATTTTTTTTCTCTCTGTTTGGCACATGTTAAATAAAGGGATTTTATCTTGCAGTTGCTACTGCTCATTTTTGGACACATCCCTGATCCCACCACAATTAACTAGAGTGTTTGTCTTCTGCCTCCACACAGCATAAACAACAGGGCAGACCCAACAGGAGGAATAGGGAGGAATAAAACAGTACTAAGCAACAAGCTATTTTAAGTGTGCAAAGGGATAAAGTCTTACACACTACAAAGTCTTGTCTCAAGGGACTGCTGGTTGGAGGAGAAACGAAATCTTCTTGCACCTCTAGAGGATACACTCAGCAGTCTTGCAGCCACCCATTAACCATGCTGCCACTGAAACACCTGTATTTCGGAGTGGCAGAGCTTGTGTAGTCATAGATGAACTCACCCCAGTTCCAGTCTGTCTGTAATTCCATACTCCTCAGACACAGACCATGCCTCTTGCAGGGACGTCTCTATTGCAGGCTCGACTTGAGGATCTCTCTTCACAGGAGCTTATCAAGTTGCATTGCCTCCTTTGCCTGCAATAAGAATGACAGAAGCAAGAGTTGCTCTCTGAATTGCAACTGGAGTGATAAATTTTTCCATCCTTGATTCAATTTGGAGAGAGAATCTTCCCAAATGAGGCTGTGCATGGAGCTCATCCACCAACTTCAGCTGCTTAAAAAGAGATGCCAAAGCTCATTGAATCACCGTTAATTTGCTGCCTCACTTTAAGGCAAAAGGATTAGCTACGGCTTAACTGAATTCTAGGTAGGCGGCTGACAGACTGGAAAAGACCCTGTGCAAATCCTTTAGGAGCAGGGGGTTTCAAAAGCATTAAACTGTTAATCCAATAAAGAGGAAGGGACTACACTAGTTACACATGCAATCAAACTTAATATAACTACACTCATTTTGAGTGAATGACTAACCTGTGAAAGCAAGGATGTGAATTTGCATGACAAGTGTCTAGCTGCCATCCCTGAGATAACGGCTGGCTTCACACCTGCTGTGTTCATAGAGGCACAAGAGAGAAGAGCTGTATTTATCGCTCTGAATGCTACTCATGCACACACTGATTTATGGTTATACTTCTTCCAACAGCTTAAGCTATGTTTTGATCCAGGACAGATAGCCAGAAGAAACATGAAGTCAAAATCAGCTAAAACTGAATATAAACATATGTTCACAAATGTCTGATCAAATTTATGATTTTCATTAAGATGTGCTTAGTTTTAAGTCTGCTTTACAAGGAAATTGCAAAGCAAATACTGAATTGTTTAATCTATTTTTATTTTCCATGACCTCCAATATTGCTGCACTGCAAAATAAGGTCTCAAAATTCACCATTTCAGCACATGGGAATCTGAAAGAATTTCACCTCCTTTCCAGGTGCTATATTTAAATATGTATACCCTGCATAATATTTCCAGAGGCAAAAATAGACATTCTCATTATAAATATGTATAGCAATAATGTTTGCATCTGTTTTTTTTTTTTACTATACAGAGAAAGCAAGGAAGAGTGAAATTTCTTGTAAGTACAGCTGCACAGAATAAATCCTGTTTTGAGGGATTTTGCAATATGTTGAATCTTGGTTTCATTGTGACTGGAAATTCTCCAAAGGAATGTTTTTCCATAGGAAAACGCTGACTCATCAAAACCAAAGGATTTAGCAATAGTAAAAGGGCAGCTACAGTGGAAACCTATCTTCTATTGGAAATACGCCTAGGCTCCTGCCACCTTGCCTGAGGCTCTTTGTTGCACAGATGGGAAACCAAATCATCCTGAAACTAAAAATAAGAGATTTGACATGGAGATAAGATCATGCAAGGCCCATTAGCTCCTGTTTCCAATGTCCTAAATTTCCAAGGTTTCTCGTTCTGAAACAATTCACCCAGAGGATTACTAGGCTAGCAGTGAAGGATTCAGGGTCCTGAGAAGGTAGATGCCTGTGGTCCCCAGGGCCAGGAGGTCCCACTGCTCCCAGCCTGCTCTTTCCCCGTTTGCCAGCCAGGGTGACAGAGCTCAGGAGCTTTGGTTTATGAGAACACTGTAAAAACCCCAAAGCTCCTACAGAGCACAAAAGATATCATTACCACTACTTCTGAAAAAAATGCTTCTCTAAACTTTCTTTTGCCCCCCAAAATGCTTCAATCTCTGTAAAGCATCACACTGAAATATAATGTCTTACTTCTACGATACTCCTTATTTGGACACTCAGACCCGTTCTCTTTACCATTAAATACTTAAAATGCCAGAGAGAGAGATCTCCCCAGACTGAAGAATATTTGGTATTTCTGTCAAGTGGGGAAATTTTATTAAATATTGAATCAATAAAATTAATTGAAAGGACCAGTCAAACATATCAAAGTATAAGCATAGGTCAAACTACCACAAAAATCCCCAAATTCATATACCAGGGAGCTGCAGGTGCTTAGTCACCCTGAAAAGGGCCCAGGTCTCAAATTTGCCACACAGTTCTGGAAACTCCAAAAGTACAATTATGCTCCTCACCGCCCCACAAACATCAGTGCACTCACTCACACTGATAGAAATAAGAATGAGACTTGGCTCAAAAAGTTACTGCTTGAAGCTTGCAGTCTAGGAAACTATTACTTCTGGAATAAAATTTACAGATAAGGTCATGACAAGACAGGTCTCAAAATCTAGCTGACTATTAATCTAGATACAGACTCTATGGCAAAGGGCTTGCACTAAAGGGTGATCTCATCTTGCTAATAAATGCAGAAGCAGTGTCCATGTTATGGTGATGAGATCTGCCAGCCAGTACTCAGGTGAGAGCATACCTACTCAGCAGATCATTATGAACAGCTTTCCTTTTACCTGACCAGGTCTTCTGATGCATAAGTACTTCTCAGGACACTGGGCTGTCACAGACTGCTATTTGGTCATTGTTCCCTGCTCCACAGGGAAGGATTGAACAATTCTCAGCATGCCAAGAAATCCAGCTCTATCTTCCCACTTTATTTAATTTGGACAATTCTATTCAGAGCTGGAGCCAGCAGCAATAGGGGGCTACAGGAGCACCAAGTGGCTGATGCTCAACCTAAGCAAGCCAGAGACAATGCCAGCTCCTTCAAGAGTAGGATTGCTATTATGGGCATGAGTGTTTTCAAATCAGTGGCAACTTTAGATATCTCTGTAAGACAGCCATTCAGTGCAGATTTTGGAAAGTGGAGTTGACTGCTCACTAAGCAAATCATCTTGCAGGGAGCATGTGACTTTGATGCTCCTGAATTTGAACCAGCTGCCCACTAGCCTTGGTGGGACAGGAGAAGCATAAACTTTCAAAATAAAAAGAAAAATTCAAATACCAACTAAGGACAGCATATTAATGACTTAACTGAAATTTCCTACAAAAGTTGCAGTTTCTGGCTTTGTTTTGCAATTAGATCATGTTTTATCATTTAGATGCACTAAAAGATGTAATAATGGGAATTACTGTAATGGAATTATACATAGTTAATAACCCACTAGCCTGTATCTGGGAAAGCATCCCACAAGTGTGCAGCTCTCAGTATGAAGCTGAGATGTAGGCTAGAAAGTACTAATAAATCCATTATATATCTGAAAATTGCCATATGCATTATTAAACAACTTACTAGTTGCTTCTCGTAGCAATGGGACCTGCAACTTCTAATGTGGCATTCAAAATACAATGGCTTAATTGCCAGTTCCTCCTTTTCCTTCATATCTCTTTCTTGAGGTAGGCTTTTATGCTTGCCCTTTTCCAGTATTCTGGATCCTTGCCTTTCCTCCCAGACCTCAAAGACATTCCCTTATGGCTATCTCAGAGGGGCTGGAGCAAAATATTTTGGAGCTCTTAAGACACTGTGAAACTTCAGACCCACAAGATGACCATTATATGAAGAATCACAGTCTGCCTGTAACAAAGAAAAGCACCACTGCAATGGCATGAACCCCTTCAAGTCAATGTTAGACTCCCTCTGTGGCCAAAAGAGATTCCTCTAGAAAACCCTCTTCCTCTCTTAGCCATGCAGTTTTCAACTGAAGAAAAAAAACCACCACCAAAACTTCTCTTTTTCTCTACTGACTAGAGAATGAGGGAACCCCCATACTTGTCCAGCTGTAGTTATTCTTTGTGAAATTCCTTAGTGGAAGCCAAAAGGATAATGGAGATTACAGAGATAAGGAGCATTTCAAAGATTCAGGGAATCTTATCAGAATTTTGTGCAGCCAGAACCACACAGTGAAGACTACAGATTTCAGTTTTCAGTAAACTACAGTACCTTTCATGAGAGTTAGTTGCCACTGATCTCTACGAAGAGCACTACTGAGCACAAAATGCTGGGAGATGAAAGGGACAATAGAATCTAATAAAATCATAACGTAGGATTTCCATTGCTCTTTTCTAAACTTGTCTTATATCAGAAAGTTTGACCTTTGGAGGATTGCTTCTTGGAACAACTCGTTCTGGAGCACACAGGGGAGAGGATGTTCTGACCTTTGTCCCGAAAACATATGAGCCTGGCTTGGCACAGCTCAAGAAACAGCTCTAGTAGAGCTGTTAATGAACAGTTACCACCATATAACCAAATGCAATGATCTCGAGGAAGAAATCACCAGGGTGGGGGATATATCAAAGGAACATTCAATCTAGCAGAGTAACATTGAACTCTAGAAAGAGAGATTTTTTCAAAACTTACTTTTGTTAAAGACACACTGAAGCATAAATATACAAACTGAGGTACATAGCAAAGATTTATTTGAATTAAAAATCCATCCATTAGAAGAGAGAAATCCAGCCCCAGCTGCACAGTAACCTTAAGTAAACTAGAAACAAGAAATAAATTGACTGATAATTAAGGCCAAAGTATTCCACGTGACTCACAGACAGTGATCCAGAAGAGTATGATTATCATAAAACTTCTATATTAAATGAAGTTCCCTCTAAGCCTGTAAAGTCCCAAGTGCTAATATCTCCTTTGCTTGTTCAGCTAGGTTATCCAGGGTATAATAGAGTGGAGCTCAGTTTTACCAGTTATATACTGACATAGGCAAGAATAGTCTAGCAGGTACTATAAAGCATACGTGAACTTGAAAAGGACATAAAAATGAGACAGTTATCAATGAGTTTATGAACTTGACTCTCACGCATACAATTTGAAAATACATAGTCTAACGTATAAGTAAGATTTTATTTTCTAAAGCAATGGAAAGTTTGTGCAAAAAGTAGCAGACAAGAAAGGAACTTATTCAGTAAATAAAACTGCATTATAGCCATCTACTAGAGGGTTCCTTGTGTCTTCCTTTGAAGACAATCAGATGGTCCTACCATTTGAGACAGGGAGCTAATTAGGTGTGACTACAACTATCTCTTTATGTATAGATGTAAAGATGTGCCCCTAGCATCAATACTTACAAGGACAGCAGAAGGCCAAAAAGCCACACTATCTTGCAAATTTATTCAGGATGTTATGGGACAAAGTTTCAGGTTTCTCAAGGCTGCAAAGTATCTCTTTCTGTTGAGTACAAAATACGCTGATGTCTTGAGATATCTCCATAATCACCTTCCTCTATAATCCTCTTCTACAAAGGTTCATTTGCTTATGTCCAAAGTCTGCTCTGATAGCACACAGCTGTATGACCTTGAAGCAGAGTTCCATAAAAACAGGGAAGGTGGGAGAAGCAGGGCTGTGCAAAGTCTCGTCCGGGCTTTCCACTCAGGCACCATCTGCCCACTGGACTGAGAGATGCATTTGGACCTTCTCTGAACTATATGATGGGTACACCATACCTGGCTTTGTACCTTGCTGAACTTTCACTTTGCTTTGACTTCTTCACTTGACCTTGGACCTATCTTGTCACCAGACAAGTCTGGTGATCACTGGACTCTTGTCTAGACCTGGCTATACTCATTGGACCTGCTGTGCCCTCATTCAGGTGCTGCGGGACTGGACCGTTGTCAGAGAAGTTGCTGCCTGCGTGCCACACTGTCACTCCTGGCTCCCCTTCCTTCGCCAGTCACCTGGCTCCATAACACATCACCGTGGCCATTCCGAGCATCTGCTGAACAGCACCTCTGTACCAGCTTATGCGAACAGCCCAGCATTAAACATCTGCAGGATCAATATTTTAAATGAACTTCTAAGTGTCAGTGCTGTGGTTCCCTCATCTTGGGAAAACTAGAGAGAGTTGGACTGATGTTCATGTTGTGATGGAAAGTTCTTTGGCTGACTTTGTGGGGGGTGGTTTCCATCCCTTTGTGGAGCCATGGTTTATTTTGTTTCTTGTTTTGATTCTTGGTAGCTTGCCAGTGTCCTCTGGGATAGATTATTCCTCAGCATTTTCTGAATCTCTGTCAGTATAGTCCAATGCTTCCTCCTCCCAGCTCTCATACATGCAATGACTCAGCCCTGGCTCTCACTTTCCCTTTGTTGAACTTTGTGACAATTTTTTCAGCTGCATTGCTATGTGGCCAAAAGAAGTATGTATACACTGTGCCAAAAAGGATTTTCAAACAACAGAAAGAGCAAGAAAGCTATTTGTTTGCTTTGTATTAGAAGATCTCTGTGTTTTAGGTCTCAGAACAATATGTGTAGGGACATTTGCATTTATCTACCCAGGACTGGTATGACACATAAGATGCTCAACATCTGTTGCTAAATCTGCAGAAAATTTTATCTGAAAAGTTTTGAATAATGCTTTCTTGTTTCATAGGTCTCATATCACATTATCTTCAGAAGACACTAACAAGACACATTTGAGACTTGAAAAAGTTAAGTGATAGAATGAACTGCAGAGATGGAGTCATGGACATACAAAGTGGGTTAAGACACAAGTCTCTTTGAATTACAGGCCTAGAATTGATTGCAGGCAAAATAACTCATTATTGTTGCTAAAGGCAAGGACAACAGAATTAATACCTAGAACTTCATCGGGAAAGACCACAAGGAGCTGGTGATGTCCCCAGTGGAAAAAAAAAAAAAAAAAAAAGATAGGTGGAGAAATTGGGACCCACTCTAAGGCAATTTTCAATTTACCTTTAAATGGATAGAAGTGGATAATAAAGTCCTTGTTCAGATAAGCTTGACCTTCTTTTCACAATTCAATTCCAATTAAAAACATACAAGGAAGGAAAACTCTTAACTAACATGGAATGATGAATGGCATCTTGAGGGGCAGGGAAAGTAATGCATGTACTGTGATAAGAGAAATCCTTAATCCTGCCCTCCCCCCCATCCCCCCCGAAAATTCATGATTTTAAAAAACTGCTATACTGCATCATGTCACTGCATAGTTATTAAAAGCTTGATATACCAGTGTTTCCTAACATGGAATAATTAACTCCACTGTGAAAGGGGTCTGAGGCACAATTAAATTCCAAACTGAAGTCTTAACTCTGGCTTACTAGAATAGTCTGAACTTTTCCCAAGTTTCAAAATTTAGGGAAAAACTTACAAATTAAGTAGAAGGATTTGATGAGCTGTGCATGCATTTTTCCTCCTCTTTCTCAGACTAGTTTTGTTAGAGCTGTGCTCTGCTACAATATTTTACTCCATTTGCTGAGTCACAGTAACTGACATTGATCTCTGAGGCAAAGCTCTGCCTCTATTGATTTTGTAAGAACTCACAAACCCAGAGATCAAGCCTTCGCCTTGGCATAAGAGCTGGAAGGCTTTTGTTTATTCAAGAATTATTAGTACCAGTTGCTGCTGGCCAAGGGATACACAAGACCCCCCACCTTTGCTGTATTCTTTTAGACTTTGTTCTCTTGTAAAACTTCACCAGTATTCAGATTCCTAATTCAATGAAGACTTGTAAACAACTCCCCCTATCAGCATCTTTTCTAGGTCACAGTCAGGCTTTCAGAGACATCTTCCCCGAGGGGGATGTGCTGTTGCCATGGCCTTTCCTTAGGATATCACTTATATAACAGCGCGATCTCTGCAGTGACGCAAGCCTCTCGCATTCCCGGCCACAGCAGGACAGTGTGTGAAACATGCACCCTCCAGGAAATAATGCTCCACTTGGGATCTCAGTCTGGGGATGGGCCTGAGCTAAAACAGCAGACAGATGCACGTATTCTCTGAAGATCATGCTCATTTGTATGTACACAAAGAATTGCCAGGGTTACTACAAGGTTTTTCTTCTACCTCCAAAACAATCTGCTCCCAACTTGCCAGAATCCATTTCTGTGCCATGGTTTAGGCTGCTTAGCCTTGAAAACAAGAACTTTTCCATTAGTACAAATTTCTCTATCCTTCAGGTTGGCTGTGGGGAAGGGCTGGAACTGTGAAGACAGAAATATCTCTGGTCCGTTATTTCACTGTCAAATTGTTTAGGAACCAATAAATACGGATTCTGTTCCTGCCTTCTAGCATTCAGAAAAAAAGTTAAAGTAAATGAACAAGAAGGAGGAAAATGGATGCAACTCCCTCCCATTCTAGAAGCTAGCTAACAGACAAGCTTACATTGTATTTACTGTGATTAAATGGTATGGTTTGTCTCCTTCATATAACCATTAATAGTCTTGAGCGGAACAAAAAAAAGAGGTTCAAGAAACTATGACGTTTATACCAAAATGCCTTGTTCTTGGTAAAGCACGTTGATTTTGATAAACAGAGTAGTTTCAGTAAACTCCAACATTATACAGAAGCTGTTCTTTTCTGATTTTAAAAAATACTATGATTTATAGCACTCTATACAGTCATCTTATAGCATTTTATGCTATGGTTTAGTAGAGATCACATTTAAGGAAGTTAAATATGTGTTTGTTAAGCTATGGATAGGCACATCCACGTTAGGCAGGATTCTCTAAATCTTGTCTGATTTTTGGAGTTTAATAATATTTGGCTAGGAGATTCCTAAAATCCTGGGTACCCTATGCACAAGTCAAGCAGGTCAGCAGTTCGCAAACATAAGACCACAGGACTCGAATGAGCTGGTAAACTCCACTCTGCCTCAGTGCCAATCCTGAGCTAATGGGTTGGTGTTGGGGGGGGGAGACAACAGTGAATAAAGGACTGCGTTAATTACACAGACTGCACACACACACACACAAAAAAGATGTTTGTGGTGTGACAGACACAGAAATGATACTAAACACTCAGTGTGGGAACTTCTTGTCTTCGCATAAAGGATTAATTCTGGCTCCCAGTTTATGCATTAGGAGCATTTGGGGATATTATTAGCTGCTGGTTGGCAGTTTTTTTTAAAAAATCTGATGCATCTTCATAAATTCTGTTAGATGATGTGAAGAGAAAGCAGAACAAGAAAAGGGAAACTAGAGAGATGTTAGACTAAGAGTACAAAATGGTGCAATGTTAGGAAAATTATTTATCTTCATCTGATGGAATAAGTTATTCCCATTTAGCTTGAAGCTTATTTTCCTCCTAGCTCTGCATAAAAGAGCTGATCTACATTTTAGGTGACTATTCCAGGGCAGATTGACATCATTTTCAGGCACAACAAAAGAGACAATGGTGAGAGAAAGGTAATTCTGTTCTATTCAGACATGAAAAAGAAAAAGAAATCCACTAAAAATTTACAATTCACTATATAAGATGAATAAACTGCCAAATAAGTAACATAAAGACAGATCTATTATTCTTCTAGAGCAAATTTGGAGCCACTTCAATGACTTTTTACTGAGGAAAGGAGAGGTTTTTTGCAATACAGCCTTGCATGGTGGGCCGTTTCTATTCTACTCCACAGATTTCTATAAGAAATCAGTGAAGCTGCAACAGGTTTTCTCCATTACAATGGAGAGCAGAACCTGTTATGACTGTTTTGCTATTCTGTTTATTAGCTTTATACTAATTTTATTTCAGAAGTGACAAACAGCCTTTAAGACTTTCACATACGCAATACATAGCTGGTACATCATTCCATTTTATAATGGGGAAGCTCAAGTTTTCACATATGTATATTTGAATCTGCCCTGCTTACACATAGGCATTGAGTTTTGAACATAATTCTTACCACATACAATCCAGGAGACTCTTTACAGTGGTCAGCAAGCTACAGAAATTCAAAGACATTTGAAAATCCAAATTTCAGTGTTTCTCTTCTGGTTCTGAAAGTGAGTTTTAAAAACTCACCAGTATAGAGAACATACAAGTGGTTGGTTTTCCCAGCCCTTGCCAATTCACAAGAGGGAGCACAATGCATCAAAGTAAGTACTCCTCAGAGGCCTGTATGGATATCAAGTGAGGTATTGACTCCAGGTAATCTATAGAGGCATCTTCCCACCTAATGCTTATTACAATTAATGGGAAGGATTGCATGGCCACATAATCAACCAAAGGCATTTTGCATTTACTTGCAAAGCTTCCTTCAAGAGACACCTTTCTCTGGTTTTAAGTTTCCCTCTCATCATCTCCTCCTCCACAGCAAGGTTACAGAGCTCCCCACTGGAGGGTCCCACATAAAAATTTGTTCTGAAGACTACAGCCCACAATAAATTTGCCTATGTTGAGTGACTTCAATGACTGACAAAGCCAGGAAAAATGGAATAGATCACTGCTATGACTTGCCATCCTCTTTTAGTAACAAAGAAGCAGTGATTTTACTTTGTTGGGTAGCTAACATGAGAACTGGCAACCAAGTTACACTGGCCCTTGAAACCATCTCTGGATATACTGGGCCCCACTGTGATAGGCACACTCAATAGGGAAGACTGTAGAAACCACAATGAGAAACTCTTCTGGAAAGTTCACGTGACAGCAAATATGGGAGCCCAGGGAACTTGTACTACATTGCCAAAGCTGTAATTTAATGTTCAGACTGAATTCATTGCACTGTGCATTGGGGAGACAATGTGGTCTGGAGGTTACAGAAGAGGGCTGGGAACCACAAGTATCCTCTTGGGATCCTATCCAAAATGAGCTGCTCACTGCGTGACTTGAAGTAAGTCACTTAATCTGATTTCTGTATGCCTTAGTCAATTTAGATATAAAACTGGATAGAAAGCAGAACAAAGCTAAAATTTCCTGGTGCTGCAGTCAGACCTTATCTATGCAGAATAAGTAAGTCCTTTTGACACAATTCATTATGAGAGGGAATATCAGAGAAGGGGACCCAGAAACAGTCTGGTTTCTTAACAAGAAGCAAAACCAGGCACAAAAACTGGCAGCATTTTCAAATATTGAAGAAATGTATACAAATAGTACAGGAAACACTACAATGCTCATAGTGCCTGTAGAGTGGTTTTTGAGAGAAAGAGAGAGGAAAAAAAGTCTTGGAAGTCTCATTAGCATCATATCACCCATTTATTAAAAAGTAGTTCAATCAAGAGTTTGCAGTATCGACTTGTGAGAGAGAAGCAGAGAACATCAAAGCTGTAAGCAGATGTGCTGTTCCACTGATGATCTATGGAAATGGACAGATTAGTCCTACAGGGTTATATGCCTACACAGTATCCAAAGTCACTTTGCAGCTAAGTGAAGTAGATCTCTCTTTATCCTACTGCCAGTTTGAATGTCCAGGATTTTCTTACTATAGTTGGAATCAGATTATTAGAGGTCTGGGTTTACCACACACAGGGCTTCCTGAAAGCTGTTAATCTCTTTCAGCTCTGAATTTAGAAGATCATGAAAGAAAAGTGGTTTCTACTCAGGATGGAGGGATAGTTAGATAGCTATGATTTTCAAGCAAACAAAGCAAGCAACGAATCCTGACTACCCACAAAGTGGCCTTCATACTGAAACTTCAAGTCTGGATCCACTTCTCAAAATATTCTGAAAGTTTAAAGGGTTTTGGACCAGAAAACATCTGACAAGAGAGACATGTGGAGCTATCACTCCAAATACAAATTCAAGAAGTGGAGTCAAGCGGAGAAATTAGGTTCAGGTCCTTATTTTGTACAGGAAGCATTTTGAACACATCAAAGCATACCGACAGCTCATCATCAGATGTAGATTTTAGCCCCTGGAGTTTCATTTATTCTATATTCTAGCCCCATTTTCTTTCTCCTGAATACAGGCTCCTCAGCAGAGTAACACATACCTGCCTGTGAACACAAAACATTACAGCAAAGCTGCGGTGACTGGCAGCGAGACGTTCAATTTGGAAGCTGTGCAGGAGCCCAGGCATCATCCAAGGAAATTTTACTCAAGTAAAGAATCCTGGACAGAGCTTAAAACACACCAAATCAATCAGTTCATCTAGCCCAACATTCTCCGAGAGCTGCACCAGGATCCAACCAAATTAACTGACTATACATTGAGCCAAAGAAAAGAAAGTCTTAGCTACAGCAAGATTTTCGCCTTTCAGTTTAATATGTAACATTGTCACCTAAAAACCCACGTATAATCCATTTTAATTGTATTTTTATTATTTCTATGTTAATTTCTTTAAAAAGCGTACTTTTTAATATTTCCTTGAAAAGTAGTGTAAAAAGAATACGATGGGAAAACATTCTGCAATAAGTATGCATTCTCCCTCTGCTCACAAATGGCTTATAAAATTAAACAGTAACATTTTGGCAATCAGAATTATTTACATAGGAGACAGATGACTAGGCATGGGAAAGCAGCCTTTTGTTCACATCAAAGGATCACATACAAATTCTCACATGGTACATACACTCATTTTTATTTACACACAAGAAAGATTGAGAAACTTGATAAAAGCAGGAATGGTGAAAAGTACAGTAGGTTGAAAGAGGGAGAATGCTGCATTACTTGCACAGCATAAGGAAAGGTTGTATTATCACATTATATAGCAAAGTGTTGGCTCAGAGTTCAACCTGGGGGCATGAAAGCATGGCTCGTGCACCTTCTGCTATCGTTAAGTGTCCTGCAGCAAAAAGGAAGTTAAGTGACATTTCTCACTTCAAATATCTCAAAAATATGTCCTACAATACTACTAAGGATTTCAGAACAAAACAAAAGCCATGAAACAAACCAACCTGTAAACCAAGGACCTCCACAAAAAAATAAACAACAAACCAAAGAGCCTGAGACAGGCTACAGCTATCTCCTATAAAATCTACCTCATATCAATCACCTTCTTCATTACAAAAAGCCAATTTATTCAAGGAACAAAACTGGGCCTAATAACCCACTTTTAAAGGTTTGGAAAGAGGTACCTCAACAGGGTACATTGTGTTTAAGAATTTAATTCTGCAGCAGCACTGAGCACAGCAAGCTAGCAGCTCCAGACTTACTAGTTCACACCTCCAAGGCAACCTCAGCTTGACTGAAGAATTTTTAGGAAGCTGGTTCTAAATACATGTTGTAGCACACTAGTGCTTTTAGTGATGGATAAAAGGACTATTAACATACTACCTGATAATATAAATACTGTACGTGGTACTCTTTTTTTTTTTTTAAACTCTGCCTTTTTTTTTTTCCTCCCCTCAAATGGTTGCTGTTGGTTTTGAGTAAATTTGGTCCTCCCACCTCCAACAAGAATTGCATCAATTTCTAAATAGCTAAACAATTCTTTCATGGCAACAGAATGTAGTATGAAGACATTTGTTGTTCACAAATTGTGAATCACTGAAAGTTACACTAGTAATTAGTGAGCACTGACAGTTCAAAATCCATGGTAATTTCAGCAGTAAACTATCATCTCTACATATGCATGCCTGTACATGTTAGTGTGATGTTAAACAGAGAAACATGCATTGGAGGTATTATAGTCTCAATACTTGCCTTCAGACTGTCCACGGCTTATGACCAGAATGTCTAAAAGGTTATTTAACTCTTTAAGAAGGACTGTGGTCAACATATTCATTCCTCAGGCATGCTGGAGCTCTCTACAGTAAATGCTAGAGTTCATCTTCTCTGGAGTCAGAAGTCTGTTAGGGACCACGGAGAAAATTCCCCTAGGAAAGCAGAATCATCACAAGGGTCACTCCTTCCTATTTTGACCACTTTTCTCATTATTCCTTTTTTAATACAAATGCCTAGCAATGTGCATTTAGTAAGGACAAACACAACAAGACACTTCACATCATAGATGTCTCCCTCTAGGAAGAGGATAACAGACACACTATCATGTGGCAGATGGTAGTTATATTATTTACCATACTACTGGAAGACACTGAGATATTCCTACATGTGGTAGGATAAGCTATGAAGGGAAGCATTACTATGATGTGCAATGAAAGAGGTAGACACCATTACTTCCTGCAAGGCCATTCATTTTTTCCTCCCTAGATCTGGTGTAGTCCCATGTGCTCTTTTCTACTGACAAACCAGCACACATCAACCCCAGTCCACAGAACTGACTTTAAGAGAGTGACAGTTCAGACTTCTTGCCCACTGAATTGCCAAATTCCGTGGCCATTATTTGCCTGGTATGGATCTTCCCCAGCTACTTGGGCATAGTCCGAGACTACTGAACTCCTGACAGGTACAGTCTGCTTGATAACAGCAGTTCTAAGCACTGATCACCTGCTGTATGCAGACTATAAAGCTACAGCTTATTTTCTGACTTATTGACAATAGTAATTTTTATCTATTATTTTACTCATTTTACCAACTGTAAACCAGCTTCTCAAAATAAGGTTAAAAATAACCTGTGGCTTTAAATTCCACATAGACATTACATCGATATTTTTTCAGATAGCTTGACCTTCTCTGATCAGAGATGAGTGACTTGTGGATGGGAGGAGCATTTCTAAAGCTAAACATGCATTTAGAAGCAATTCATACAAATTGTTTACCAATTGAAGAGATGTGTTTACTGTACAGCCAATACTACTTGATCTTCTTAGAGGAAAACAGCTTGTAAGAAAGGAGATTAAATGACTCATTAAAAGTTGCAATATGCATTTTTTCTCTTCCCAGGGAATAAAAATTTCTGTTATTTTATGACTGATACACAAAGTTCTGGGCACACATACTTCTTTCTTTGTTGCTAAACTTTTTTTTTTTTTTTTTAAATGCAGGCTACTGATCTGGGAAATGAACTTTCTATCTTTACTGCATAGATGTAAGTATCTGGAAACAGTCAAACAGTATCTCAATTTCTGATAAAGAAAACCCTCAAAAGTAGAACATTTTTCCAGGTATCAAATGCAGTAACAAGGTACAAGCGTCGCTATAGAATCTCTTTTATCAGATAGAAGATGCTGCTTTATATGCAGGTCACTTATTTGCAGAACAGTTTTGACTGGAAAAACGTTTGGAGAAAGTGGAATGCTAAACTTGCTTTTTTCACATTGGGGATTGCTGGAAGTTCAAGGATTAGCTAGACTATTCTGCCACCTTATAAGGGACCCATGTTTAACTTCTTCAGCTGACTGAGGGGATCTGAACTTCCAGAAAAGTTTCCCAAACATTACAAATTATTCTACAACTCCTTTGGCCCTTCCCATAGCAGCCATGTTGCTTTGTGTAACATACTTCAAAAAACAAAGAACATAATCTCTTGGTGGTCAAGGAGACACAATGTATGATTTGAGCTCAACTCCTTCGGGTTGTGAAGTGAACTTGAGTGGGTTGGACAAAAAGGGGAATAGCAGCTCCTTTTAAGATCTCCACAACCATCACAGGCAGACAATTAACTTAGTCCTTATTTCAGAAGTGTTTTCATTTGAGACCTTTGATTCAAAAGGAATAATTTAAATTATTGTTTTGGCAAATAAAAATCAAGATATTTTAAATCTAATTTGATCTGTATAAGAATTCTTTCCAGCTGTCAAACTTCAATGATTCTTAATACAAAGAAGAATGTCCTTTACCCATTTGAGATTGTCCTGCTACTGGGGCAGTCCAGGCACATGTTAAGCAAAGCTTTCTTAGGCCTCAGAAGTTGTTCAACATTTGTAAAGCTAGAGGAAAGGCTACCTTACTAGAAACTTAAATTTGTTCTTCTCTTTGCTTGGCCTATGTGCACAATACTTTTGTCTTCCAAGACCAGGATTTGAGCACTGGGCTGTTGCAAGTCTGGGTAAATTCATAACAATAAGTGGACTCAGGCTTGTTCAAACCAGCTGAAAGTCTGACCCTTTCTCTGTGCTAGTAATTTGAATTGAGATTAGGTGGTGAAAGTTGAGAAGTTTTAAATCCAGAAATAATGCCTGATGCAATTTGAAACTGAAGAGTTATGACTCAGTGCATTACTGGAAAAAAGAGATTTGGAGATGCATCCAAATTCCAGTGTGGGAGGATGATTAGGTCCAAGATTCTCATTTTCCCTAAAATTTCATAAACGTCTCAGCTTTTGGCATGACAGTCTTCAATAGTGCAGTGCTTCAGCCTGCTTGCTCTAAGTAACTCCATTGGCTTCCACACAGGTGGAGTAAGGTACTTTTTGGCAGCAGAAAACATTTTCCTGGCTGAGATAGGCAAGTTTGACAAAACAACCTTCTCTTCTTGACCTTTCATTAAGGAGTTGTATGTAACAAATTACAATGCAAACATTTTCCTAAACAGAAAGGTTTCACAATTTTGACACTGAAAAATGGTATCACTTACTTTCTCTTGCTCAGTGAAAACATTTTATGCAAGAACCAATCAAAATAAAAGACTACAGGCAGGAAATCAAATGTTAAATCATGCTGACAGTTTAGTCAATTTTACATATTTTCACTGAAAACAAAGACACTAGCTACTTAATTCTACTTAAAAATAAATTAGTATGCTAAATAAAACATTTATCTTAGGATGCACAAGATATAAAGAGAATTTCTAGGATAGCCCAGCCATTTTTTTCCATCATTTAGTATTTTTATTGATTTTTTTTTTCCTAGTTCTGTTGTTTTTCAGACAAATGGTTTTTTCCTGCTTTCTTCTTAAGAAGAAACACTTCTTTCTTAGGTAATTGCAAACAGGGATTTGAAGAAATTTGCTGACAGATACCAGTAGACCCGATGTGAAAATCTTTACTTATTTCTGCCTTAAAAAATATAAAATAATGTGAAAATATGTATGTACTCAATCAAGAAACATGGAAGTCAAACCCTGTTATTGATTCAGAGCTGGACAGTAGTTTGATGTTCTTGCCTCAACTGTATTTAATACTAGTTTCAGCTAAGCCTGAAAGCACAGATAACGTGAATATATAACAAGCAGTTTCCATAGTGGTACCCCATGCAACCATTCCCCTTAGTTAAATTCTTTCACACACCTGAGCCCATGCACTGTTGCCAAAGAAAATATTCAGAAATCAGCTGGAGTAATTTCTTAATGGAGGTGAAGTTTCCTTAACTGGTTGAGCAGTGAAGTTTTGCTATTTTCTCCTTAATTTTTAGATATTATCTATGTCTATACTATAGAGAAAAAAAAGATATTAAAAAGGCTATATCATCTTAGTTAGCTCCTCTGAATATACAGTAAGCCATCTAACTCAAGTTAAATATTAGTTAAGACAAAATACATGAGTTAGTGGATTGCATTCAAGGTAAGAGGGAGACAGATTTTTAACACTGGCAATCTTGCCTCCTCTGCTAGTTTATCAAAGACATTTTTCCCTGTGCAATGTGGATACACATTTTCTTTCAGATTCCAAGCCAACAGAGAATATGCAAATTCATTCACTGGGGGCCATCTTTTTTTAAACTATTTTTTATTTTATTGCTAATTAAGCTTAGAGTCTAATCATTACACCATGACTCCAGATGGGTTAGCTATCACTGACTAGAAAAAAAAAAAGCCTACCTGAAGACTTCCAAACTGATGAGCACATCAAGATCCAACGGCAGGGTCCAAAGCACTAAGCACAGAGCAACAACTGAACAGCTTTGGGAAGAACATTCACAGGCAATGAGGCACTGAAAACAGAAGAGAAGGCATGTGTGAAACAGCTGGTTTCCAAGTCTACAGACTATATTGATTTCCTGCTGTACAAAAGTTTGATGACTAGTCTAATTCAAGATATATAAAAATAATTCTGCTTTCTTGCAGAGCAGCAGATTAGCTCACTTCACTCCCACCTTTCTCCCATTTCCACATGTATGTAACATGCTCACCACAATTCATAACCTGATTAGGTTGTGTTGCTGACCTGCCAGATTGAGTTTAAATCTGGTAGCTGGGCTGACCCCCAAGGAATGCCCAACACAGTACCAGGGCAATTATTGCAAATGCACTGACTACTTACAACTCTTCTGAATGACAGTGTCAGTCTTGGGGTAACCATGGTTATATGACACTTTTGAATGCATAGAAGGTGCTTATCTTGTTTACTCTTCCAACTTCACCTTGAGTATGTGCATTCAGCCTCCATAACACCTCTCTGCTATTGAATTTTAGGACTCTAGTGATTATAGTTACAAGCTTAGCCATACTGCTGAGAGGTCACACTTTTGGAAAATAAATATCAGGGGTTTCCTCCATAGATTAAATAAAAGGAAGCTGTTCTTCACATGAAGAAGAGTTAAGCTAAGGAACTCCACTGTGGAATATAGTGGATGCTAAAAGTTCACAAGTGTTTAAGGGAAAACTGTACATGTTCATGAGAGAGGTTTATCAAATGTTACTAAACACATAGAAGCTCTGCCTGGCCCAGAAAGTGTCAGAGCTGAAAATGGTGGGAGCCCTGGAGAGCACTCACAGGGAAATTGTGCACGTTCATTCTGCTCCCACACTCTTCCCTAGACAGTCATCCATTTTCACTCACTGTCAGAGACAAGATGCTGGGCTGTGTAGGTCTTTGGAATGAAACGAAGGTTCTTATGTTCTTGTTTCTTGTAGACTTGGATTTCTTCACCTGCTGTTTTCTTAAGCTGTTGTTTACTGCCATTATAAACTTTCAAAAACTACATATGTCTCAGACTTCTGCATTTACCTGTTGGATATGTGATGACCACTGGGTAGATAATAACTACAGTATATTATCAAACTATTTTACAGACCTATATGCAAGTTCCAATCAGGAAATAATGAAAAGCAGTATCTACAGACATTATTCCTGGACTCTACTTCAGACAATATACACAGTACAAAATTATTCGTGTGCCTTTCCAAGACTGCAGAAAATTGAGCTAGCTAATAATGAACAATTCAGCTACACAATGTCTACCATAAAAACTAGACATGTTTCATGTCTTGCACAGTACTTCAGTTTATTATGCAATTTTCATTACTATCACTGTAATTCTGCCTGAGAAGCATCAAAGTTCAGTCTAGTTATCCCTGGCAAAAGGCACTGTTCGATTCATTTCATAACAACTGCTTATTTCTCCTCCTTCCTAATAGCATCAGCTGCTTTCAGCTCTGTTGAATGATGTAAATTAGTTATTCTGTGCTAGAAAGTCAGTGAGCAAATTGGCCTTTGTTTGCAACGGCCTCTCCAGCAGGAAACATTTGCCAGAGATCATAAGATGAGCAGCTAATTGTGGCCTTCTAAAATGCCTTTCATTTTCTCCACTACAGAAGTTCTATTTCTGCTTTACTTAACTGATAAGCACTAGCAGAACTGTCGCTGTGGAGATGGGGTGAGCTTCAATGCATCGATGTGAGCTTTCTCAAAAGCTCAGGCATTTTCCAATCTAAGATTTTGGTTTTTTTCCTTTGCAGATATTGAAGTCAACTTCAAAACTTCAATCTTGATATGCAATATTTATCATATTTAAAGCAGAGCATTATATTTCAGAAGCATTTGGGGATACTGTAGTACCAGGCAACACATTTTCTAAGGATGACAACAAATCTTCCTAGTGGAGGATGTCACAGTAGTTTTTAAAGAGTTACAGAAATCAAAGAAAATGGATGCTTCCATCAATGCCATAGGTTATCTCTTGTTTGAAACACTATTCCTATATAGACTTTGCCTACAGTATCCAACTAAACTATAGGTCAAACTCAGTCACGATAGCAAAAATGACCCCAGAATAGCGCTGAGGATTAGAGACGCCACAAAGACTGACAAGATCTGGAAACTCCAGCTACCTCTGTACAGATTGGATAAAACTCATGTGGTGGTATGATTCAGAGCTTTAAATAAGCATAGAAATAACCTTTTAAATAACCTCAGAAAACTCATAAAAAGCAATTCTCAAACCAGCATGAGATCTGGTTCAAGCCGAATCACAGAAAAATTGCTGTTTGATGACCACAATATAGTCAACTCTGATAACATTGTAAGAGAGAAAACACTTCAGAATTCCACCACAGAAATATGAAAGTTTATACAGAAAATTAGAGAAAAATGGAAATCATAGTTAAAAGAAAATTCAAAAAGCAGCTACAAGAGTAGGGTGACTGCATGCAGCAGAGAGGCTATTCAGAAGTATTACATAAAGGTTCTCTGTTCACAGCCACCTCACAGAAAAAGACTCCGAAAGCAGCAATAAGAAGAAAGATTATGTGGTTAAACATCTGAGTAAGGACTGCTATCAGAAGTAAAAAAGACATTTTGAAATGTGGAAGATAGGGCCAGATCAAGAACACAGAAAAAGGAATTAATTCTGTCAAGTTACAAGTAAAAGCATATTAAAAATCTTTTCCTCATTGGCATGAAGTACAACTTGCTATAGGTATAAAGACTACCAATAAAAACTTTTTCAAAGTACTGGAAGCCAGAATCCTGCCAGAAAGTTTCTGAAACCAACAGATCATAAAGATATAAACACTTAAGATAAGCCCATTTCAGAAAAGCTAACAAATTCTTTCCATTTGTGTGCAGTACAGAGGAGGTCAGGCAGGTTCACTCACTAAGCCAGTCTGCCCAAGGAACGAGTCTAAGGAACTGCCTCAAATCAAAGTGTTAAAGAGACAGCTTTTTCCCAGCTCTGTAAAATGAACAGCCATAAATTGCCAAGACCAGAGAGTATTTACCCAGGAGTTCTAAGGGAACTCTAATATGAAATTTTGCCGAGCTACTACAGTGCGTAACTTGTCACGTAAATCTCCCTCACTTGCAGAGGAGTGCAGTGGGCAAATGTCTCACAAACCTTGTAAAATGGCTCAAGGGTGTTCTTGCAAATAACAGACCAAGGAATTTAATTTCTGCTTATGTACACCAGTAAAATACATAGTAAAGGTCAGAATCAATAGATACTTGGATAAATGTGATTTAATGAGGAAGAGTCAATGAGCTTTCCAAACACAAAGTGATGCCTAGTAAATCTTGCAGAATGTTTTGAAGAATTTATCAGTGTATTAATAAAGGTAACCCACAGTATATATGTCATACTAGGATTTTCCTCCAAAGATGCTGACTTAGATTTCTGAATGGCTTTGACAGCAACTACCTTTCTGTGGGCTCTCTGACTTTGCTGTAGGATAAAGCAGTGTCTTTCAAGAATTAGCAAATTGTTAAATGATAGAAACAAAGATTTAGTTTTCAGTTTGAAAGAAGTTATAAGAGGGGTCCTCCAAGAATCTGTACTGGGACCTGTGCTACTCAGCATTCTCTTAAACAATCTGAAAAGGTGAAATGGGGACATAAACAGAGCAAGACAGTTTGCTGATCATAAAAAAAAAAGAGGAAGAAATCCTCATTCTGGATAGTTAAAACCTAAGTCTAACTATGAAGGGACACAAATTTCCCAATGTTAGCTAATTAGGTCATTACATGGAAAATAGAATTTATTGCCAATAAAGTAATGCACATGGGGAAAAGCAGCCTTAACTCTTCCTGTGCAGTGATGATCTCTGTTTTTGCTGTTAGTATTCACATCCATTATCCAAATTTTGCTGCAGGTAACACCTAAAATAGCAGATAGATTGTCAAAAAGTAGCTAAAATACCCAATCAAGCATTAGAAATTTTTTTGACATAAAGAGGTAGAAAATGTGTTCTATTCAAAACCCACTGTTCACGTTGCACGTTATATTTAATTCAGTATTCTCTTTCCTTTTTACTCTTCCCATGTCAAAAAAAGAGACAGAAGAATTGGAAAAGGAATTAGAGAGCATTTCAAGTGAAGGCTCACCCAATATATGCCTTGAGGGAGGTTGGGTTTGGTTTTTTGTTGTTTAGGGTTTTGGATTTTTTGGTGGCGGTGGTGGTTTGGTGGTTTGGGGTTTGGGTTTTTTTGGTTTGTTTTGGGTTTTTTTTTTTGGGGGGGGGGGGGTGTTTGTTTGGTTTTGGTTCTTTTTACTACTTCCACAGACATTTATTCCCTCCAGTCATCAGAGGATACCAGGGAAGGGAGACTGGTTCTGGTTCTTCATGGCAGTTCCTATGACCTGCTTTTCGTTTTCTGGATCATGCACGCAGGTATGGTTGCATCCACAGTGTTGGTTTGGCCAAATACATCTTGCAGGTGAGGTGGGGGGTGTCAAGAAAGGAATTCTTCCTTTTTTCTTTTATTAATGCATTTATGTTATTTATCAGATTCTTATGTTAAGGGTGACTGAACAAACCAAAAAATGAGCTTCAGTACAAGGCCTCTGACTCAAGGCACTTCCAAGCCAATAAATATACCTCATCTATTATGAGATTAATAGACTCCACTTGCACTGCATTTAAGTAGGTACTCACTGCTCTTTGATATAATCTGGGAATTTGATTATTTAGTAAAAAAAAAGCAAAGGATGAATTATGTCATCATATATTAATTTTGTACAGGTTCTAAAAAGCCTCTTTTCACCATACCAAAATTTTGCCTATGACTAGGGCAGACAGCCAGAGTCTGTAGCCTTGTGAAAACATCTCTTAACATCTTTCTGCAGTGGCTGCACTGTTGAATTCACTGGGACTCAGAGATTTTTTTTGCAAGGCGCGGGATGGGGGTGTAGATGTCTTTATATATAACCAAGATTTTCTGAGAGGTCCTCGGCAATATCAAAACCAGTGCATTTCAAAGGTTACCATCTTTTATACACAAACTGCAACTCATACAGCACAGAGCCAAAAGCAGTTACCATCATCTCTGTGGTAGCAGTTACCACCATCTCCAAATAAACCAGCTCCTGGAGCATTTTGCCATAAACAAAGCAAGCAGTGCAAGGCACTAGCCAAAAAATCTTGGAAATCACAAGAGCACTGCCCACAAAAGCTCTAGTTCCCTGAACAAGCTCAGCATTTCTAAGTCATAAGCATTTTTGGACAAGGAACAAACAAGAAAACCTTATGTAGGGGAAAGGAAACACAGCCCTAATTTTGGAAAGCCACAGCAGTACAGCAGATACTTGCGCTTCCCTCAAATAACTTGGCAGCAGGCTTTCTAGCTTTCTGCAAGCAGCTACCCCTGAGCCACATCACATCACAACCTCACCAAATCCTGCTTAAAGAAGTACCAAACCATGCAATCCAGCCCCAAGACAACTGTTTGACCACACCACCAAATGTAACTGAGAAAAATCAGATTTATTATGGTCCTCAGAGACAATTACAACTTCATTCCTGCCCTATAAGCTCTCCCATACTGGAGCCAGAAGCAGTCAGAAATTTGAGCAAAACCTCAAGTGCTTAGAGCCAACTCCTTTCTTCTCTCAAGTCTCTCAGTAAAGTCCCAGCTCAGCCGGGTCCAAGCCACAGCACAGGTACAGCAACTCTGAGTGACAGTCCCTCTTCATATGAAGTTCTGTAAACCATCACTTTTTTATACCACCAATAGAGTGAGTCAAAACGTACCAGAGCTTCCTAAGCCAATCCTTTTGCCAAACTTCATTTTGATTTAATCTGCAAATACTAATATAATAAAGGTACAGTAACACAGAATACGTCCAGCTTAGCTCCCTCCCCCTGCACACCAAAAACAAGAGCAAGACAGATGGCAAATACGAGTCTTATTGCTAAAATACACCTCAAATCACTGAAAGACATGATGATTGGGATATAAAAGTCTGAACAGATTTGAAACATGAACCTTGTGTTCAGGCATCTCATCAAGGGTCTGGTATGACAGTATGTGGGATGGATTGGGAGACAGTAACACACAAGTATGGGCTTTTTGCTGGGAAACTTTTGTTTGCCTTTCATGTAATCCCTAGATCTGGAGGACTAAAAATGGCCTTTTGCCAGCTCTTTTGCACAGTTGTGTTTACCTTCTGCACAAACGTGATTACAGCCAACTCTCTTGCACCACCATGCTTACCTACTGGCAAAGCAGGATTACAGATCAGTCACCTCTCCCATCCTTTGGAGAGGTACTTGCTCCCCCTTTCACCTAGCCAAATGCAGGAGGGAGAGCTATGAAGAAGCAGCAACAGCAATAAGCCAGGGGCCACAGCTCTTGAATTTAAGACACACAAATATAAAATGTGAGTGACTGACAAACAAAGGAGACCAGTATCTTTTCCCTTTACCTCTCATCATGCAGATAGGAAGATGGACACAAGGAAGGCAAAGCTGTCCGTTTTCCCCCAAGGCACACTTTGTATGCAGACCGTGTCTCAGTGTACAGCAGAAGTTTCATGCCATAAATACACCTCACTAGGGAAAACAACCTGCAGCTTAGGTATTTCCTTAAATAAGGATCATTCCTTACAAAACCCTGTCAAATAACCAGTGAGGAGATATCACTTAGAGATGCTGTATAAACAAAAACTATACAAAGTAAAAACTTGTAAAGTTTGTTTTGCTTCCCAAAGAAAACCCTGCTCTGCTTGATTCATTCCCCTTAAGCTCCCAATCCATGATATTTATAATTTCAGTTAGAAACCAGCAAGTAGAGCATTTCACTGCCAAGTCAGTTAATTTCTGTGGTGGGTGGTACAGTCAGGCTTCCCTAGTTTACACCTGCCCAGAGTTTCCACAGCCTCCCACCCAAGAGGCGGGCACAACATATACAGCTTAGCCTGCCCATTCCAGCTCAAGACCCCAGGCACAAAATTGGCCCTTTGCAGGCGAACACAGCTTCCAGGCAACAGCACCTGAAGGCTGCCATCTGAAGGCACAGTCACATACTGAGCTAGTCCACACAAGCAATCAAAAAGATATTCTCTTCCTGTTGGCTAATATTTGGAAATTTGGGGTATTTGCCAAGGAGAACTTCAGAAAGAACAGCAGTACTACAGATTTCCTCAGCCCCACTCCAACCAAAGTGTCAAAGACTACCTGGGAGGGGTGCCACCAGCCTGGAAAGGCAGGACAACTACCACACTCATTAAAACTCCTGCTCATTGTCTTAGCTGCATTCCCATCAACATCATGCTGAGCATTCAAATGTATAGTAAATTAAAACCATGTATTGGATTCTGTTCCCAAAGACAGAAGAACCAATTACTCATCTGTTTTTGATTTCCACAGCTGTTCACCAATTTTCTAACCAGAGCACAGATTAATTTTAAGCTACCAACTTAAACATTTTCCATATGGCATCCAACTACACAGCTTAGATTCTTTTAGTTTGAAGCTGGAATATTTGAATATTATTAGGGCTTTTTAGGAATAGCACATAAGAAATAAAACTAATGTCCTCAAAACTCAGGGAAAAAAAGCAGTCTAGTTAGTCACCTGCCTCAACAAATCTGCATAACTAATTATCACTAGTGTGCATGAAAACATTAAAAGTAATGGACTCTCAGAAGTCCCCACTGTGCTACATGCTGCTATCATGTATATAAAACCACCATTACTGTATGAAGATTGCAAAATCCCTGTGATTATCCGTGCTTAACTTTACTCAAACAACCTTTTTTGCTGAAGTTTTCCTTTTTTGGATATTGAAGTGGAACTTTTCCTCAAAAGTCTGAGAAAACTTCTTTCAGCTGTTTCAGAAACATGTGGGAATTAAATTCCCCTGTTTTAAAAAAAAAACCAACCAAACAAACAAAAACACAACACACCCACACCACCCCCCAAAAAAACCTACCCCAACCCTCAAACCACCACCAAAACAAAAAAAAACCACAGACACTCAACCGCCTACAAAAATACCCCTTTTAAATTACACTGGATATAACACCAGCACCATAAACAACTGAAATATTTTACATACCCTTCAGTTAATGGTTTAATTAAGACAGATAATGAGCTTTTGTCATGTTTGTTGTGCTGGGCCTCACTCCTAGGACATACATCTCAGCTAATCTATAATTTGGGGATAAATAAATTTAAAAATCAGCTGGCAGCATACTCTCTCAAAAGGGTACATTACTGCAGTAAGCAAACATGCTGCAGGAGCAAACTGAGAAGCAAACAGGTCAGCTGTGCAGCTACTGGACTAAGGGAAATTCCACCAGGGTTGGGCTATTTTATCACATTGTATTAAGAAACCAAGAGGTGAGATGGACTGCC
Source organism: Buteo buteo (assembly GCF_964188355.1). Lineage (NCBI taxonomy): Eukaryota > Metazoa > Chordata > Aves > Accipitriformes > Accipitridae > Buteo > Buteo buteo. The sequence continues at coordinate 20,920,790 of NC_134177.1, forward strand.
TTCTTTTGCCCTGATGTGTGAGGAGAATAGCAGAGGACACTGAAAATCTCTTGCAGGAAATAAGAAAATTGCTTTTACTCTCTTATCTTTACATATGTCCACAGGGGCCAGACTTTCACAGGGCAGAAATCTGGAGGAGGACAGAGGCTTCCTTGGAATATACCGAGGAGATTCCCCAGCAACACTGCACATACAGGGTCAGGTCAAAGTTCCATGTAATCTGCTGATTTTCCCCTGCAGCAGCTGGGATGCCTAGAGAAAGTAGCACAAGTATACAACAATATTTCCCTAGTGTATCCTCCCAGCTCTGAACTTCCTCAACCAGAGACTGTATCTAGTGTTCAAGAGCCTTTCATGGATTTTTTTCTTCCATTGATTTGTGTAATCATGGTTTGAATCATTTGGCCTTCAAAACATCCTGTAGCAAGACATGCCATCATTTAATTCAATTTCTATGGAAAAAGTAAGGGGTGTTTTGTTTGTTTTAAAGTTGTCAGCTGATTATTTCATTACGTACTTATAGTCCTCATAGCATGAGAAATATTGAATATGCCTTCATCAGTCACCTTTTCCATACCTCCTCTGATTGTATAAACTGCTGTAATCTGCCTTTCCCACCCTCTCTCTCATCATATCTTCAGAGTTTAAGAATTGCATGTCACCACTTCCTACAACTTCACTATGAAAGTACCAAAACCACACAGACTAAGTGAGGCAAGAACAAACTATGAAGTTAGTGGCATGATGATGCCTTTTATTTTCCTAGTATTTTTCCTAATTTTATTTTCGCCTTTTTTATTAGTGCCAACTACTCCACTGTGAAAAACTAAAGCTTTACTCCCAACTCAATCTTAGTGAGGAATTTTGAGCATGTGTTTTGGGGCTTTTTGTTTGGTTGGTTTGGTTTGCGGTTTTTTGGTTTTAAGAAGTTCTAGTACTCTAACATAAGTCAGACTGAGCCTTAGCCACTTAACTATTGGGACCTTACAAAAAATCTGATAGATGGGAAGCACAGCTTCTTTCTGTAAATGCTGCATGAACCTCTCCTCTCCACCATATCCATATGTCTACTACTACTATTTATTATAATTGCCTAATCATTTTCCCCTATAGAATGTCATCCTTACCCATCTCAAGCTTCCCAGATCCCCTTGAGAACTGGCATCCATTTGCTATCTGCTATTCCTTTTGCACCAAGGCTGATTTAAGTCATATATTATGCACCACAGTTAACAGCTCAGTAATTTTGTGTTTGAATTCCTTCAAAACAGCTGGGTTATACCATTTGGTCTTGACAATTTGTTACTACTCATTTTTATGGATTTGTTCCAAAAACTTCTACTGATGTCACAATTTGAAAGCATCACAAAACCTCTGTGAGAAATAGTTCAAGTCAGTTAGACCATGTCACACCAGCTCATACGCAAGAAAGAGCGGATATTGTCCCACAGAAAAGGATATGCAGAGAGGGCTTGGAGCCATCTTGATGTATCATGCAATTAAAAGACAACATAAACCTTAAAAGTGTAAATGCCAAATTTGGAAAGAGTCAAAGATCTTTCCCTTCACCCACACAACTATTAATGCTGACACCATTTATAATTTACCAGAGGATATTTCCAAGCTGGCTGGTAAAATTTTTGCTAGTGCTACGAGCTATAAAGTTTGAAGACTAAACATTACATTTAGCTATAAGCAATACCTAGTAGGATCACACTACTTGTGGATGCAATAACTTTCCAAAGGTAAGCAAACAACAAACCGGTTCGTCCTCTGGGTTTTTTTTTGGTTTTTTTTTAAAAGGTGGCTAAGCTTAAACAGTGTGTTACCTAAAATAATGTGGCAAAGCCAAAGACCATACAGTTTCAGGTCTAAGTTTGTGTTGTAATATAAATGTCTTATAATATGAAAGCAAAGTTTCTTAAGGTTATATAATGAAGGTTATTTCAGATAGGAAAAAGGCGTTCTGTTCCCACAGGCATCCTTCTTTTCCTCACACTCCACTCTTTCCACCTCTCCCTATTTTTCATTTAAGTTCATTCTGTTTACAAACACATCTCAAGATCATTTCTTTTGCTTAGTCATGGGGTTTGGATAGAAAGAACCAGCACAACCAGAGCAATGACTATACTTATTGCAGAGTTTTATTCAATGGAATAATTCCTGTTAGAGCTCCTGTTTTCCCAACTGGTCCTCCAGTTTAACACTCCAATTTAGTGTTGTTGCTGCCACCACCAAAAAGGACTGTGGTGGGTTGACCCTGGCTGGATGCCAGGTGCCCACCAAAGCCACTCAATCACTCCCCCTCCTCAGCTGGACAGGGGAGGGGAGGAGAAAATATAACAAAAGGCTCATGGGTCAAGATAAGGACAGTTTAATAAAGTGATAGCAAAGGTCACACACAAAAGCAAAGAAAAACAAATGATGTTATTGTCTACTTCCCATCAGCAGGCGATGTCTGGCCACTTCCTGGGAAGCAGGGCTCCAGTATGCGTAGTGGTTGCTCCAGAAGACAAAAATACCCCCCTTCCATCTCCCTTTACTTAGCTTTTATATCTGAGCTGATGTCATATCTGTTTGGTTAGTTTAGGTCAGCTGTCCTGGTTGTGTCTCCTCCCAATATCTTGCCCTGCCCCAGCCTGCCATTGAGGGGGGGGCAAAAATGTTGGAGAGACAGCCTTGATGCTGTGCCAGCTCTGCTCAGCAGTAGCCAAAACACTGGTGTGTTATCAACACCTTTCTAGCTACTGATGCAGAGCACAGCGCTATGAGGGCTGCTATGGGGAGTATTAACTCCATCTCAGCCAGACCCAACACAATCTCCACCCCTTATTCCATACCATTTGCGTCCTGCTCAGGTCCCACATAATTTAATACAGATATCTTCTAACCATACTATTGTATTTAATTCTCATTACTGAAATCCCTTCTTACCAACACTTACAACTGAAACTACATCCTTAAACCACTTTTATACATTCTTATAATTACTATCCCTGTCCTTTAAGAGATAGATATTCCATGGGCTTCTTCCACTCCTCCAGATGTCCACACACAGGTTATGACTTGGGCCCCATCCATCAAGATGAGTGGTCAGGACAGGAGAAGCAGTATGTTCGATTGTTGGGCACCAACGCACTTGTCTGGTTCCTTGCGAAGTTCACTCCTCTGCAGTTCAGGTCATTCCTGCTACATTACTTCCTACAACATACAACTTGCATCACAGATTATTTTTCCCCCAAGGTTAAATGTGCTTGAGGCACACACTGGGTCTCCCCATCCTTCCGCATTACCCACCAAGTACACCCAGGTCCCTGAGCAAAGACAATCCCACAAATGGGTTTGCCTTTTCCCATGGGAGGAGAAATCCACACTGCCCTCCCCAGCCACTTCCCCATGTGCACTACAGGGACCTTATCTCCTCCCACAGTATGTAGGGGTTTTGTTTGGGCAGGACCAGGACAGTTAGCAGATCCTCTGGTGTTAACTAGCCAAGTGGCTTCTGCTAAGTTTGTATCCCAATGCTTCCATGTCCCATTGCCTAGCACTCTCAACATAGTCTTCGACAGCCCATTATATCTCTCAATTTTTCCAGATGCTTGCAGGTGATAGGGTATGTGGTACACCCACTCAATGCCGTGTTTCTTTGCCCAGGAGCTTATGAGGTTATTTTGGAAATGAGTCCCATTGTCTGATTCAATTCTTTCTGGGGTACCATGTCACCATAAAATTTGCCTTTCGAGGCCTAAGATGGTGTTTCAGGCAGTGGCATGGTTTACAGGATATGTTTCTAGCCAACCAGTAGTTGCTTCCACCATGGTGAGTATGTAGCGCTTGCCTTGGCATGTTCGTGGCAGTGGTCCAATGTAGTCAATTTGCCAGGCCTCGCCATATCGAAAGCCCAGCCACCGCCCTCTGTTCCAGGGAGACTTTACTCTGGTGGCTCGTTTGATTGCAGCACATGTTTCACATTCATGAGTGACCTGTGTGATGGCCTCCATGGTCAGGTCCACCCCTCGATCACAAGCCCACCTATATGTTGCATCTCTCCCTAGATGTCCCGATGTCTCATGGGCCCATCGAGCTACAAATAGCTCACCCTTACAGTCCCAGTCCAGGTCCACCTGAGCTATTTCTATTTTGGCAGCCTTGTCTACCTGTTCATTATTTCAATGTTCTTCAGTGGCACGGCTTTTGGGCACATGAGCATCTACATGACGTACCTTTAGAGTCATGTGTTCTACACAGGCAGCAATGTCCTGCCATAATGCTGCTGCCCAAATGGGTTTACCCCTGCGTTGCCAATTGCCCTTCTTCCACTGCTGTAGCCACCCCCACAGGGCATTAGCCACCATCCAGGAGTCGGTATAGAGGTAGAGTACCGGCCACTTTTCTCATTCAGCAATATCTAGGGCTAGTTGGATGGCTTTCACTTCTGCAAACTGACTTGACTCACCTTCTCCTTCAGTGGCCTCAACGACTTGTCGTGTGGGACTCCACACAGCAGCTTTCCACTTCCAATGGTTCCCTACCACACGACAGGATCCATCAGTAAACAAAGCATAACACCTTTCGTCTTCTAATAACTCATTATATGGTGGTGCCTCTTGGGCACGAGCCACCTCCTCAGGTGATGCTCCAAAATCTCTGCCTTCTGGCCAGTCCATGATCTCTTCCAGAATTCCTGGGCGGTTAGATTTCCCCAGTCGAGCCTGTTGCGTGATCAATGCTATCCACTTACTCCGTGTAGCACTGGTTGCATGATGCGTAGAGGGGATGTTTCCTTTGAACATCCAGTGTAGCACGGGCAATCGTGGTGCCAAGAGGAGATATGCTTCTGTACCAACAACTTCTGAAGCGGCTCGAACCCCCTCATATGCTGCTAGTATCTCTTTTTCAGTCGGGGTGTAGTGGGCTTCTGATCCTTGGTACCCCCGACTCCAAAACCCTAATGGTCTACCTCAGGTTTCTGCTGGTGTTTTCTGCCACAGGCTCCAGGTGAGACCATGCTCCCCAGCTGCAGTGTAGAGTACATTTTGTACATCTGGTCCTGTCCGGACAGGCCCAAGAGCTACTGCACGAGCTATTTCCTGTCTGATATGCTCAAAGGCTTGTTGTTGTTCAGGGCCCCATTCAAAATAGTTCTTTCGCCACGTTACTCGATAGAGAGGGCTCACAAGCTGACTATAACCTGGAATATGCATTCTCCAGAACCCCACAACGCCTAGGAAAGCTTGTGTTTCTTTCTTGTTAGCTGGTGGAGACATAGTTGCTATCTTGTTAACCACATCCATAGGGACATGACAGCATCCATCCTGCCATTTTATTCCCAAGAACTGAATCTCCTGTGCAGGTCCCTTGACCTTACTTTTCTTTATGGCAAAACCAGCTTTCAGAAGAATCTGAATTATTCTTTTTCCCTTCTCAAACAGTTCTGCCTCGTTGCCCCACACAATGATGTCATCTATGTATTGTAAATGTTCAGGGGCATCGCCTTGTTCCAGTGCCGTTTGGATTAGTCCGTGACAAATGGTAGGGCTGTGCTTCCACCACTGGGGCAGTTGATTCCAGGTGTATTGGACACCTCTCCACGTGAAAGCAAACTGTGGCCTGCACTCTGCTGCCAAAGGAATGGAGAAAGACGCATTGGCAATATCAATTGTAGCATACCACGTGGCTGCCTTTGATGCCAGTTCATATTGGAGCTCTAACATGTCTGGTACAGCAGCACTCAGTGGCGGTGTCACTTCATTCAGGCTGTGATTATCTACTGTTAACCTCCACCCTCCATCAGACTTTTGCACTGGCCATATAGGACTATTAAAAGGTGAATGAGTCTTGCTGAATACTCCTTGGCTCTCTGATGAATCAGCTCATGGATAGGAGCCAGGGAGTCTCAGTTTGTCCGATATTGCCAACGGTGCACCGTCCTGGTAGTGATTGGCACCTGCTGTTCTTCAACTTGCAGCAATCCCACAATGAAGGGATCTTCCAAGAGGCCAGGCAGGGTAGATAGCTGTTTGATCTTCTCTGCATTTACAGGGGCTATGCCAAAAGCCCATCAGTACCCCTTTGGGTCCTTGAAGTACCGTCTCTTGAGGTAGTCTATGCCAAGGATACAAGGGGCCTGTGGGTCGGTCACAATGGGGTGCTTTTCCCACGTGTCCCCTGTCAAGCTCACTTCAGCCTCCAATATAGTCAATTCTCGGCATCCCCCTGTCACTCCAGAGATCCAGATGGGTTCTGTGCCCCTGTATCCTGATGACACCAGCGTACACTGTGCACCAGTGTCTACCAAAGCCTTATACTTCTGTGGGTCTGATGTGCCAGGCCATCGAATCCACACAGTCCAGTATATCTGGTCATCCCTTTCCTCCTCCTGGCCGAAAGCAGGGACCCTCTATTGCTGTTCCTCATCAGAGTATTCACTGTCCGACCCTTGCGGTGCCAGACCAGAAGTCCCCTCATCAGAATCAAGGGAGGTGGTTTCAGTTCTTCTATGCCTGGAGGATTGCTGATTGCTTTCTTGGGCCTCTACAGCAACGACACTGACAGCCGCCTTCTTGGGTGACCCCTTCTTAACAGCTGTCTTCCCTCTCAGTTCACGTACGTGGGCTTCCAGCTTAAAGGTGGGTTCACCATCCCACTTCCTCATGTCCTCCCCTTGGTCACACAGGAAGAACCAGAGTGTACCACGTGGCATACACCTTGGGCTCCCTTTCCCTCTGACTGGGGCAGGAGAGGACTGATTTCTTGGAGCATCCCTAACAGCCAAGGCACTGTTCTGTAGGGATGAGGAGACACAGAGATTTTCCTCAAAGTTCTGGAGCCAAGACAACACTTTCTCCACAGTTGGTGTTTCCATATCTGGACAATACATTGCTGCCAAGCTGTCAGAATACAACGCTGGGGCACCTTGAATCACCTTTCACCACATGGCCCGTGTGCACAGGACATCCTCTGGATCTTTGGAGACTTCCTCATCATCTAGATCACTGTAGATGACTTCTACCACTGCTAACTCTCTCAGGTACTGGATGCCTTCATCTGCGGTAGTCCACTTTTCTGAGGAATTGATAAGATCTTCCTTGAATGGATATCTTGCCCTCACACTTGAGAGGAGTTGGCTCCAGAGACTGCAAATTGCTGCCTCTTTTCCAATTCCTCTTTCAATTCCCCGGTTTCTAGCGAGGGATGCCAGCTGTTGGAATTCCTTGCCTTCCAGTTGCTGACTGTCAGCCCCGTTATCCCAGCATCGGAGCAGCCAGGCAGCAATCCACTCACCTGGCTGGCAGCTGTAATCTTTCCGCAAGTCCCGAAGTTCTGAGGACATCAGGGACTGGGTAGTTTCCGCTTCCTGTTTAAGCTCCCTCACTCCTTCTTCCAATTTTTTTATCGAAGGACCAGCTTCTAGATTAAGCCTTTCCTCTTCTTCCCTCACTAATCAATGGTATGGACCTGTTGATCTCCTTGTCCACTGTTTCCTTTTCACTATTGGGGCAATTACCGTTGTTGTTGTTTGGGTCCCTATCTTGAGCATGGTGTCCTCAGATGCAGTCTGGGTCCCTGCCTCAACCGTGGTCCTCAGAGTGTTGAACTATGGTTCGGTAGGCATAGGCCAGGCCCCAGTACAGTGCGAGAAGCTGCTGGTTTTCATTGGGATAGGCAAGGCACCCTTCTATCAGGTGGCGTGTCAGTTTGCCAGGGTTACTTGCCTGTTCAGGTGTAAAGTCCCAGATTATGGGAGGTGATAACCGTCCTAGGAATCTGCCCAAATCCTTCCATATACCCTGCCACCCAGGGACCAGTCACTTGAGGGCACATTTCAGTATTGCCTCACCTGAAACTTGTCTTCTCTTATACCAGGACGAGACCAGATTCCACAATACCCATAATATGCCACCCATATTAAGTATTAGTATTGAACAGCTCACATAAGGGTGAAGAAGGACCTCGGGAGCCTGCATAATAAAACCATTCACATCAATGCCTGGTAGGGAGAGGGAGATGTGTTCCCTCATCTCCTCCACAAGATAGCTCCCACAACACAGCAAAGCCATCAGTGCCAGGACAAAGCACATAGACATTATTTGTATTAGCATGTTCCCGAGTTCCTTCATTCTCCCCACAAGATAGCTCCCACAGCACAACAAAGCCATCAGTGCCAGGACAAAGCACACAGCCATTATTTGCATTACCATGTTCCCAAACTCAGCAAGCTGGAGATAAGCAAGCAGCTAACAAGCTCTGTGACCTGCACAGGAGCTTGCCACTTAATAACTAGCTATAGAACACTTAATGCAAAACTGCCGTTGTCGTGCCCCACGTTGGGCGCCAAAAAGGACTGTGGTGGGTTGACCCTGGCTGGATGCCAGGTGCCCACCAAAGCCACTCGATCACTCCCCCTCCTCAGCTGGACAGGGGAGGAGAAAATATAACAAAAGGCTCGTGGGTCAAGATAAGGACAGTTTAATAAAGTGATAGCAAAGGTCACACACAAAAGCAAAGAAAAACAAATGATGTTATTGTCTACTTCCCATCAGCAGGCGATGTCTGGCCACTTCCTGGGAAGCAGGGCTCCAGTATGCGTAGTGGTTGCTCCAGAAGACAAAAATACCCCCCTTCCATCTCCCTTTACTTAGCTTTTATATCTGAGCTGATGTCATATCTGTTTGGTTAGTTTAGGTCAGCTGTCCTGGTTGTGTCTCCTCCCAATATCTTGCCCTGCCCCAGCCTGCCATTGAGGGGGGGGCAAAAATGTTGGAGAGACAGCCTTGATGCTGTGCCAGCTCTGCTCAGCAGTAGCCAAAACACTGGTGTGTTATCAACACCTTTCTAGCTACTGATGCAGAGCACAGCACTATGAGGGCTGCTATGGGGAGTATTAACTCCATCTCAGCCAGACCCAATACAATGTTTTAGTCACTTACTCTGGTAGCCATCATGCCCCTCCTGGACAGGCATGGCCCTTAGCTCTGTCTTTGTGTGAGACTAAGAAAAAACCCTAATGAAGGCAACCTAGCTAACAGATAATAGTTAAGTATCTACAAGCAGTGGGGTTTATCCCTTAACCTACATATTTGTTCTCCAAATGTCATAGTATCCCTGCATGAAGCAAAACCACTTTCAAGCACTGCCCCTCTGTCTGATCCCATGGCCAGCAATGCCTAGTCTTCAGAAGAAGGTGACTGCCAGGAAGGGCAGGGAAGAATGAGTTGCCATCACTGAATAATCCCTTCTTAATAGATCACCTTAAGGATCACAAGTAGATCCATGCAAGAAAAACAGAACAAACAAAACAACCCCACACAAACAAATGCCAAAACTATCTCCACATGCAGAAAACTGTAATTTCACTAAACCCAAAAGTCTCAATCTTTAGCAAAATAACATTTCACTAAGGTGAAGTGACATTTGTTTGCCCACAGGGGAGGTTGAGAAAAGGGATGATTTCACATCCTCCGACTTATATGTCAGGCTGAATTTGATCTTACCTACATCATCAATTCAGACAGTGAACACTGAGAGCTCCAAGGGAAAGGGAGCCACACAGTTCATGAGAAGAAAAAGGATCTTTTAAACATGAATATCACTGAATATCTCATCCTATCAGGCA